>NW_020838003.1:10185639-10693373 GCF_003676395.1 Aethalodelphis obliquidens | reverse complement strand
CACACACACACACACACACACACACACACACACACACACACACACACGTATAGGAAAACTCTTCAGCTTACCCTCCATAGGAACTGGAACATTTGCAACCTCATCAGACATATATGACTATCCAGCTCCCCAGAGTATGTTGTCAGCCTTTGGGTTGTGCCAGTCTGCTAGGTGGAAAATGTTATCTCAATGTAATTTTCATGTGTATTTATCAAAGTTGAGTATCTTTTCATTGGTATAAGAGCCATTTGTATTTTCTATTATGTTTTTTGTCCATTTTTCGATCAGGCTTTTGATCTGTCTTCAGTTTCTGGGAACCCTATATATTAGGGAGAATAGTCCTCTGTTATATGAGTTGCAAGCTTATTTTCCCAGTTTTGTCATGTGTTTTTGACTTTGTGTTCCTTACTTCTTTTGGATACAGCATTTCAAACAAATGAAAACAGCTAACTTAATTTGTACTTTTTTTGTCTTTTTATTTTGCTTAGGAACCTGGCTACTGTACCTGCCATGTACTTGGAGCATTGGTCTGGCAGCTGAACCAGGTTGTTTTCCAGATTGGTACATGTTATCCCTCTTTGGCACTGGAGCTGTTCTGATGCGTGGAGCAGGCTGTACTATTAATGACATGTGGGACCAGGACTACGATAAAAAGGTAGATTCGTCCCAGAAGGGAACAGAGAGGCTCCTCTCAATTCTGCAGAGTAAGATGGTGGCATCACTTTTGAATGCCACATAAAGCAACAGGATCATTTAGCGTCCTCACTGAAATCCAGCGTAAGAAGTGCCAGTATCAGTTGAATAGCTGGTGTTGCAAAGTGCGGTGTGCTTCCTTTCTCAACAGAGGAGCGGCCATGGGGGCAAGGTGTGTACATCATTTTTACAAAACGAATTAGAATTTGGAAGGCCAGAGAAAGGATGTTGGGAGTGAAGGTGAAAATTCCATTCTGAACCTTTGGGTGTCTAAAAGAACTGTCATCCCTTCCTTTGAGATATATGTCAGATCTTAATTTAAATGAATCAAGGCAACCCTATTAGCATTTGCTATAATTATTTCTTTTAAAAACATAATTTTATTTTTTTCTCCTTAGAAAAATAATACATGTTTATTCTGAAAAATTCAGACAGTACAAAAATAGAAAGGATAGAAAATGCAAGTCTTCCTTATCACCTCCCCCAAGCCCCCAGAAAAAACTTCATTTAAAGTTTGATACATCATATGTCTCTAGATTATTTTCTATGCATGTTCTAATGCATGTGTGTAATTATTTCTTTGTTCTTCAATAGACCATTATTTTCTCAAGGGAATGGTCTGTCTTGTTTGCCTTTTATTCCAGCAGACATACTATAACAAGTATAAAATCATTAAATGCTTGAGTAAATAATCAAGTAAATGTTCAATTTATAAGAAATCCAGGGTGAATTATGTGAAGTAAATAATCATGTGACACTCACATAAAGTGAATAATCTTCCCTGGTTTGCCTTTCATATAAGTCTTAGTTTTCCTTAAGCAAAGCACACCCATAATGATTTTTAGCTTATAGAACAGTGTCACATTAATAATTTTTAAATTCAAAAACATTTATTGAATACCTACTATCTATGAGACACAGTGACAGGTTCTAGGATTGTGTGGATGAAAGACAACATTGCTGACTTCAGTTTAGTAGCTATCAAGAGATGGTGTCCACAGGGCACTTACTGCAGACCACCTACCTTACCTTAGCATAATGCAGGGGGTTAGAGAGAAGTTTTGATGGGGTGAGGTGGGGTAAGGTGACTTTGGAACTATGACAGACTAAGATGGCAAAAAAAGCCTGGACAGGAGGGTGAAGGTCACTCTAGGCAGAGGAAACAGCAGACACAGAGGCATGGCTGTGAGATAAAATATATTATGCTTGACAACTGCAACTATGTGGTTTGTGTGTGGCTGGAGGGTAGGATAGTGGCAGAGTGGCAGGTGATGCATGTTAAGGCATCTCTATGTCTCGCTGACCATTGGGATGCTTTGATCTATGCCAGGAGATGCGTACTTTCTTGTTTTGGGGGTTTGCACATCCTGGTCAGTTTTTCATCTGCATAACCATATTAATGAGGCTTCTGGCCAGTATCACTTCAAAATAACTATTGAACACATTTAGAGCAGCCTAATGTCAAAATCCTGGTTGTGATATTGTACTGTAAAGTTTTGCAAGATGTTACCCTTGGGGAAAACTAAATAAAGGATACATAGGATCTCTATATTTCTTATAATACAGAGATTTTTTTAAAAAAAATTGCATGTGAATCTACAATTATCTCAAAAGAAGTTTAATTAAAAAATAACATAGGACTTCCCTGGTGGCGCACTGGTTGAGAGTCCGCCTGCCGATGCAGGGGACGCGGGTTCGTGCCCCGGTCCGGGAAGATCCCACATGCCGCGGAGGGGCTGGGCCCGTGAGCCATGGCCGCTGAGCCTGCGCGTCCGGAGCCCGTGCTCCGCAACGGGAGAAGCCACAGCGGTGAGAGGCCCGCGTACCGCCAAAAAAAAATAATAATTAAAAAAAATAACATAATCAAACCAACTAACATTTTCTACTTTTTTAATTAACGAAATAGAGCCATTTTAGTTTTGTCTTAAGTGATTTTTATACTCACTAGATAAAAGGGAACTGATTAGATATCTTACATCTCCCCCATGCCATTTTTCTCTGATTAGAGGAATCTACAGTCTGTGGTGACATACAACAAAGCACTTAAATGAGTATTGTATAGCTATGGTTTTGCTAACATGAATTTTAAAATGTTGTGAGCATCTCTTTTACAGAATGGGTTAAAAACCTTGGTCAAATTGTAATGCTTACCTTACATTTTCTTAAAGACAGTATGTTTATGGCTGAGGGTTTTGCTTAATATGTTAGATGACTAAGTAAATTGCTAACACATTAAGTGGTAAGTGAATTGCTATTAGGTTATTTGGGTTAACTGTGTTTTGTTGATGATGTATGTAATCTGCTAGTCATGCGATAAACATTAGGTCCAATAAACATTGAAATAATATCAATGCACAGGTATTAATGATTTGGTTTTGTAAGCTGTGAGCATTCTAGTTTCATAAAAGCCACATAGAATATGTTTTTTGATCATCATATTGCATCGTTCTTTTTCTTTTGATGGAGTGCTTGTTTTTCACCTCTCGAGTCTAGCCAGGCAATTACCATTGTACTGGAGGGGCAGTGTAATTTTGTGGTTAGTACTGTGGTTGGTGGGACTGGACTGACTGTGCTACCTTAGTATCTGTGACCTTGGAAAGTTACTGAGCCACTCTGCCTCAGTTTCCTAAAACTTAGAAATGGCAAGAACTTGTGAGTGGTTAAAAGAGAGTTGTTACAAGGATTCAATGATGTGATGCATATATAGCTCTTAGATTATTAGCATTCAAATACTGGCAGGAATAATCATAATATCCTAAATCAAATACAAGAACATAAATATTATTCCCACTTGAAGCTACAGGGACCAAATCAAGGATGAGATATCCAGTTCTGGCACTAAGCAAGATGAGTCATTACAGTTTTTGACAAACTGTTTTATTGCACAGTGAAGCATGCTATAAATTGGGTCAGCAAATTTCTTCTGTAAAGGACCAGATAGTAAATATTTTAGGCTTTGTGGACCACACAGTCTTTGTTGCAACTACTGCACTCCGTTACAGCGTGAAAGCAGCCACATACAATATGTAAAAAAATGGGTGTGTCTCTTTCAATAAAATTTTATTTGTGGACACTGAAATTTGAATTTCTTATTTTCATGTGGCACAATACATTACTATTTCTTTGTTTATTTTCAACCACCAAAAAAAGTAAAAACCATTGTTAGCTCATGGTTCCAACCAAAAACAGACAGAAAGCTGGATTTGGCTCACAGGCCATAGTTTGCTAAACCCTTGCTATAAATCATACAAAAATATGTTATATTAATTATAGTTAACATTTATTGCATCAGGCATTGCATTCACTCTGTAAGGTACGTGCTATTATTACGTCTCCCTCTCTTTCTGTTTTTCCTTAAATAGGTAAATAACCTAAGCCTGAGGGAGGTCAAGTAACTTGCCAGAATTCACACAGCCAATAAGTGATGGAATTGAATTCAAATGCTAGGCTCTCTAATCCCAGATCCTGAGTTCTTAACTTCCAGCAATGCTGAAAATTTTGGTTATGCTCTTTATTTGTGGTTGAATTTAGAATAATCACATTTCATGATCTCTTGGAAGGAAAAGAACAATATATATTACTTGTTCACATAATTGCTCTACCTATATTCTTACAGTGAGTTTGCCCTTTATATATGGGTGCAGTTAATATAAGATTACAGCCCCATTCCTACGTAGACTGGCAAAAGCACTCCCACTTTCAAACTCAGATAATCTGTCTTCTTTCTTCATGTCTGATATCTGATTGCAGTGCTTCCCATACTCAAAGCATTTACATGATATCAGCCTTATCTAACATGCTCTGCACTTTCCTCTTTCCTGAGAATTCTTATTATTTTTGTCCCTCTTTGCTCCATGGAAATTGAACATATACTTGCTAAGCTGGATAGGTAAATAGTTAGATTACGAAATTGCTTTGTTTTGTTTGTTTGGAGATGGGGATAGGAGATGGAAAGAAAGAGGAATGAATGGTGGGAATTTTTAGTTCTTTTCAATGCTATTTTAAATAGAAGTTTTGATTCATGGTAGTACTTCCAATGTTCACCTTTTATTCATATTTCTGCCTTAGTACGTACCATGGGCCAGTCTCTTGAGTAAATGTTTAAGTAAATGATTGAGCTATTCCCCGATGCTAAGGTATCTGTTTTTATGTTGTTAAGGTTACAAGAACAGCAAGTCGCCCAATAGCTGCTGGAGACATTTCAACTTTTCAATCCTTTGTTTTTCTTGGGGGACAGCTGACCTTGGCACTGGGTGTTCTTCTGTGTCTGAATTACTACAGGTACAGTATATGTGTTTTTTCATAATCATGTAAAAAATCTTTCCTTTGACATAGAAGTACATATAAAATAAAATAGAAATATCTGTATTACAAAGTTGTTTATTACCTAATCAAGCATCTGTAAAGTTAGCAATGTAAGTAAGTCACCACACAATGTAAAGTCAAGAATGCTTTCAGCCAAAGGAATGAAGAGATCAGTGTTTCGTTTTTTCTGCACCACCTCCAGTACTTGCACTATGTGTTCCCTAAAGGACTCAAGACACTTTTCCTAGGTTTTCTAGGTGCATGCGTGGGAGTGTGTGTATATACCCATTTGTATAATTTTATTTATCCTGGTAGTATCTCTGAAGCGTTAGAGGCAGAAGTGATTATGCTTACTTTGCAAAAAGAGGAACTGGGTCTTTCCCAGAGTCGTATTCCTAATCAATGACAGAAGAAAAAAGAACTCATTCTTATACTTCTTAAACAGAGACAAAATTAGACATTTGTGTACCAGATGGCTGCTTACATAGTGCTTCAATAAGACAAAAAAGAGTTCAGCAAATAAGCATATTTTATAGAGACTAGACTTAATTGTATATCTTGTTCTGATAGCTTCAGTCAAGTGAAAACACTTTGAAAGGTTATTCCTGGAGGGGTAGTGTTAAGTGAGCTGTGAGCTTCCTAAAAACATCTTATCTGACTGTCATCCTTTCATAGGTACTTTGTGACCTTATCCTCTTCTAGAGAAGTAACCCCTTGTGCATATAGGGAGGGATATCTTGACTCGAATTCTCTGTTAGGACATCTCAGTTTACTAGCTATCTTAATGTTTGAAAGCAACATTTAGGCAGCAGCACATGGGGCGTATTATGTTGGATACTGGGGCCAGATGCCTTAGGTTTGCTTCCTGGCCCTGCTACTGACTAGCTGTATAACAATTGGCAAATTACTTTCTCTCTTTGACTTTAGTTTTTTCATCTGCAAAAAAACAAGTAGAATAAAACTACCTGCCTCGTAAGGTTGTGGTGAAGGTTATAATGAATTAACATATGTAGAGCAGTTAAAACAGTCCTAATGGGCTTCCCTGGTGGCGCAGTGGTTGAGAGTCCGCCTGCCGATGCAGGGGACACGGGTTCGTGCCCCGGTCCGGGAAGATCCCATATGCCGCGGAGCAGCTGGGCCTGTGAGCCATGGCCGGTGAGCCTGCGCATCCAGAGCCTGTGCTCCGCAACGGGAGAGGCCACAACACTGAGAGGCCACATACCGCAAAAAAAAAAAAAAAAAAAAAAAACAGTCCTAATACGTGAAAGCAATGTATGTGTTAGCTATTCTTATTTTGTTTCATTGTTTGTAACACTTAAGATATTTTCTAATCACCCTTTATGTTAATTAAAGTCCAGGAATAAACGTCTAGGAAGAGAATTTTACAAAAAATACAATTTAGATAAATCATTTCCTCATTAGTGTTGCTATTATTGCCTTATTTACCGTTTTTTTTTTTTTTTTTGGCGATACGAGGGCCTTTCACTGTTGTGGCCTCTCCTGTTGCGGAGCATAGGCTCCGGATGCGCAGGCTCAGTGGCCATGGCTCACGGGCCCAGCCACACCGTGGCATGTGGGATCCTCCCGGACCAGGGCACGAACCCATGTCCCCTGCATCGGCAGGCGGACTCTCAACCACTGCGCCACCAGGGAAGCTCCTTATTTACCGATTTTTAAGAGATGGTGATATTAATCTTTTTCATGTTTTTTCTTGATTTCAGTATAGCTCTTGGAGCAGCATCCCTACTTCTTGTCATCACCTACCCGCTAATGAAGAGAATTACATACTGGCCTCAGTTAGCCTTGGGTGAGCTTGAAATAACTATAAGTATTTCCTTCAATACCCTCAAGCTATACTTTTATATATAATATCAATCAATGCATGTGTGTGGGGTGTGTGTGTGTGTGTGTGTGTGATGTGGCAGAGATAAAATGTTAAGTCAGTCATGAAATTTTCCAAACCAGGAATAGATTTTCATGTTTTAATGGAGGGCAATTAGCCATTTTTATTGGCTAAAAAATCTTGGACATCTGCTAAGATATCATCATTATTATTTTCTGAAATGCTCTTAAAAATCTAGGTATGTCATGAAGAAAGAAAATTAGCCCCTTGACTTCACCGCTCTCTTTAGGTAGTTGATCTAGATGCCCTGAAGATTTTGGGGATTGGAATAGAAAGCACTCTGAGGCAGGAGAACAAGAGTTGAAGTGTGTGATAGCTTAGCTCCCTTTCTGGGAAGCCTTCCTTAAACTTACCAGAAGAAAGTTAGCCAGTCCCTCCTGGGCTCCCATAGCACTCTAATGTGACACTTACTCGTTTCAACAGCACTAATTCAACAGGAAGATATTGAGAGCCTACCCTCTCTTCCCATTAATAAATTGTAAACACCTAGAAGATAAAGCATTCTTTATATATGGATGGTGCAGCATCTAACATGGTGCTTGGCACATCACAGGTATTCAATAAATATTTGTTGGCAGATAGAGGAAGATAGGTAGGTAAGTCGAAACCTATTGCAAAAATATCTACTCCTAGACTTTTCTGTTCTATTCCTAGAATAGAGTATTAAGAAAACTAGTATTTTTACTTTAAATATTTATTGAAACCCTGACTTTTACTTTGTGCCAGGAATCACACCAGGTACTAGGAAAATAAACATGACTGAAACACATTCATCATCTTGAAGGAGCAAGTCCCTCAGATACCTCAAAGTCAGTGGGTCCCAAACATCTCAGAAACCCTTTTTCTCCTCCTCATTGCCTGTTTCCACTTAGAATCCCTCCTCCTCAGTTGATGAAGTACCTCTCCTCTGTGGCCCCACAGAGCATGCATGTCAGTGTACCTGAGGGACTTGCAGGTGGAGATGTCTAGCAGGCAATTCAGTATCTAGTCTGAAGCTGAGGGAAGTGATTAGGCTTACACATAGATATTTAGGAGTTGTCACCATGTGGAGTTTGTTTACAGTCCTCAGGGTGGACTTGAAGAACAAGTGTTCCTGTCTAACTCTTGTTTCTGTAACTTAAAGGGGAAATAGAGCAATAATGGAAAAAACACAGGAGTTTGACTCAGATAGGTCTAAGTTCAAACTCTAGCATCTAATACTATTTATCATTGGTGCCAGTCGTCATACTAGGTAGGATAAATGTTGTTCTCATGAAACCTCCTATTTATCAGGGAGATATTATTCTTTCTGTTAGCTCTGTTATTTTAATTGTTATTTAACCTTTCTGGTTCTGTTTTCCTTTTTTGTAAAATGTAGCTAATAACTACCACATGAGAGACTTGAGAAAATTTAAGGGAGAAAACAGCATACACAGAGCCTAATACATAGAAGCATTTAATACATGCTGATGCCTCTCTCCTTCCCTTTGGAATTCTAAAGTACATTTAGACTTTTCTCCTCTTTCTGTTTCACTAATTATAGGATTGACTTTTAATTGGGGAGCATTACTTGGATGGTCTGCTGTCAAGGGCTCCTGTGATCCATCTGTTTGCCTTCCTCTTTATTTTTCTGGAATTATGTGGACTCTAATATACGATACTATCTATGCTCATCAGGTAAAGAAATATTCTTTTTCATAACTTTGGCTTAACTGTTATTATTTTTTAAGAACTTTAAAAATAAGTACTAAATTAAAGGGAAAGTTTTTTTTCTTTAGGCTTTTAAAAAAAATTGAAGTAACATTATATGTGTCATGTGTACAACATTATATTTCGACTTCTGTATACACTACAGCATACTCAGCATCAAAAGTTTAGTTTCCATCCATCACCATACCATTGACCCCCTTTACCCATTTTGCCCTCCCCCTTCCCCTTTCCCCTCTGGTTACCCCTAATCTATTCTGTGTATCTATGTGTTAGTTTTATTTTGTTTGTTCGTTTATTTCTCTCTTTCTTTTAATATTCCACACATAAGTGAAATCATAGTGGTATTTGTCTTTTTCTGTCTGACTTACTTTACTTAGCATAATACCCTCAAGATCCATCTATGTTGTTGCAGTTGGCAAGATTTTATCTTCTTATGGCTGAGTAGTATTCCACTGTATGTATATACCACATGTTTATCCATCCATCTGTTGATGGGCACTCACATTGTTTCCATATCTTGGCTTGTAAATAACACTGCAGTGAACATTGGGGTACATATATATCTTTTTGAATTAGTGTCTTTGTTTTCTTCAGGTAAATATCCAGAAGTGGAATAGCTGGACCATATGGTAGTTCTATTCTTAACTTTTTGAGGAATCTCCTTACTGTTATTCCGTATTTATATTCCCACCAACAGTGCACAAGGGCTCCTCTTTCTCCACATCCTTGTCAACACTAGTTATATTCCTGTCTTTTAGATAGCCATTCTAACAAGCATGAGATGATATCTCATCGTGGTTTTGGTTCGCATTTCCCTATTAATTAGTGATGTTGAACATCTTTTCACGTGCCTATTGGCCATCTGTATGTCTTCCTTAGAAAATTTCTTCAGGGCATTCTATTCATATCCTCTGCCCATTTTTTAATTGGGTTATTTGTTTTTTGGTTGATGAGTTCTTTATATATTCTGGATATTAACACCTTACCGGATATATGATTTGCCAGTATCTTCTCCCATGTGGTAGATTGTCTTTTCATTTTATTGATGGTTTCCTTTGCTGTGCAGAAGCTTTTTAGTTTGTTGTAGGCTCATTTATTTATTTCTGCTTTTGTTTCCCTTACCTGCGGAGACATATCCAGAAAGATATTGCTAAGACTGATGTCAGGGAGTGTACTGCCTATGTTTTCTTCTGGGAATTTTGTGGTTTCAAGTCTTACATTCAAGTCTTTAATCCTTTTTTTGTGTGTGTGTGGTACACGGGCCTCTCACTGCTGTGGCCTCTCCCGTTGCGGAGCACAGGCTCCGGACGCGCAGGCCCAGCGGCCATGGCCCATGGGCCCAGCCGCTCTGCGGCACATGGGATCCTCCCGGACCGGGGCACAAACCTGCATCCCCTGCATCGGCAGGCGGACTCCCAACCACTGCGCCACCAGGGAAGCCCCTTTAATCCATTTTGAGTTAATTTTTATGTATGGTATAAGATAGTGGTCTAGTTTCATTTTTTGCATGTGGCTGTCCAGTTTTCCCAGCACCGTTTGTTGAAGAGACTGTCCTTTTTCCATTTTATGTTCTTTGCTCCTTTGTTGTAAATTAATTGTTCATATATGGGTGGGCTTATTTCTGGGCTCTCAATTCTGTTTCCAATGATCTGTGTGTGTCTGTTTTTCTGCCAATACCATGCTGTTTTGATAACGATAGCTTTGTAGTATAATTTGAAATCAGGAAGTATGATACCTCCAGCTTTGTTGTTTTTTCTCAAGATTGCTTTGGTTTTTCAGGGTCTTTTGTGGTTCCATACAAATTTTAGGATTTTTTTGTTCTATTCCTGTGAAAAATGTTGTTGGTATTTTGATAGGGATTGTATTGAATCTGTAGATTGCTTTAGGCAGTATGGATATTTTAATAATTTTAATTCTTCAAATCCAAGAGCACGGAATATCTTTCCATTTGTCTTCTTCATTTCTTTTAACAATGTCTCATAGTTTTCAGAGTACAGGTCTTTCACCTCCATGGTTAAATTTATTCCTAGGTATTTTGCTGTTGTTGTTGTGATTGTAAATGAGATTATTTTCTTAATTTCTCTCTCTTTGAGCTCACTTTTAGTATATAGAAACACAACAGATTTTTGTATATTGATCTTGTACCCTACAGCTTTACTGTATGTGTTTATAATTTCTAATAGGTTTTTGGTGGCCACTTTAGGGTTTTCTGTATATAAAACCATGTCACCTGCAAATAGTGATTGTTTTTCTTCTTCCTTTACAATTTGGGTGTCTTTTATTTCTTTTTCTTGCCTAATTGCTCTAGCTGAGAATTCCAATACTATGTTGAATGAAAGTGGCAAGAGTGGGCATCCTCATCTTGTTTCTGATCTTAGAAGGACAGCTTTCAGTTTTTCACCATTGAGTATGTTTGCTTTGGGTTTGTCATATATGGCCTTTATTATGTTGAGGTACATTCCCTCTGTACCCACTTTGCATGCAGCCTCTGATGTCACATGACTGTGATTACAACATTATATGGAAATGCTTACAAATAAAGTTGCTGGAGGAGACCAGTCAGCCAGATGTGAGTGTATCATCAGGACCTAGCTCTACTTAAACAGGAAGGATTTGATGGGAGAGGCAAGGAATAAACTGAGCCAGAAGTGAAATCTGAATGGATGTGGTTAGGTGGCAAGTGAGCATTTTTCCACATGTGTGATTTTAGCAAGATTGAAACTAAAATGTATAAGAAATTATTGAGATTTGAAAACTCTGAAGTAAAGAAGAGCTATGTGAAGAATTAGAGTCTGACTTCTAATTTATTAGTAAAAGTATAGTTGAAAGTCAGTATAGGGTCATAAAAGTACGATGATATGTAGAAATAGGTCTGGAAGATAATTTTAGCAGTAACATTTAACTTTGATTTGGCCTGCACATTCATTTTTGATCAACTGTTTCTGAGTTACTGTCATGTTCTTTAAAAGACAGTTTCTCCTGGAATTAGATGGTAGTGATGGTTGCACAACCTTGTGAATATACTAAAACCACTGAATTACATACTTCAAAATGGTAAACTTTATGATATGTGAATTAAATCTCAGTAAAATCCAGGCAATTTCTTACTACTTTCTCATGTTAGGACAAGAGAGATGATGCTCTGATCGGGCTTAAGTCCACGGCACTGCTGTTCCGTGAAGATACCAAGCAGTGGCTCAGTGGCTTCACTGTGGCGATGCTGGGGGCACTGAGCCTGGTGGGAGTGAACATTGGTCAAACTGTGCCCTACTACACTGCTCTGGCTGCTGTAGGGGCCCATCTGGCTCACCAGGTTTGATCTTTTCCATATCTTTCCCTCTTTTTTCTTTGGTGTAAATTATAAAAATTATTTAAACAGGGCTTCCCTGGTGGCGCAGTGGTTGACAGTCCGCCTGCCGAGGCAGGGGACACGGGTTCGTGCCCCGGTCCAGGAAGATCCCACATGCCGCGGAGCAGCTGGGCCTGTGAGCCATGGCCGCTGAGCCTGCGCGTCCGGAGCCTGTGCTCCGCAACGGGAGAGGCCCTCATACTGCAAAAAAAAAGAAAACCACTCCCCCCCCCAAAAAGAAAACTATTTAAACAAAATGCCCTCTGTGTTTACCAAGCAAGTTAATTCCTTAAACAACTACTTGGCTTGTACTGCCTTGAACTGCCCCAATATGTCATATAAGAAAGCTAGCTGTATTATTTTAGAGAAATAATGTAAACCTAAACCTAGATATTTTTTTTCCTTCTAATTTTCCTAGAATTATTTCTGATGTGTGTCTAGAGAAATTTGAGCAATGTCTTAAGGTTGTGGGTTGAGTTGAATTACTCTGAAAGCAAACTGGTCAACACAACTGTATTGTTTAAATGTGGGCATCTATTGATGGTTAGCAAACTAATCATTCATATGTTTGAGTCACACTGGCACAGGGGCCAAGGCAAGATAAGACACAAAATGGGAAGATGTCAGAGTTCTGCCTACACAGTAGGAAACTGCCAGGATGTTCACCCAGCACCTCAGCCCCACTTGTTTATATGGCAGGTCTACATCACTGACTTCTGTAAAATGAATAAACTAAGTAGAATTTAATTAAATAGGTTGCTTGTAAATGGACTGTATTTTTGCATCAGTATTACTGTTATTTTCTTTGGACAAAATCGAGAAGATGCTAGTAAGCCTGTATTTAGATGATCTATTTTATACAGATCGGTGCATGTGTAAGCAGGACTTGCATAACATGGTATGAAGGAAACTAAAATCTGATGTCCATAAAGTAAACCACATACTATATCACCTTCATTGTTTTCCTCACCAGGAAAGCTAAAAGGTTTGAATTAGTGATTCTCCACATTTCACCATTTTCCTCTTCAGAATTTCTCAGCATCTCCTTTTGGTCATTACTCAGCTCCACGGGAGTTGTTATCATCAGTTGATTGTCTGGTTAGGATAATGGATGCTTAGCAATATTTAAGCGCCTGGATATTAACAGAGGAAGGCAAAAATTATGGGGATAATCACAAATATAGGAAATATTTGGAACCCACTTTATATTCTGAATTGCCTTTGTGGTCCTCTGCCTAGTCCTTGACACGGTACTTTAAGATGGACATAGTCTTCTAGTATTTGGAGAAAGGAAATCATGATAATTTTAAGCCTGCAGGTCACATAATAAAGAATAGTTGAGGGCTTCCGATGCTTAAGTCCAGGGAAGCGTAAAATAGGGACATGAGACTTTCTCAATATATTTGCAGGACAACTGTGGAGAAAAGAGAGTATGTTTGGTCGCTACCTGCAGATCTAGGATTTTAGGTGCCCTTCTCTATGTGGGGATGGGAGGGAGATTTTAACATCTATGGGGGTATTTTGGGGTATCATAAATAGACTGGGGAGGGACCACTACAGGCATTTAGTGAGCGAGGGCCAGGTACATTAAATATCTCTTGATGCAGTAGACAGCCCTGCACGGTAGAGAGTTGTCCTGCCCAAATGTAACTTGTTCCTCTGTTGAGAAACATTGCTCTGAAGAATAGAGCTAAACTGGAGGGTAGGAGTTATAGAGAGCAGATTTTAGATCAATCAGTTTAAGGAAGAACTTTCAAAATAGAATTAAAAATAGCATGCGTTGCCTCTCAGAGTGTTCGTGCACCCGTCAAGTGCAAGTTTTTAGCTTAGATGATATCCATTGAGAGATATGGTAGATTTTTTCTGCATTGGAAAACAATCTGGGGTATATTAAAGGCTTCCCATTGCTTAAAATTCTATAACAAAGTGCTGTTATCTTCTTCACATTGATGTGTTTATTTGTGATGCCTGGAAGTCCATACTGTGTTCTAACATGGCATGTATTCTTTTCTTATAGATTTACACTCTGGACATCCACAGACCTGAGGATTGTTGGGATAAATTCACCTCCAACCGAACAATAGGACTAATAATTTTTTTAGGAATTGTCCTTGGGAATTTGTGGAAAGAAAAGGAGACAGATAAAACAAAGAAAAATATAGATAATAGAGTAGAAAATTAGCAAATTAAGTTTATCTGGGGATTTTTAAAACAAACTTTTACAAAATACTCTCAGGTCTTATTACCACATAACTAGATTTGAATAACAGTCTTACAATATGTTAATGAATTACAAACCAGTAGATGAAGTTGTAGAGCATTTTTGCCTGGATTTTAGTTCAACTATGTACTAGTCAAATTCTTCCCCATCACAGAAACCAGGAACTCTTCAGGATTTGCGATCACCTGGAGTATTTAAGTTATAATTCTCATCTGCAGTTACAGGAATTATATGAGTTTTGGCACTTTAGAAGAAAACTTGATGTGTGTCTCATCAAAATGACTGTCTTTGTAGGAAAATGGACTCTCTTTTTAGGGCAAAATAAAAGCTGCTACAGGAAGTTGAGGCTTATTGTTCTTTGCGTTGACCTTTACTTACTGCCAAAAGCTGTAATTCAGGAAACCGTTCTGTTTTTTATATTTTAGGAGAATTTAAATCAGTAAATAAAATTTTTTACCTGTTGTACCTGTACATACTGCTGTTTGTTACCAACCCTGACATTTATTTGAGAGGTCTCTGTATACAACCATAGTGACCAGAATGGGCAGACAGTCACTAATGATGATTTTAATTTCTATTTATTTATTTTTTATCTCAGGTGATTGTAATTGATAGGATAGCGGTATGTTGGCTAGGTGTAGTAACTGTTTTTTCCTTACCCCCTTCAGAATATTCTCAACACAGCAGCCACAATGATTTTCTTAAAACCTCTATAAGGTCATGTCATTCTTCTTCTCAGAACCCTCCAGGATCTTCCCAGGTCACTCAGTACAAGCTAAAAGTCTTGTCACCTGCTAGGCCCACCATGATCTGGCCTTGTCTGTGGCTCCTCCACTCACACCCCTCTGCAGCCCTGCTGGCCTCCACACTGCGCCTCAACAGGCTGGACAGACTCAACCGAGGGCCTTTACATGTACAATTTCCTTTGCCTACAGTGCTCTCCTTGAATTATGTCTTAGTCCTTCACTGCAGGTCTTTTCCTAAATGTCACCTTCTCAAAGAGGGTTTTCTTAGCCATTGTTTCTAAAATTTCATTTACAGGGGCTTCCCTGGTGGTACAGTGGTTAGGAATCTGCCTGCCAATGCAGGGGACATGGATTCCAGCCCTGGTCCGGGAAGATCCCACATGCTGCGGGGCAACTAAGCCCGTGCACCACAACTACTGAGCCTGCGCTCTAGAGCCCGGGAGCCACAACTACTAAGCCTGCACTCTAGAGCCCGCGAGCCACAACTACTGAAGCCCACGCGCCTAGAGCCTGTGCTCTGCAACAAGAGAAGCCACTGCAGTGAGAAGCCCGCGCACCATCACGAAGAGTAGCTCCCGCTCGCCGCAACTAGAGAAAGCCCACGCGCAGCAACGAAGACCCAATGCAGCCCAAAATAAATAAATTTTAAAAAATAAATAAAATATATTGAAAAAATTCATTTACAGATACTACCTACACTACCTATATTATTGGGTTTTTTTTTTCTCTTCACAACTTACAACTCTCAACCTAAAATATGTCTTACTTGATTTAAGTGGCTGTCATGAACAGTGGGGTGTAGTGTGTTTACTGCTGCCCACAATGGAGATGGGTTATGGGCAGCAGTAAACACAAAATTGCTCAATGATGGTAGTGAGGATGATGTGATGCAGCTGACACAGAGCACTTACACATGCCAGGCACAGATAAATGAGCATAGGAAAATGTATTTAACTGCTTATTCGGCAAACACTAAACCACTGAGTGTGAGTGTTTAGACTTCGGACAGTAGTAGCAGCTGTAATTGTACTCTGCTATAGCAGCAATGAGTTGAAGAGGAGAAGAAATAGAAACTTTGTACCCTATTTTTAGGGAAATACATTTGGTCACTATTTTATCTAATCCTGACACTGTACCAGGATACATAAAATTTAAATCTTTGTTGATTTCTGTTTTCTTACAAATATCATCCAACCCCACCCCCCCGAAAAGATTTACTTAGCAAAATTTACACAATTTTTCTAGAAAATATAGTAATAATAAAAAATAGGGAGTTTAAACAGATGGGGGATATCTTCAACAATGAATGAAGTGAGAACCAGGAAAAAAAAATTGGGCTTAGAAAAGGGTTATGCCTCTTAAAAATATACCACTTCTCATAGCAGAAAAATGTTGATCTCTAAATGCCTTTTTTGCAGGTGTAAGGTCTGGAAGAATTTTGACCAGGATAAGTGGCAGAGGAGAAGATCCAAAAGGAATCTGTTTTTCCCTTATACAGCAGAAACCAACACAACATTGTAAAGCAATTATACTCCAATAAAGATATTAAAAAAAATTATCTTGCTCTCAAAAAGCTGCTTAAGCTTAATTGAATTGTTTTAGTTCCTTTTCATTTCTCCCCGCCAGGTAGAAAGGCTGAGAAAGTAATATAAATGGGTAAGGGGCAGTTAAGGGGGAAAAACTGAAATAGATTATTTGCTTCTAAAATCACAGACTTTAAGCAATTCAGGGTTGGAAAGAAGTACATCCATCATCTGTCTGGTATCAGGGTTGTCTATCTCCTGTGTAGTCATGACAGGAATTATAACAAGATAAGTGAAACTACCACTCTTGTCTTGGGAAATTTGATCAATGGAGTGGGCCCTTGCCCTAGTTTTCTGCTGTAGAGTCACCGTGAGGTTGTAAAGAGCAAGGGTGTGAAAGAACTTTGTAAGCTGAACACTTACCTAATATAAGTTTATGGTGAGGTTGGAGGTAGGGTGGAAGCTATAGGAAATTTGGCTTGCTGTCTGAAAATTGCATCACAAGCGCTGCCTCTCCTGCTTCCTGAACTTTGCTGAATTGCTTTATACCTCTTGCAGGTTGTAAAGGCCTCCACAGTTAGGCCCTACCATTTTCCCCAAATCAAGATACACTCTCGCCCTTGGGCTGGTCTCTTCACTGTCAGCACTTCTGCTGTCAAGCTAGCAGCTGGTAGGATGACTAGGACCTGGCCTTCAGGGCAAACAGGCCTGTGTGAGAATTCTCCCTGTAATACTTGCCAGCGGGAGACCTCAGACCAGTGATGAACCTCCCTCACAGCCACCACCTCATCTGCCAAGCCTGAGCTGTTGTGAACATTAAACAGAGTTGGTATATGTTAAAGCCTGTGATGGGCTGAATTGTATTGCCCTGAAATTCATATAGTGAAGTCCTAGCCCCCAGTAACTCAGAATGTAACCATATTTGGTGATAAGGTCTTTAAAGAGGTTATTAAGTTAAAATGAGGTCATTAGGGTGCACCCTAAACCATTACATGTCCTTACAAGAGGAAATTTGGACACACAAAGAGACACTTGTACACAGAGAGATGACTGTGTGAATGCACAGGGAGAATACTGCCATCTACAAGCCAAGGAAAGAGGCTTCAGAAGAAACCAACCCTTCCAACACCTTGATCTCAGAATTCTGGCCTACAGAACAGTGAGAATATGAATGTGTTTTTTAACCACTCTGTCTGTGGTGTTTTGTTATGGCAGCCCAAGCAAACTTAATATGAAGCTGTACTGTAGTACTGAACTGCGCAGAAAAGATACTCTACCAATGCAGTTTACTAGAAAGTGCTCCCTTTTCCACCCCAACTCTGCTTTTTTGTCTCAAAGCACAAGTTCTAGCCCTTACAGTGTTCATAACAGTGGTAGGCTGAATACAACCTTCCAAAGATGTCCATGTCCTAATGCCAGAGCCAGCAAATATATTTCCTTATATGGAAAGGGGCTTTGCAGATGTAATTGAGAAGGACCTTGAGAAAGGGAGATTATCCTGGTTTATCTGGGTGGGTGCAGTGTAATCACAAAGATCTTTACAAGAGGGAGGAAAGAAGGTCAAAGTCCGTAGTAGCAGATGTGATGATAGAAGCAACAGGTTAGAGTGACGCAAGAAAGGGTTTGCAAGCCAAGAAACACAGGTGGCCTTTAGAAGCTGAAAAAGACAAGGACACAGATTCTCCCCTCTGAGCCCCTAGAGGGAACCAGCCCTGCTGACACCTTGACTTTAGCCCAGTGAGACTGAGTTTGGACTTCTGACCTCCAGAATTGCAAGATCATAAATTTGTGTGGTTTTAAGTCACTAAATTTGTGGTAATTTGTTGCAACATCAACAAGGAAACTAAAACAACTATTTGAGCTCTATTGAGCTGTCCTCTGAACCGCCAGAGCTCTTCATTGGCACCAGTAGAGCAGTGGTTAAGAATGCAAGTCCAGGTGACAGCTTGCCTGGGTTTGAATCTCTCTTTTAACACCTGCCAGTTACCTGATCTCCCTGTGGTTCTGTTTCTCAAATGGGGCTAATAATAGTACCCTTCTCGTGGATTTAAAAATGATCTGTCTCAGGCTTCCCTGGTGGTGCAGTGGTTGAGAGTCTGCCTGCCAATGCAGGGGGCACAGGTTTGTGCCCCGGTCCGGGAAGATCCCACATGCCGCGGAGTGGCTGGGCCCGTGAGCCATGGCCGCTGAGCCTGTGTGTCCGGAGCCTGTGCTCCGCAATGGGAGAGACCACGACAGTGAGAGGCCCGCGTACAGAAAAAAAATAAAATAAAATAAAGAATGAGTTTACGTCTCTGACATAACATAATAAATACTCAATGAATATTTTAAATAAATTCACTTGAAAACAAGAAAGTTTTTTTTGGCTGTGCAGCTTGTTCTTAGTTCTCTGACCAGGGATTGAACCCAGGCCCTCGGCAGTGAAAGCACGGAGTCCTAACCACTGGACCGCCAGGGAATTCCTGAAAACAATAAAGTTTTTAACACAAATTAATTAATTACTAACTGAAAATTGTTAAGATCTCATGATGTGCAAAAGAAAGTAGGAAAAAGGTATGCAGTTTCATAATTTCTCCCCATCCCTGCCTTCGGGTTTCTGAGTGCCTCGGTTTTATTCCTGGCTGGTGTTTATTGTGTGTACAGGTAGGCCCTCCTTCAGAGTCAGATGTGAATGAAATTACAGTAACAGGTGCGGATGTGCTCCAGCAGGAAGGAACAGCAAGTGCGAAGCCCGGAAATAGGGACAAACCAAGCAGATTCAAGGAACAACAAGGTCAGATTTCTTATTTATTTCCAGAGCCATGCTGCATTTTAACACATGGCGGTGAGGCTGCTGCTAGAAGGTGCAAACGGTGTCACCACTTTTGAAAAGAGTGTGGCAGTTTCTTAGAGTTAATTCTGCCTTTACCAATTGACCCAGCAATCCCATGCCTAGGCATTTACCCAAGAGAAAAGGGAGCAGGTTCACACAAAAACCTGCACATGAATGTTTACAGTAGCTCAATTTATAATCACCCCAAACTGGAAAAAAACCCAAATGTCCTTCAACTGATAAAGGGTAAATAATCTGTGGCACATATATATGATGGAACACTACTCAGCAGTAAAAAGGAACAAATTACTGATCGAGGCAGCCACGTGCATGGGTCTCAAACGCATTATACCAAGTGAAAGAAACCAGACTCCAAAAGCAGGGTACTGTAGGATTCCATCTATATGATATCCTGGTAAAGGTAAAACTATGGGGATAGAAAACAAATCAGTTGCCGCAAGAAACTGGCAGTCAGGGGAGAGGTTGACTATAAAAAGGCACGAGGGAGTTTGGAGGAATGCTGGAACTGTTCTGTATCTTGATTGCAATGATTTTACACAATTGTATACATTTGTCAAAATGCAGAGAAATGTATATACACACAGAGATGAATTTTACTGTATGTTAATTATACCACTCACACACAAAAACTGAATGGAAGTCTTTTCATCAAGTTAAGGTGAAAACAGTCAAAACAGTCAAAATGCAATCACATTGTTGTTATGCTAATTAAACTAGAAGCTAAAATTTTATCCATCCACATATAGATTTATGCTCCGGAAGAACCACCCTTTTTCCAACACCTGGAGTCATTCATTTAATCATTATTTATCGTATACCTACTGTATGCTATGCACTGTTCTATGTTCTGAGGATACCTCAATGAACAAGATGTGTCCCTACCTTCCTAGAGCTTGCATTTTAATAACAAATAAGTAAGTGAATAAATACATAGGTAAATAAATACATACACTATTTAAAATAATATAATTTGACATAGTGGTAAGTTGTAAAGAAAATAAAGCATGGTAAAGGGAAAGAGAGTTATGGGGCAAGGAGACTATTTTTTTTTCCTTTTGGCCACACAACACGGCATGTGGGATCTTAGTCCCCCGACCAGGGATTGAACCTGCACCCCCTGCATTGGAAGCATGGAATCTTAACCACTGGACCGCCAGGGAAGTTCCCAGGAAGGAGACTATTTTTGATAGAGCGCCAGGGAAGAAATTCTGAGTGGCAGTTGAACAGAGGCTTAAACGACGTGATGGAGGGACTGTGTAATATCTGTGGCAAGACTGTTCCAGGAAGAGGGAACAGCACGAATATCAACCTTGAAACAAGGATGAATCAAGCAGATACAAGGAGCAACCAGATTGCCGGATTTCTGGTCTTGTTTCCATAGTCCACTATCATGCCACATTATGAATTCAGATCACTTTAATTTATACCTATCAAAATTATAATATACTGGGGAAAGTTTAGTCTATTTATCCCAAAAAGATAACTGGAAGATACAATCATGCACAACTACTGTCAAAAAGTGGGAAGCAAAACAAAACAAGTGTGCCAATTCTTAGTTGCAAACTGGTCAATCTCAGCAGACAATTTATCGAGAGAACATCAGAAATCTCACAGAGAGGCTTCCCTGGTGGCGCAGTGGTTCAGAGTCCGCCTGCCGATGCAGGGGACGCGGGTTCGTGCCCCAGTCCGGGAAGATCCCACATGCTGCGGAGCAGCTGGGCCTGTGAGCCATGGCCGCTGTGCCTGCGCATCCGGAGCCTGTGTTCCGCAACGGGAGAGGCCACAACAGTGAGAGGCCCGCGTACCGCAAAAAAAAAAAAAAGAAAGAAAGAAAAAAAAAGAAATCTCACAGAAATGAAGAACCGGTGTGCTTGTTATCAAGTTATTGCCTCTCAGGTCTAAATCCAACCCACATTATCTGCTTTACAATAATGGGGCTGGACCCTGTAAGCATTTCTCCTTGGCATTGAGCATGATATTAAACTTTGTCAGTAGAGGGTGCTGGAGGGACATTGCAGGAGGAAGGGGCTCCCTTTCCGGATTCAGGTGCGTTTCTATTTTCTTCTTGTTTCTACATGTGGCTGTCAGCAGCATGTGGTCAGGATTTCAGTAATGCTTCTCCCCAGCTATGAGCTGAATTGAGTTCCCCCAAAATTCATAAGTTGAAGTCCTAAATCCCCAGAACCTTAGAAAGTGAATGTATTTGGAGATAGGGCCTTTAAAAAGGTAGTTAAGGTTAAATGAGGTCATTAGGAGGGGCCCTGATCTGATATAACTGGTGTCCGTATAAGCGGAGATCACATAGAGGGCAAACCATGTGAAGACACTGGAGGAAGGCCATCTACAAGCCAAGAAGAAAGGTCTCAGAAGAAATCAACCCTGGTGACAATTTTTTCCTTGGACTTCTAGCCTTCTAGCCTCCAGAACTGTGAGGAAATAAATTTCTGTTGTTTAAGCCACCTAGTCTGTGGGACTTTGTTATGGCAGCCCTAGTAAATTAACACACCAGCTGTGCACATAAAGGTAAGCTCTCAGTCCCTACACAGCTAGGCGACCACCTTGCTGCAGCCCTCCTGACATCAGGCCTCATGACTACCAGCTGGAAAATGGGTTCTTGTGCCCATAACCCCTGCACAGGCCCACATGCCAGCCCCTGTCCTTCTGTACTCCAGAGTGTTTGCCATCCTTGCCCATGTGTACCCCAGAGGATGTTTCCTCTTGCCAATTCTGACCATGGCTTCCCGGCCAAGTTCAGCCTTCCTCTCCCCAGATAGTGTTCCCTGCTTGTCTGGTGGCTATAGACCATCTGGCTGAGGGCCACCCAGCAGCTTGGCCGTGGGCTACAATCCAGTGGGCTACAACCACTCCTTCTCCCACAGGTTTGAGTTCCAGCTTAAGGACAGGGAGACATTCCAAGTTTGTTTCTTCCTTGGGTACTTTTCTCAGACCTAGGGTATCCTTTAGAGTTCTCTTTACCTCTCATAGTTATCACCCTATTATACTTAATAGTTCTTTATATTAAACTTTCCCTGTTCATATTATGCTTAGACTCTCACTGCTGCAGTCTGTTACAGAGTCAGTACTGCGAGCAGCCCTAAGAGGTAGACCTGTAAAAATGGGATTGGGCAGTTTGTTTGCCGATGCCCTTGCATTTGAGCACAGTGTTGAGCTCCTTGCCAATGGGATATGGGAAGCTAGTGGTTCCTGGCATGCTGGGATAGCACAATCAAACTATCACCTGTGTTTGATTGTAACGAAGTGCAAACTGAAGCAAATGTCTTAGCATCCCAAGTGGTTGCTGCACCTGCCTGTGACAGCAGTCAGTGATGACGATAAGGGATGTAGTGTGAGATCAATTTTTCTGAGTTCGCTTGAGTACTTACAGAAAGAAAATGACAAACTCAAATCTTTGAACTCAGCTCAAGTCACAGTTGGAGAACCAGAAAGCTCCCATGACAGCCCTAAAAGAATCTTTTCCTTTTACCCAGAGAGCTGGTACTACTGAAAATTAAACATAAAATTTAATTGTTTGGATTGCTGAATTAAAACAATGGTGGAACTTACAGTTTCTAAGCCTCTCTTTTGTACGAGAGAAGCTTGCAAACTAAGTCCAAGCCAACTAGCCTTCCTTTGCTTAAATACCTGTGAAAACCTCATCTGAGGCAAATGTCTTGAAATGGGTCTTTCATTTTCCTGAAGACCCAGCCCAGCTTTGTGACTAGATGCATAACTAAGGTTAAACCTCAGCATGTTCCCACCTGACAGGTACACATTATGACCCAGGAAGAAATACTTTACCCCCTGAAAGAACTGCCACACTTTTCTAATATATCTCACATGTAGGAGTTTATTCTAAAGATGTTAAAACCAGAAGAGTGGAATATAACACTAGGTCAGGCCAAATGTATTGATATGAGTGCACTTACCGGAAAGCTTTCCTGGCATAATGTGGAGGAGGGAAAGCAAAGGCTTAAGGAGATAGGAATGTTGGACCTGATTTATCACATGCACTCTGTACATCCACCTCCCAGCTACGTTCCAGGAAAAGACCCAGGAGACAAGTCTCTTCACTAAGGCACCTACATTCTTGGAAATCTCTGTCACTCTTTTTTTTTTTTTTTTTGCGGTATGCGGGCCTCTCACTGTTGTGGCCTCTCCCGTTGCGGAACACAGGCTCCGGATACGCACGCACAGCGGCCATGGCTCTTGGGCCCAGCCACTCCGCAACATGTGGGATCTTCCTGGACCGGGGCACGAACCCGTGTCCCCTGCATCGGCAGGCGGACTCTCAACCACTTCGCCACCAAGGAAGCCCCAGTGTCCTTGCTTTAAGCGTCAGTCATATTGCCCTTTCACAGGCAATAACACAGTCACACGCAAAGGAATTGAGAAGGACTGTATCAGTGGTCCTGTAATTTGAGCTAGGACTGATGCAAAAAAATAAGAACCACTTTAATTTATAATAAAGACCTAGAAACAGGAAGTGGAAATCCCCAAATGGTGTGAGATAAGTGTGGAACCCCATAAAGGGGATCAAGGTCATACTGAAAATATTCCCCTGGCACAGAGGTTAGCTTTTATGGCCGGTTCCTTAGAGAGGGGAACCAGAAATTGACATATGGACTTCTAGAATTGTGTAAAGCACAGAATGGATTCAATCATTTTTCAATACCTTTGTCTTCTTCATAAGATCCTGAATTACAGAATCTCTCTGGGAAAATTTGTATGTTGATAACTGGACAGAATGAACCCTACCTGATAATTATCATCTTTATCCTGTTTTATTTCCTTTTTTAAAATTTTATTTTATTTATTTTTTATACAGCAGTTCTTATTAGTCATCAATTTTATACACATCAGTGTATACATGTCAATTCCAATCTCCCAATTCATCCCACCACCACCGCACTCGTGCCACTTTACCCCTCATGTCCATATGTTTGTTCTCTACATCTGTGTCTCAATTTCTGCCCTGCAAACTGGTTCATCTGTACCATTTTTCTAGGTTCCACATATATGCGTTAATATATGATATTTGTTTTTCTCTTTCTGACTTACTTCACTCTGTATGACACTCCCTAGATCCACCAACGTCTCTACAAATGACCCAATTTCATTCCTTTTTGTGGCTGAGTAATATTCCATTATATATATGTACCACATCTTCTTTATCCATTCATCTGTCGATGGGCATTTAGGTTGCTTCCATGACCTGGCTATTGTAAATAGTGCTGCAATGAACATTCGGATGCATGTGTCTTTTTGAATTATGGTTTTCTCTGGGTATATGCTCAGTAGTGGGATTGCTGGATCATATGGTAATTCTATGTTTAGTTTTTTCAGGAACCTCCATACTGTTCTCCATAGTGGCTGTACCAATTTACATTCCCACCAACAGTGCCAGAGGGTTCCCTTTTCTCCACACCCTCTCCAGCATTTGTTGTTTGTAGATTTTCTGATGATGCCCATTCTAACTGGTGCGAGGTAATACCTCATTGTAGTTTTGATTGACATTTCTCTAATAATTAGTGATGTTGAGCAGCTTTTCTTGTGCTTCTTGGCCATCTGTATGTCTTCTTTGGAGAAATCTCTATTTAGATTTTCTGCCCGTTTTTGGATTGGGTTGTTTATTTTTTAATATTATGCTGCATGAACTGTTCATATATTTTGGAGATTAATCCTTTGTCTGTTGAATTGTCTGCAAATATTTTCTCCCATTCTGAGGGTTGTCTTTTCATATTCTTTATGGTTTCCTTTGCTGTGCAAAAGCTTTTAAGTTTCATTAGGTCCCATTTGTTTATTTTTGTTTTTATTTCCATTACTCTAGGAGGTGGATCAAAAAACATCTTGCTGTGATTTATGTCAAAGAGTGTTCTTCCTATGTTTTCCTCTAAGAGTTTTATAGTGTCCGGTCTTACATTTAGGTCTCTAATCCATTTTGCATTTATTTCTATGTATGGTGTTAGGGAATGTTCTAATTTCATTCTTTTACATGTAGCTGTCCAGTTTTCCCAGCACCACTTATTGAAGAGACTGTCTTTTCTCCATTGTATATCATTGCATCCTTTGTCATAGATTAGTTGACCATAGGTGCATAGGTTTACCTCTGGGTTTCTATTTTGCTCCATTGATCTCTGTTTCTGTTTTTGTGCCAGTACCGTATTGTCTTCATTACTGTAGCTTTGTAGTATAGTCTGAAGTCAGGGAGTCTGATTCCTCCAGCTCCATTTTTTCCCTTCAAGACTGCTTTGGCTAATCGGGGTCTTTTCTGTCTCCATACAAATTTTAAGATTTTTTGTTCTAGTTCCATAAAAAATGCCATTGGTAATTTGATAGGGATTGCATTGAATCTGTAGATTGCTTTGGGTAGTATAGTGATTTTCACAATATTGATTCTTCCAATCCAAGAACATGGTATATTTCTCCATCTGTTGCTATCATCTTTAATTTCTTTCATTAGTGTCTTATAGTTTTCTGCATACAGGTCTTTTGTCTCCCTAGGTAGGTTTATCCCTAGGTATTTTTTTCTGTGTGTTGCAATGGTAAATGGGAGCGTTTCATTAATTTCTCTTTCAGATTTTTCATCATTAGTGTATAGGAATGTAAGAGATTTCTGTGCATTAATTTTGTATCCTGCAACTTTACCAGATTCATTGATTAGCTCTAGTAGTGTTCTGGTGGCATATTTAGGATTCTCTATGTATAGTATCATGTCATCTGCAGACAAGGACAGTTTTACTTCTTCTTTTCCAACTTGTATTCCTTTTATCTCTTTTTCTTCTTTGATTGCCATGGCTAGGACTTCCAAAACTATGATGAATAATAGTTGTGAGGTGGACATCCTTGTCTTGTTCCTGATCTTACAGGAAATGCTTTCAGTTTTTCACCATTGAGAATGACGTTTGCTGTAGGTCTGTCATATACGGCCTTTATTATGTTGAAGTAGGTTCTTTCTCTGCCCACTTTCTGGAGAGTTTATGTCATAAATGGGTGTTGAATTTTGTCAAAAGCTTTTTCTGCATCTATTGAGATGATCATATAGCTTTTATTCTTCAGTTTGTTAATATGGTGTATCACATTGATTGACTTGCATATATTGAAGAATCCTTGCATTCCTGGGATAAATCCCACTTGATCATGGTGTATGATCATTTTAGTGTGTTGTTGGATTCTGTTTGCTAGTATTTTGTTGAGGATTTTTGCATCTATATTTATCAGTGATATTGGCCTGTAATATTCTTTTTTTGTAGTATCTTTGTCTGGTTTTGGTATCAGGGTGATGGTGGCCTCATAGAATGAGTTTGGGAGTGTTCCTTCCTCTGCAAATTTTTGGAAGAGTTTG
The DNA here is from genome assembly GCF_003676395.1 of Aethalodelphis obliquidens. NCBI lineage: Eukaryota > Metazoa > Chordata > Mammalia > Artiodactyla > Delphinidae > Aethalodelphis > Aethalodelphis obliquidens. The sequence goes on along the minus strand of NW_020838003.1, from coordinate 10,666,769 downwards.
AGAAGGATGGGTGTTAACTCTTCTCTAAATGTTTGATAGAATTCACCTGTGAAACCATCTGGTCCTGGACTTTTGTTTGTTGGAAGATTTTTAATCACAGGTTCAATTTCATTACTTGTGATTGGTCTTTTCATATTTTCTGTTTCTTCCTGGCTCAGTCCTGGAAGGTTATACCTTTCTAAGAATGTGTCCATTTCTTCCAGGTTGTCCATTTTATTGGCATAGAGTTGCTTGTAGTAATCTCTTAGGATGCTTTGTATTTCTGTGGTGTCTGTTGTAACTTCCCCTTTTTCATTTCTAATTTTATGATTTGAGTCCTCTCCCTCTTTTTCTTGATGAGTCTGGCTAATGGTTTATCAATTTTGTTTATCTTCTCAAAGAACAAGCTTTTAGTTTTATTGATATTTGCTATTGTTTTCTTTGTTTCTGTTTCATTTATTTCTGCTCTAATCTTTACGATTTCTTTCCTTCTGCTAACTTTGGGTTTTGTCTGTTCTTCTTTCTCTAGTTCTTTTAGGTGTGAGGTTATATTGTTTATTTGAGATTTTTCTTGTTTCTTGAGGTAGGCTTGTATAGCTACAAAATTCCCTCTTAGAACTGCTTTTGCTTCATCCCATAGGTTGGATCGTCGTGTTTTCATTATCATTTGTCTCTAGGTATTTTCTGATTTCCTCTTTGATTTCACAGTGATCTCTTGGTTGTTTAGTGACATATTGTTTACCCTCCATGTGTTTGTGTTTTTACGTTTTTTTTCCCTTAAATCATTTCTAGTCTCATAGCATTGTGGTCACAAAAGATGCTTGATATGATTTCAATTTTCTTAAGTTTACTGAGGCTTGATTTGTGACCCAAGATGTGATCTCTCCTGGAGAATGTTCTGTACACACTGGAGATGAAAGTGTAATCTGCTGTTTTTGGATGGAATGTCCTATAAATATCAACTAAATCTATCTGGCCTATTGTGTCATTTAAAGCTTCTGTTTCCTCATTTATTTTCATCTTGGATGATCTGTCCATTGGTCTAAATGAGGTGTTAAAGTCCCCCACTACTACTGTGTCACTGTTGATTTCCTCTTTTATAGCTGTTAGCAGTTGCCTTATGTATTGAGGTCCTCCTATGTTGGATGCATATACATTTATAATTGTTATATCTTCTTCTTGGATTGATCTCTTGATCATTATGTAGTGTCCTTCCTTGTCTCTTGTAACATTCTTTTTTTTAAAGTCTATTTTATCTGATATCAGTATAGCTACTCCAGCTTTCTTTTGATTTGCATTTGCATGGAATATCTTTTTCCATCTCCTCACTTTCAGTCTGTATGTGTCCCTAGGTCTGAAGTGGGTCTCTTGTAGACAGCATATATATGGGTCTTGTTTTGTATGCATTCAGGAAGCCTGTGTCTTTTGGTTGGAGCATTTAATCCATTCACGTTTAAGGTAATTATCGACATGTATGTTTCTATGACCATTTTCTTAACTGTTTTGGAGTTGTTTTTGACGGTCCTTTTCTTCTCTTGTGTTTCCCACTTAGAGAAATTCCTTTAGCATTTGTTGTAGAGCTGGTTTGGTGGTGCTGAATTCTCTTAGCTTTTGCTTGTCTGTAAAGCTTTTGATTTCTCCATTGAATCTGAATGAGATCCTTGCCAGGTAGAGTAATCTTGGTTGTAGGTTCTTCCCTTTCATCACTTTAAGTATATCATGCCACTCCCTTCTGGCTTGTAGAGTTTCTGCTGAGAAATCAGCTGTTAACCTTATGGGAATTCCCCTGTAGTTTATTTGTCATTTTTCCCTTGCTGCTTTCAATAATTTTTCTTTGTCTCTAATATTTGCCAATTTGATTACTATGTGTCTTGGCATGTTTCTCCTTGGGTTTATCCTGTGTGGGATTCCTTGCCCTTCCTGGACTAGGGTGGCTATTTCCTTTCCCATGTTAGGGAAGTTTTTGACTATAATCTCTTCAAATATTTTCTCGGATCCTCTCTCTCTCTCTTCTCCTTCTGGTACCCGTATAATGCGAATTTTGTTGCGTTTAATGTTGTCCCAGAAGTCTCATAAGTGCTTTTCACTTCTTTTCATTCATTTTTCTTTAATATGTTCCATAGCAGTGAATTCCACCATTCTGTCTTCCAGGTCACTTATCCGTTCTTCTGCCTCAGTTATCCTGCTATTTATTCCTTCTAATGTATTTTTCATTTCAGTTATTGTATTTTTCATCTCTGTTTGTTTGTTCTTTAATTCTTCTACATATTTGTTAAACATTTCTTTCATCTTCTCGATCTTTGCCTCCATTCTTTTTCCGAGGTCCTGGATCATCTTCATTATCATTATTCTGAATTCTTTTTCTGGAAGGTTGCCTATCTCCACTTCATTTAGTTGTTTTTCTGGGGTTTTTGCTTGTTCCTTCATCTGTTACATAGTCCTCTGCCTTTTCACCTTGTCTGTCTTTCTGTGAATGTGGTTTTTGTTCCACAGGCTGCAGGATTGTAGTTCTTCTTGCTTCTGCTTTCTCCCATCTGATAGATGAGGCTATCTAAGAGGCTTGTGCAAGTTTCCTGATGGGAGGGACTGGTGGTGGGTAGAGCTGACTGTTGCTCTGGTGGGCAGAGCTTAGTAAAACTTTAATCTTCTTGACTGATGTTGGGTGGGGCTGTGTTCCCTCCCTGTTGGTTGTTTGGCCTGAGGTAACCCAACATTGGAGCCTACCTGGGCTCTTTGCTGGGGCTAATGGTGGAGTCTGGGATGGCTCATGCCAAGGAGTACCTCCCAGAACTTCTGCTGCCAGTGTCCTTGTCCCCATGGTGAGCCACAGTGACCCCCTGCCTCTGTAGGAGACCCCCCAACACTAGCAGGTCAGTCTGATTCAGTCTTCCCTGGGGTCACTGCTCCTTCCCCTGAGTCCTGATGTGCACATTGCTTTGTGTGCGCTCTCCAAGGGTGGAGTCTCTGTTTCTCTCAGTCCTGTCGAAGTCCTGCAATCAAATCCTGCTAGCCTTCAAAGTGTGATTCTCTAGGAATTTTTCTTCCCATTGCCAGAACCCCAGGTTGGGAAGCCTGATGTGGGGCTCAGAACCTTCACTCCAATGGGTGGTATTCTGTGGTATAAGTGTTCTCCAGTCTGTGAGTCACCCCCCCCCCAGTTATGGGATTTGATTTTACTGTGATTGCACCCCTCTTACCATCTCATTGTGGCTTCTTCTTTGTCGTTGGATGTGGGGTATATTTTTTGGTGAGTTCCAGTGTCTTCCTGTCAATGATTGTCCAGCAGCCAGTTGTGATTTTGGTGTTCTTGCAAGAGGGAGTGAGAGCACGTCCTTCTACTCTGCCATCTAGGTTCAGGGCATCACCTTTATTCTGATATCTAGTCTCCTGTATTGTGTGTGTGTGCACGCACTTGTGTATAATGTTTGCAATATGTATCAAGAGCATGGACAATGTGATATACATGTGTTTGTTAGTTTTAATCTAGGGTTAGTAATTAAGCATGTGAAAGTCCCTCATCAGGAATTTACTCCCCAGAATATATTTGAAATGCCTTTATCAAGTCTCCACATTCCAGAGGACTTATTACAAGTGGTTCAACTATTTCTATCTCAATATGCTATATGTTAATAAGCTTAAGAAACAATAGAAATAATTTTAATTGAAAAATGAGCAGTGTTTAAGTAGTATATATTAACTATCAGTACTGTAGAGGCACTTCTGCACTTATATGTACAGGAATATATGAATTTATGAGCCCAGCAGACTATGTCTTTCAGAGTAGTTTCTTTGGCTCTGGCTCTGTTCTAGACCTGAAGTTTCTGCTACCTGTTCTAACTAGTGAGTGAGTTGCACTTGCCTCTAGAATATTATTGAACCTGCCTAGATTAACCCTTTCATGCAAGATATTTGGCAATAGGCCAGCAGTGGTGACAACTGGTCATCTATGAAAAAATCCATTCTGCCTTCTTCGTAGGTGCATGGCTACACCTTACTTACGGCCCACCTAATGGATAGCTATAGTCACACAGCTATGTTTTGTCTGATGGAATGTAAGAGAATGTGAGCCTAGATTTTTGGGCCTAAGCCTTAAGACCATGAGTATGCCTCCTCCATGTTCTTTTCCCTTCTTGCCATTTGGGTAGCTAGGGCCTTGGCCATGCAGGCAACGAGGCCCTGGAGATGGTGGAACATCATGTTAGAAGGAACCTGAGTCCCTGCATAACTGCATGGAATAGAGGCCACCAACTGACTTGAAACGTTCCCTTTAGACCCTTGCTTTAAACTACTGTACTACTGTTGGATCTCTTTGCTGCATCAGCTTTGCCTTACCTCAACTAATACATCAACTAGTACCTAATGGATTGAGCTGAACGTATAGAAACAGGGTACCTGCTTGCTAATAATGACAGGCAGAGCAGAATTTAGTCTGAGGCTTGATACTAGAGTAACATGCCAACTTTTAGTGACTTCTAAGTTTAAAGACATGAAGTCTTCACCTACCTTTAACCGTGGGAGGCCTTCAACATCTCCCAGTAAGAATCTAACAGTTGTTAACAGCCAGTTAGACTTAGTTTAGTTTGCAACATGCCCAGTCTGAGCTCAGGGAGAGAAAGGGAGACACCAAGAATAACTCAGGTGTCTGGCTTGGGCAACTGGGGGACAGAATGGCATTTTCTAAGTGAAGAGACAAAAGGATGAGTTCACTTTAGGATATGTTGAGTTTGAGGTGACTGCAAGATTTCCAGGTAGATCCAGAGTGAAATATTCAGGCTTAGAAATCAGAAGAGAGAGATCTGGTTTCGGGATAAAGGTTTGGGACTCATCCACATATGGAGATTACCTTAGGAGAGGGTATGAAGTGAGCAAATCAGAAGGACTAGGCCAGAGCTTTAAAGAGAGCAGGCATTTAATGGATGAGGGAAGAAGAGGAACCTGCGGAGGAGATGGCGAGGTGGAGGGGTATTAGGAATTAACCAGAACACTGATTTTCTGGAAGCCAAAGAGGGGACTTATCAGGAATGAGAGAGCAGTTAATAGTTCCAGATCCCAGAGAGAGGGATGAATTTGGATGGTGCAGTGAGAGCAAGAGCCAGACTGCAGTGGATTTAAGGTGAGAGTTAATAAGAGAAATAGAGTCAACTTTTCAAGAATTTTGGCTCTGAGTATGAGGAAAGAAATAGGACAAGAGCTGATAGAGGAGGACCAGTCTAAGGAAGTTGTTATTCTGTGTTGAGTTCACATGAGAGAAATGTAAGCATATGTAAACACTGATGGGAAGGATCCATCAGAGGGTTAGGGTGGAGGATGTGCAGGAGAAGATGGTTGGTGGACTAAGGCCCCTGAGAGAGCAGGAACGGAAGCACAGGTAGAGGAAATAATGTTTTACTTGGAACTCAATATTCGGAAGTCAAATGTCAGCTGAAAACTCTAGCCTCTCATGCTCATCATGGTCAGATGTATGGCCTCTGTTTCATTCTGCATCCACCAAGGACTCAGCACTCATTCCTTCTCCAGTTTTCAGGGGGAAAAAATCTAGTAACCCAGGCATTTCATAATTTTTCTAGAATCTACTTGGAATTTGAAGGATCCATAGAGAGGGTCGTTGTGCAATGCCAGCATAATAGCATCCTTAGACCTATAGGAAAATCACCCGTGCTGGGCTCCGTGCTTTAGAGAGCCTTACTCTGACCTCTGACCCTCCCTACAGGGCAAGGAATCCATTGGGCCTGGAAGACATGCTCACCTGGGTCCAGCACCACTCCCTTCTATATCATGTTCAGGCTGCCTGAGAGCCCAGAATTATCTGCCCAAACAGCCCTGAACCAGCCCTTCAGGAGCTGTGCAGCCTGTTTCCTGACTCAGTCCTCCCAAGGGAAGACTGCCCAGTGGGAGTACATACCCATAGTCCCCAAGGGTGCCAAAGGGACACACGTTTTATAGAGAGGGTGTAGATATGTCTAGATATGCAGTTTAGTTTGGCCACATGTGGGCACAAAGCCTTTGCAGAGTGGGATGGGGCAATGGGTAGAAATAGAAGAGGAACTGGCTCTAGGCCAGGGAGGGGCAGCCAGGGAGCCAGCTGTCTCTATATTCTGCTGTAGAACCCCAAGGAGTCTGAGAAATCTAAATTTGAACCTAACCTTTCAGGTCATTCTAAATGTATACTTGTCAAAAGTAGGAAGGTCAAACATATTTTATTTATGTTTTTATAGCTTTTAAATGTTTAGACATATGTTATACTGGCTTCTACTTACAGGCATATCTCGTTTTATTGTGCTTCACTTTATAGCACTTCACAGATATTACATTTTCTTTTTAAACCAGTTGAAGGCTTGTGGGTTGTCAGGTGATGGTTAACATTTTTTAGCAATAAAGTATTTTTAAATTGAGGTATGTACATTTTTTTAGACATAATATTATTGCATACTTAACAGACTATAATATAGGGTAAACATATCTTTTATATGCACTGGGAAACCAAAAAATTCGTGTGACTCACTTTATTGCAATATTTGCTTTACTGTGATGGTCTGCAACCAAACCCACAACATCCCTGAGGGTGTGCCTGTATACTCTTGCTCCAGACGCAGAGGTGTTCTGTGAAATAGGCTCTCAGAGGAAGGGTAGGGTTGGTGACCCCAATTTGTAGTGCTCACCAATTTCTGTGGTATAAATTCTTCTACCATGGATTATTTCCAGCTAGCAACATGACATCACTGCCAGAGTTGCACAACCGGCTTTCCTGAGCCAAACAGGAAAAGCCACATCCCTGCCCAAATCCACAAATATTCAGGGTTGGACTGGCCTGCATCGCGTCATCTTGCTTGCCTCTTTTTTTCTTATCCTACTCCTTCTCCTCCCCTCTTTTCGTCCTTTTTCCCTCTTAGGAGCAACCTAACTTCTCCTCATAGATGGGTAATAGTTTTATAGCCATCTTCTGTTGCTTGAGTCTGGCCTTGGGTCTTAACCCTTCACCCTCACTAGCTTTTCAAAGTATTTCTTTCTTTCTTTTTTTCTTTTTACAAATTTATTTATTTATTTATCTATTTATTTGTGGCTGCATTGGGTCTTTGTTGCTGTGCATGGGCTTTCTCTAGTTGCAGTGAGCGGGGGCTACTCTTCGTTGCGGCACGCAGGCTTCTCGTCACGGTGGCTTCTCTTGCTGCGGAGCACGGGCTCTAGGCGTGCGGTCTTCAGTAGTTGTGGCGCACGGGCTTAGTTGCTCTGAGGCATGTGGGATCTTCCCAGACCAGGGCTCGAACCCGTGTCCCCTGAATTGGCAGAAGGATTCTTAACCACTGCGCCACCAGGGAAGTCCCTCAAAATATCTCTTTTATACAAATTTGCCACTCTTTTCTACAGAACTTCTTATTGAATTTAAATCTTCTCCAGAGTGTTCCACTGCAGACTGGCTTGTATAATAATTTGGTCTGGAGATAGATAATTCACCCTAATGGCAATGATGAACTTGAAACAGAGAATGTTAAGAGGCTTTTGAAACTGTAAAGCTGTCCCCTGCTATTGTCCCAGTTTACCAACTCTTCACAAACTATGTGCAGTTCATCACTGTCACTTACCCAGCTTCCATGTGCGGAGTAACAGCTAAGGAAAGGAGTCCAGCATGGGGGGGATCCAAAGTTCATTTTATTCTGAGACTGCAGTTGTTATTTGTAACAGGAGTGGTACCCACTTGGGTATCTGCCTCTGAATCCAGGTTCTGAGAGCTGGTTTTAAATTACCTCGTACAGTCTGTCTGCTGGTTATCATGGTGACTGTTTCCCTATTTCAGTCCTCATTCTGGAGATAGTCCCTGGAGGGATGCTATGTGGACATCAAACATCATAATTGTTTTTATTTTAGTGAATATTTAACTTTAATCAGGTATTCATTAAACTTAAACTAGTTGACTGTTTAATAGTTGTGGAATGCCTTTAATACTCAAGAAAATGAAACCAAATGAAATTCTAGAAAAGTGCTGAAGATCATAATGTTAAAAGTAAGTCAATAATAAAGCTTCTATGAATGTATCTCTTTTGAAACAGTTCTACCTATGAATTTAAGCATTTTAGTATACATTTCAAGAATAGACTCTAGGGCTTCCCTGGTGGCGCGGTGGTTGAGAGTTCGTCTGCCGATGCAGGGGACACTGGTTCGTGCCCCGGTCAGGGAAGGTCCCACATGCCGTGGAGTGGCTGGGCCCGTGAGTCATGGCCACTGAGACTGCGCGTCCGGAGCCTGTGCTCCGCAACGGGAAAGGCCACAACAGTGAGAGGTCCGCGTACTGCAAAAAAAAAAAAAAAAGATTAGACTCTAAAAATAAGACAGGTTGTTTCAACTGTCTTAAGCTACCTAAGACAGAAGCCTACATTTTCTAAGATTTGATAGTTTGCATTAGCTTTATCTCACCATACTTCTTCAGATTTTGCTCTTCTGAAACATAAAGAAAAAGAATTACCTCTGTTAGTATTATATTCCTAAGAAAAACTGTATGCAAATAGCTTAATTTTAGATGATCACCCTTCTCCAAGATGGGAGTGGAGGAAGGATAAAGACTGTAGTGACATAGGTTACACATGTTAATCTCAGTTTGTGTCAGGTGCACGTACATTTTAAAAATAGTCCCTTCATCTTATTGGATCTTTACATTCACATCACTTCCAATAGTGTAGGTGCTAATTTAAATGCTTGATCTCAATCTCTTCTGATCATTACCAAATCAACTTATTCAATACTTAACATTGGTATTAGAATAAATAATGAAAGATTGGCAGTGCTTTCTTAGGAGTAGTAAATAGAATCTAGGGATTGGTTAATAATTTTCAGTACTTATAATTTTGAAAGAAAGTAGTATTCTGTTTTTGCCAATTAATATAGTCTTTAGCCTGATAAACTATTTCAATATGCATTATGATTCTAATTATAAGCTCCCTGGGGCAACAGCTATGTTTATATTTTATATATTACCTGTCATTGTGCCTAATAATCCATATTTTCTTTTCTTTTCTTTTTTATTTTTTTTCTGAGGAAGGTTAAGAGGAAGCTTTTTTTCTTAAAGTTTTGTGTGTTGGAATATAGCTAATGGTACAAAAATTCCATGTTTATTGGAGAACAAGGAAAGGAGATAGGATATAGAGGTCTTAATGGCAAATTAACAGACAAACTAGGGGACAATCTTTCATAGTATAATAAAATAAGATAGTCCTCAAATCATAATTTAGTAAAATCCCCACCTTGTTTCTTTTATTTTTTAAAATATTTATTTATTTATCTGGCTGCACCGGGTCTTAGCTGTGGCATGCAGGATCTAGTTCCTTGACCAGGAATCGAACCTGGGTCCCCTGCATTGGGAGCACGGAGACTTATCTGCTGGACCACCAGGGAAGTCCCCCCAAACTTGTTTCTAAGAAAAACTTCAATACTAAAGAACTGGGGGAAAAGAAAAATAGTATTATCAATGTTAAACACACTCATACACATATAAGTACTTATTGGAGGAGAAGTTCTTTCTACCCAAGGACACCTTAGAGATTCCTATTTCCCAATCATTGTTCGCTCACAATCTTCTCTCAATAATTAGTCCAGAGGTAGGTCTGGGCTCCTGTGATGGCAGGACATTCAAATCACTCAAGATAGTTCACCACATCCTCATTGATACCTTAATTAACCAAACTCTTCAAATCAGAGGATACAGAGAGATAAGGAATCCACGTCTCCTGATCTCAAAACAGACTTGAGAAAGTTAAGAAAACAGCAGTGACACTTGTGTGAATTCCTGCTTGGTGCCTGTTTATTTTTATCCTCCAAGGAAAGTTCTCCCTTGTGACATTCTAATGCCTTGGATAGAATATTTGGAATTTCCTGGACCTTGTCTTTGGAGATTACTTAGACTTTTTGATGGCAAATCCTTTATGAGGCTTGTGGTCCTGAGATCAGAGCCAGGTGTCACAAGGGGGGCCCTGCTCCACCACACAGGGCAACAGTGATTGTTTTTGCTGAATCTCACATCGACCATCTTTGAAATCCATTAATGGAGGTCCAAGGTCCTTTGCTACCTCAGCCATCTTCTCCAGCACAAATTATACAATGGATTTCTCATCTCTAAGTGTCCTTACACTCAGAGCAGGGGACACGATGCAAGGTTTCTTTCCAACTTCTTAGGACCCACTCATAGCAAAATGTGTCCTCTTCAAATTGCAATTGATCTGGTCAAATAGTGTAAACAAATAATGAAAGCAGAACAAGTCAGGTCTTCTTGAAATCTGGTGGATTTGAGGCAGCCATCTTTCTTGATATGATATCACTATGATATCTGCAGTCAAAGCTCTCAAACCAACCCTCAAATGACAGCTTTAGTAGTTCCACACAGTTTTTTTAAAAATAATCTCTTACTACCCCCTCCTTCCCCCTTATTGTGAAGTTTATGGGGCAGAGGCCATAGACTGATGAAGTTTTATGAGTCTGAACACACTGATCACTGATTTTAAGGTCTGTGGGCTTTACACACATTGTCCCAAGAGTCTACTTTCATCTCAGAGCATTCTAGCCCAGCATAGAGGAATTCCACGTTCACTCATTACTGGTTAACTCAGGATCCTTGACTCCAGGGGACAAACTTCACTGTTTCTTTGCTTTTAGTTCTTTTTACATTATTCTAAGAAAACACAGGGAGACTTCCCTGGTGGCACAGTGGCACTCCCAATGCAGAGGGCCTGGGTTCTATCCCTGGTCAGGGAACTAGATCTCACACACATACCACTACTATGAGTTCACATGCCACAACTAAGGAGCCCGTGAGTCACAACTGAGGAGCCCACGAGCCACAACTAAGGAGCCTGCCTGCCTCAACTAACACTCAGTGCAACCAAATAAATAAATAAATATTAAGAAAACACAGGGATGCATGCAGACTGATTCTATGTATAGGAAGTTCTAGAATCAGTAAAACGAATCTATGGTGCTAGAAATCAGATCAGTGGACACTTAGGGCAGGTTGGGGGATGACTGCCTGAATGGAGCACAAGGGAGCTTCTGAGGTTGTTGAAAATGTTCTATATCTTGACAGGTGTGTATATTTGTTGAAGCTCATCAAACTGTCCAATTAAACGTATGCCTTTTATTGTATGTAAATAATATCTCAATAAACTTGATTTTTAAGTCTTTTTATTGCCTTTGAAAATTTTCACAAGTATCATAGCATTCTGAAGATTGAACTTCCTGAAAATTGCCTTTCAATTCAAGGCCACACTTGAAATTTAATCTTCTTCTGTCTTTCGTGCATGTCGTTTAATATCTGAGTTTACTAGAGAATTTACTAGGCTGCTAAGTTTGTCTCTTTAGATAACTCTCCCTTTTCTTCCTACCCAGTATCATCCATGTCTGCAAGATTTAGAATTTCATTTCAAAGGACTTCTCCCAAACACTTGCATCTTCCCTTTGGGGGTCTCTATCCAGAGAGTCTTATCATTTATCAAAAAACTTTCGAGCTATCTTACCAAAGTCTAGGATATACATCTAGTCACGTCCAACTCTCCCTGACTATCACGAACTCTAGAATAACTTGATCATTCTCTTCCCACGAATTCAGGTCACTTTCACTTCTCTGACCAGTTTCCCTTGTGGCCAGCATTTGGTACTTACTTCCTGAGAAAACTCCCACTTCAAAAAATTGGTGGCCCCTGGAGCATGATGTTTTTAGATAAAAAGGACCTTATAGGTCAGTAATGACCTATTCACTTGCTGCATGAGACAAGTGAAGGTTTTAAGGTTTTAAGAACTGAGGTGTTTGCCCAATGTCAGGCAGTTAATAAAGCTCTGTATTGAACCGGCATCTCTCTCAGGCCTCTGCAGACTCTTGGGCAGGATGTTTATTTCCCAAGGGCAACTAGCTGGGGGCTGAGTAGGGACTGAATTTAGTCTGTGCTCTGTTTCCTTTCCCAAGCTGTGAGTCCTGTTTAGGGCTATACCCCACCTCAGAAGAAAGGACGTCCCTCTAATTTTCATAAAAGTATCATTTGGCTAATAGTAGCTCTGATCTATAATTAAATTTTCTTCCAAATTATTTCAAATTTAAATATTTCTTAGAAAAAATTTTATTAGGAAGAAATTTTTAATTTTTATTAAAAAACTTAGTACCTTATAACTTTTAGGTTCCTAGCAATTCTTATCACATCTTTTTCAAATGATGTTTTGTGAATTCTTAAGCAGTCCAGGACATTCCCAAATTTGATGTCTTTTGCTTCAACTCCTTGAGAAATGGAGGCCCAGCTGCAGATCCAGTCCAGGGTCTCAGTGTCCAAGCCAGCTAGGAATGAGAAAGGCTGGCCCAGGACAACAGGGTGGGAGCAAAGGAAGACTTAAGTTCCCCACCACATAAGGCAGCTTTCAGTCTGACAGAAGGGACCAAGTCCAAGGAGACCAGAACTTAATCCTAAGGAAAACATCTTGAGTTGAAGACAAACAGGACAGAGAGAGCAGTTCAGACAGAGCCTGGAAAGGCTCCCTGAGACGGTGGAATTTATCCCTGTATAGGGTGCCTCCTTGTGCCTTGGATGAGTCAGGAAAAGTATGAAAGACCTCATGGACCTGTAGAGTCAATGCAAAAATGCCACTGGAGGCCAAGAGGATTCAGTGAGAGCATACACCAATGTCCTGGGCTAAGTGGGACAAGACACTGCAACCAGAGCCCAGTAAGGGCCCACTGAGCAAAAGAGAAACTCACTGTGGACCAGTCACCACTCCACTCAATGCTATGTGGATGCATATACATTTCCCCTCCCAGACATTGTCTTGGCTAGGGGAAGAGGGAAAGAGGAAAACGCCTGAAAGACTGAACACTTACCCCAAAGAGATTGGATTAACCCAAAGTTGTTTCCGGTAACCTTTAATTGTAAAGTTGATGTTTGGTTATCTACCCTCATTCCACCACCCCATCTCTCCGTCAGAGGAAATGGAACTTTCAGAAAAAAAGAATAGTTACAGAAAAGAAGAATGCCACATTTTTTCAACCTTTGAGTGCAATTTAACCCCACTACACTGGTCCTTCTAATTCCATAGGACATCATGTGCCCAATACCCAGGAGTCACAAAGTCGAAATATAAATTGTCAGTGTGAGTCTTTGGATGCCCTTGAGGCTGGTTTTTGGTTTTTGAAAAGATTATTCAGAGGTTACCTTTGTTTTTAAAATTAATATTTAATTTACTAAAGTTGCCATCTAAAAACTTAGTTTACCTTAAGATTTTACATACAACTTACAATTCTTATTGTTCTTTTACAAATATAGCAAAGTTTAAAAACCACTTTGAAAGGACTTAAATATTATTTGGTGCCATTTACAAAAGTTATTAAATAAACTCACTAAAATCTTTTAAATTACACATAAATTTAGTATATTTTTTCTTCATAAATACATAATTATTTGATTTAATATCAAAACTTCCCTGGGAATCTACATAAGCATACAAATCTAATAAATCCAACTTATAAAAGTTGTGATTTTTAATTTAAGAGATTTAGTAAGAACCTGACTTAAAATCAAAAATGTTAAATCAATTACTCCCTTTGACATTTTTAAATGAAATCATAAGACTGATCTCTTGTTCTAACAAGACAAATTATCTTAAACATTACAACTACTTAAAACACTAAGTTTACATTAACACAAAAATATTAATACTATAGGTGTCATCCTCTTAAACATTTCTATTTTTAAATCTAAATCTTCCCAGAGTTGAAAGATGATTTGTACTGTATTAATTTGCTCAGGCTGCTATAACAAAATAACACAGACTGGGTGGCTTAAACAACAAAAATTTATTTTCTCACAGTTCTAGAGGCTAGAAGTCCAAGATCAAGGTGTCTGAAGGTTTGGTGTCTTCTGAGACCTCCCTCCTGGGCTTGCAGACTGCCACCTTCTCTCTGTGTCTTCACGTGCTCTTTCCCCTGTAAGTGTGCATCCCTGGTGTTTCCTGTTTGCCCAAATTTCCTCTTATAAGGACAACAGTCATACTGGTGGATTAGAGTCCACCCAAATGGTCTCACTTCAACTTAATCACCTCTTTAAAGACCCTTTCTCCAATTAGTCCCATTCTGAGGTGCTGGGGGTTAGGACTTCAACATTTGGTGGTAGGGGTACAATACAGCCCATAACATCCGCCAAAAACAATTGTGCCAACCCAAGCAATTTGGGGAGGGGTTGTCTTTTCAAGACAGTGCCTTGTCAGGATGAAGACTGGAATGAGGTGCCTGTAGCCCTTACTGTGCAAATGGTCTACATCCCCGACTAGATCTATCTTTACCTCGCTCTGGAGGACTGCACCCCACTCAGACTGCTTGGTCAGAGTTTGTATTTCTTCCACTCTTAAGATTAATATACAGTTGACCTTTGAACAACACGGGGGTTAGAGGTGCCACGAAGTTGAAAATCTGAGTATAATTTATAGCTGGCTCTCCCTATCCCCAGTTCCTCCGTATATGCCGTTCCACATCTGCGATTCAACCAATCTCGGATCATGTAGTGTTGTAGTATTTTCTATTGAAAATTATCCGTGTGTAAGTGGACCTTCACAATTCAAACCTGTGCTGTTCAAGGGTCAACTATAGTATCTCCTATTTAGCTTCAAAGACTGTGAACTAGGTAAGAATGTTTCAGTCTTTCCATAGTCTTCTTTTCTGGTATGATCACAAAACTATTTCAGATATTAAAAGTATTTCCTTCAAACTCTTATTGTAGTAGTTTTCAAACATCCAGAAAATTTGGAACAACAATACAATAAAAACCATATATCCTCCACTCTTGGCCATATTTTTTTTTTTTCTCTCTCCCTCTTTCTGTCTCTGTGTGTGTGTTTGGCTGAGCTTCTTGAAAATGAATGATAGAAATCGTAGCACTTCACTTTCAAATATACATACTTCCTAGAAATGAAGACAGGCTCTTACATAAACACAATAATATTATCATACTTAAGAAAATTATTAATAATTCCACAATCTAACCTAATATACTGTTCATATTTGAATTTCACCAGTCCCAAGAATGTCTTTTTTTTTTTTGTATTAAAAAGTTTTTTAATTACACTTTTCGTGTTAGGAGATAAAAAAAATTTCTAATAAAAGTTCACATCTTTTTTAGGCATACATAATTACAATATAAATGTGACACAATTCACACCATTATTTCAACCCTATACTCACCTGGATCTAAGTATATACCCAGCATTTTTTTTTTTTTTTTTTGTGGTATGCGGGCCTCTCACTGTTGTGGCCTCTCCCGTTGCAGAGCACAGGCTCCGGACGCGCAGGCTCAGCGGCCATGGCTCACGGGCCCAGCCACTCCACGGCATGTGGGATCTTCCCGGGCCGGGGCACGAACCCGTGTCCCCTGCATCGGCAGGCGGACTCTCAACCACTACGCCACCAGGGAAGACCCCAGCTATTTTTTTTATTTTTGTATGTCTCTTACATGCCAAGAATGTCTTTTATAACTGCTTTTTTTCAAACCAGCACCCTTTCTTGCATTTGCATTTGGTTATTATGTCTCCATATTTCCTCCACTTCCTCCCTCACCCATATTGATTCCCTAAAGAATTCAGGTCAGTGATCTTATAGAATGCCTCAAATTCTGGGGTTTTCTGATTTTTTCCCTCATGGTCCTTTAACTTGTTTCTCTACCCCTGCATTTCCTATAAACTTCAAACTACAGGTTAGGTCTTAAGGCTTAATTTAATTTGATCCAGGTTAAACATTTTGGGAGGAAATACTCTGTCGTTGAAGCCATGTGCTTCGTACTTCACCTCAGCAGGAGGCTTAAGGTCAAAATGACTCATTACTAATGATGCTAAGTTTGGTCAACTGGTTAAGGTGGTGAGTGTCCGGTGTTTCTGTGGTAACAGTAATTTCCCCCTTTGCAATCAGTAAATAATTGGTGGGGTGATTCTTTGGCACCATGGGGATATTCCCTAAGAGACTTTTACCTAATTCATTAACGGGCATGACCTAAATCTCTTATTACAGTGGAATACAGAACAGTTTTTCAATTCTATAATTCTTTCTACATTATTAACTGGCATTCTTACCACCCTCTTCTTTTTCTCTTTTTACTTTTTCTCTTTCCTTACCATCCTTTTTCTTTTTCTCTTTTTTTTTTAAGTGGCACTATATCATGGGTTGTTACTTGTTCAATGTGTTATAATTCATTTATTCACTATTTTTTGCTAATGCTTAAATTGTCCAAAATTTGACCAACAGAAACCCCTTCAAGCTGACTTTTGTGTCCTTTTGAAGTTTTCATCATTTGTTTTTAACACTTTCTTACTTTCCAGTGCACAAAGTGTTCCAGGTTCACTTTGTTCTTTCTTTGTCCCAGACATGGAATCAGCCATTTCTCAAAGCAGGCCTGCTTCTTTTTACTGAGGAGTGTTTCTTAGAAACCAAGATCTGGATGCTAGCTAAACATATTGTTGCTGGAGTGTCATTGTTTCTAGACTTTTTCAGTGGACAGAGGTAGGGAATATATTTTTTAATTAGTAAGTACGTAGTGATATTTTCAATTCAAATTTAAATTTAAAGAATTTTTTTCTTTTTTTTTTAAATTTATTTTGGTTGCGTTGGGCCTTCGTTGCTCTGTGCAGGCTTTCTCTAGTTGCGGTGAGCAGGGGTTACTCTTCATTGTAGCACACGGGTCTCTCACTGTGGTGGCTTTTCTTGTTGCAGAGCACAGACTCTAGGTGCACCGACTTCAGTAGTTGTGGCACATGGGCTCAGTAGTTGTGGCTCGCGGGCTTAGTTGTTCCACGGCATGCGGGATCTTCCCGGAACAGGGCTCGAACTTGTGTCCCCTGCATTGGCAGGCGGATTCCTAACCACTGTGCCACCAGGAAAGTCCCCTTAACTGGTTTTATTTCATGTTTATATTTGTTTTCTCTTACACTGAAAACCATGATCCTAAAAACATTAATGTATTTATTTTATTTTGTAGATATGGATTAGTGTAACTATTTCCCCAGGGATATACAGTAGAAGGCTAAGGTAGGCAAAGTACACAGGAAAGGTCAGATCTTCCAGGAATGACTTTACATGGTGGTCTTCAATATGAAAACATTTTTATATTGAAGCAACTATAGATGTATTAGTGGAGTAAAATAGGAAATCCACACATATTTTTTAAATCAAGCATGCAACTGCAAAGAAATCTTGAACTTAGGGAGTTGAAAATAGGCTGCTTTGGCTTATTTCCTTTAACCTCCT
The DNA here is from genome assembly GCF_003676395.1 of Aethalodelphis obliquidens. Lineage (NCBI taxonomy): Eukaryota > Metazoa > Chordata > Mammalia > Artiodactyla > Delphinidae > Aethalodelphis > Aethalodelphis obliquidens. The sequence goes on along the minus strand of NW_020838003.1, from coordinate 10,649,545 downwards.
AGAGGTGCCTTTTTACTTCTCTATCCTTAATGGTACACCAGTGGAAAAGTCTGAGAAGTACAGGCTTTAGAGCACATATCTGTATTTTGTCCATGAAGTACTGGTGGGAAACTTTCTTCTTCCCTTCTAGAGTGTCTAAAGGAATCACTCGTGCTCTCATGTAAGTTATTCCAGTTCTGATGACCACCACCACCCAATTTTGAGGAGGGAGTTTGTCAAGCTATCCCAGGTTCATGTCAAATGCACTGGAGTAGACTTCCTTGGTTCATAGTTGTTATTATTTGCAGAATTTCTTGGTCTTTTTTAATGTGATTGTTCAATGTGTGACTTAAGTACCATTTATCTGTTGACTTCTACAAAGCTGGTGCCCTTCAATAATGTCTGGAAAATGCCAGTCCTATTGTCCTTGTTATGCCAGGAATGGCACCTCACAGTAATATGAGCCCTCCCCATCCTGGCAACCCAGCAGACCACAGCTCCAGGGAGAGGACACATTACAACCAGGTGCTGTCACTAGGACCCTCTGCTCCCTTAGGCGAGGAGCTTGATTGGGTTCCAAGATGAAGATGGATTTCCCTCACTTGCAATATCCTAACTGGTGCTGAGTTACCCAATAGACAAAGTATGCATTTTGACTACTACTAAAGCAGAGGCATCCAAAAACTAGTTTTGGTAAGATAATTAGATATTTCCCCCAAAGAATCAAATTTGTCACTGTAGGAAAAATGAAAACTTTGTTCGACCACCTAATACTTATTTTATGATTTGGTATAGTTTTTAAATTTTTATTACATAGAAGGGGAATAAAGGAGAAATCATCTCTTCAATGCTCAAGGTCTCTGCTGATCTTAATAGGTTTCTTGTTGTTCATGCCCTATAATACACTGAGCATCCTTCCCTTGCTGGCCACAGCTCAGGTTAATTCTGGTGTGATCACTCTCCTGTGTTCTCTGGAACTATTAGAAAAATCACAAATTTGGGGGCATATCTACATTTCCCTTCATTGTAATCCTTTGTTGGAAATATACTTGTGGTCTATTACCTTTGATGCTACAGTGGTTAGGTACTCCTAACTCTGAGAACTAAGATCACAGTTCACCTTAGTTCCTACCCATGGGAAAGGGAGTATGGGTAGTGGCTGAGAGCACAGCTCAGGGCAAGGTTCTAAACTGGGATCTAGGAATTTGGATGCGGAAAAAACACATGTTTATTTTCACTAACCTTAAAATAAAATTTAGCATTTCCCTCAATTATGAATCTAGGCACCATAATTCCCTGGAGGTCCAATGGTTAGGACTTCGCACTTTCACTGATGATGGCCCAGGTTTAGTACCTGGTCAGGGATCCTGTAAGCTGTGCAGCGTGGCCAAAAAAAAAACAAAAAAACAAAGAAAATGAATGTAGGCAACAAACCCCAGTAGTTTTTTTTTTTTTACATCTTTATTGGAGTATAATTGCTTTACAATGGTGTGTTAGTTTCTGCTTTATAACAAAGTGAATCAGTTATACATATACATATGTTCCCATATCTCTTCCCTCTTGCGTCTCCCTCCCTCCCACACTCCCTATCCCACCCCTCTAGGTGGTCATAAAACACCAAGCTGATCTCCCTGTGCTATGCAACTGCTTCCCACTAGCTATCTATTTTATGTTTGGTAGTGTATATGTGTCCATACCACTCTCTCACTTTACCACAGCTTACCCTTCCCCCTCCCCATATCCTCAAGTCCATTCTCTAGTAGGTCTGTGTCTTTATTCCTGTCTTACCCCTAGGTTCTTCATGACATTTTTTTTTCTTAGATTCCATATATATGTGTTAGCATACGGTATTTGTCTTTCTCTTTCTGACTTACTTCACTCTGTATGACAGACACTATGTCCATTCACCTCACTACAAATAACTCAATTTTGTTTCTTTTTATGGCTGAGTAATATTCCATTGTATATATGTGCCACATCTTCTTTATCCAGTCATCCGATGATGGACACTTAGGTTATTTCCATCTCCTGGCTATTGTAAATAGAGCTGCAATGAACATTTTTGTACATGACTCTTTTTGAATTATGGTTTTCTCAGGGTATAGGCCCAGAAGTGGGATTGCTGGTCATATGGTAGTTCTATTTGTAGTTTTTTAAGGAACCTCCATACTGTTCTCCATAATGGCTGTACCAATTCACATTCCCACCAGCAGTGCAAGAGTGTTCCCTTTTCTCCACACCCTCTCCAGCATTTATTGTTTCTAGATTTTTTGATGATGGCCATTCTGACTGGTGTGAGATGATATCTCATTGTAGTTTTGAGTTGCATTTCTCTAATGATTAATGATGTTGAGCATTCCTTCATGTGTTAGTTGGCAGTCTGTATATCTTCTTTGGAGAAATGTCTATTTAGGTCTTCTGCCCATTTTTGGGTTGGGTTTTTTGTTTTTTTATTATTGAGCTGCATGAGCTGCTTTTTCCATTTCTCTAGGAGGTGGGCCAAAAAGGATCTTGATGCGGTTTATGTCATAGAGTGTTCTGTCTATGTTTTCCTCTAAGAGTTTGATAGTTTCTGGCCGTATATTTAGGTCTTTAATCCATTTTGAGCTTATTTTTGTGTATGGTGTTAGGGAGTGATCTAATTTCATACTTTTACATGTACCTGTCCAGTTTTCCCAGCACCACTTATTGAAGAGGCTGTCATTTCTCCACTGTACATTCCTGCCTCTTTTATCAAAGATAAGGTGACCACATGTGTGTGGGTTTATCTCTGGGCTTTCTATCCTGTTCCATTGATCTATTTCTGTTTTTGTGCCAGTACCATACTGTCTTGATTACTGTAGCTTTGTAGTATAGTCTGAAGTCAGGGAACCTGATTCCTCCAGCTCCGTTTTTCGTTCTCAAGATTGCTTTGGCTATTCAGGGTCTTTTCTGTTTCCATACAAATTGTGAAATTTTTTGTTCTAGTTCTGTGAAAATTGCCAGTGGTAGTTTGATAGGGATTGCATTGAATCTGTAGATTGCTTTGGGTAGTAGAGTCATTTTCACAATGTTGATTCTTCCAATCCAAGAACATGTTATGTCTCTCCATCTATTTGTATCATCTTTAATTTCTTACATCAGTGTCTTATAATTTTCTGTATACGGGTCTTTTGTCTCCTTAGGTAGGTTTACTCCTAGATATTTTATTCTTTTTGTTGCAGTGGTAAATGGGAGTGTTTTCTTGATTTCACTTTCAGATTTTTCATCATTAGTGTATAGGAATGCCAGAGAATTCTGTGCATTAATTTGTATCCTGCTACTTACCAAATTAATTGATTAGCTCTAGTAGTTTTCTGGTAGCATCTTTAGAATTCTCTATGTATAGTATCATGTCATCTGCAAACAGTGACACTTTTACTTCTTCTTTTCTGATTTGGATTCCTTTTATTTCCTCTTCTTCTCTGATTGCTGTGGCTAAAACTTCCAAAACTATGTTGAATAAGAGTGGTGAGAGTGGGCAACCTTGTCTTGTTCCTGATCTTAGTGGAAATGCTTTCAGTTTTTCACCATTGAGGATGATGTTGGCTGTGGGTTTGTCATATATGGCCTTTATTATGTTGAGAAAAGTTCCCTCTATGCCTACTTTCTGGAGGGTTTTTATCATAAATGGGTGTTGAATGTTGTCGATAGCTTTCTCTGCATCTATTGAGATGACCATATCGTTTTTCTCCTTCAGTAGCTTTAAAAGAAGCCATGGCATTTCTACTAGGAGAAATCACAGACATTTTCATATCCAATTCAGTTGTTTGAAATATCTTGAAATATTATATCACTCATCACTACTTCAAAATTACTAAGGTTTTTGGCTTCCAATAGATCACCTGTGGCTGCAGTCTTCTTGTGCGTAGCTGCTCTTAAGCAAATGTGAGTCTAGACGTTCCATATTCTACATTGGTTGTCCAAAGATATCCATGGCTTTTCTGCTATTTCATATCGACAAAATTTTTTCTGTTTCTTTGAAAAGAGAAAGCTGAGAACATCTGGAAACATTTAGAACTCTTCCAAAACTTATTTCTATCATAATGGCATCAAAGTTGACCATGAATTTATGATCGTTTTCTTTTAAGTTATATTGAAGGTGTTGATCTAGGACAAAATACTTATTTCAAATAGAGTTGTACTTTGGGGCTTCCAGTGGTTAAGACTCCATGCTTCCAGTGCAGGGGGCACAGGTTGGATTCCTGGTCAGGGAAGATCCCTCATGTCGTGTGGTGTGGCTCAAAACAACAACAACAACAAAATAGAGTTGTACTTTAAAAGTCAGGCAGTTCTGGTGTTTCTTACAAAAAGGCTCTGGTGTTTTGCTTTGTTAAATGAGATATTGGAGCTGTCATTTCATTTGCAACAATATATTTTTGTGGAACAGTCTTCTTAATGCTTGTAATTATTAAAACAAAATGTCAAAATGGACTGAATGTCTATTATGACATGCATATTGCCTTGTTGTTTTAAAATGTGTGTTTTATTATTATTCAGGTTTTGCAAGGCCAATGCATCAGGAGAAGACTGCCATTGACAAGATAGTTGGTTATTGTATTCATCTGCTCAGCTGCTATACCAAAACACCACAGACTGGGTGGTTTAAGCAACAGAAAATTTATTTCTCACAGTCCTGGAGGGCTGAAAGTCCATGATCAAGGTGACAGTAGGGTTAGTGTCTGATGAGAGTTCTCCCCTTGGGATGTAGACAGTCACCTTCTTACTGTGTGCACACAAGGAGAGAGCGAGAGAGAGAGAAAGAGTTCTCTGGTGCCTCTTCTTATAAGGATACTAATCCTATCTGATCAGGGCCCCACTCTTATGACCTCATTGTTTGTTTTTTTAATTCTTTGGCCACACCACACTGCGTGTGGGATCTTAGTTCCCCGACCAGGTTTCGAACCCACATCCCCTGCATTGGAAGTGTGGAGTCTTAACCACTGGACCACCAGGGAAGTCCCTTATGACCTCATTTAACCTTACTTCCTTAGAGGCCTCATCTTCAAATACAGACACACTGGGGGTTAGGGTTTCAACATATGAATTTGGGGAGACATAAACATTCAGTCCATAATAGTTATGCTCACAGAAGAGGAATGTCACACCATGGGGTGGGGGTTAGGGTCAAAGGGAAGCACTGGAGTCGATCAGGAGGCAGAGTGATTGAGGGGAAAACATGGACAAGAGCCTTTTGTGGTTTCCACGGGAAGGAACAGGTGAGGCAGGATGAACAAGCTTAAGATTGTCTAGTATGAGTAAATTCAGTGGGCTGTGAGGCATAGGGGCCATCCCCAGTTGTCTGGTACCTGGCCCTGGGGTGATTAGAGCAGGTGGACAGTGGACCAAAGTATGGAGCCAGACAGAGGATATGGGCTCTGGACAGATTGGTTTGCATATGAAAGGCATGTCACATACCATCTCTAGGAACTGGGTAGCCCTGGGAGGGGCAGCTCTCCAGGATCAGCAAAGCCTTACGATGTCAAAGCGTCAAATACAGAAACTAGACAATGTGGTTATTACTTTAATTTGCCTAAATTTTAAACATACTTTCTCGCTGCTAAGTACCACACATATTACCCAAAATTTGTTTTATCTTAATGTGTTGGTGTGTTAGTTATTTATTGCTCATAACCCAAAACTAGTGACTGAAAACAACAAACACTTAGTATTTCACAGTGTCCCTGGCCAGGAATTCTGGTGCGGCTTAGCCAGAAGGTTCTGGGTCAGAGATCAGCCTAGGCTTCAGTGCTGTTGAGGCTGGATGGGGAAGGATCTGCTTCTGAGCTCACACATGGTTATGGGCAGCCCTCAGTTCCTTGCCACACGGGTCTCTTCACAGACTTACCACAGGATAGGGCAACTGGCTCCCTACACTGTAAGTCACCCAAGAGAGAGGGCGAGGAAGTCCCCAAGAAGCCACAGTCTTTTTATAACCTAATCTCAGAAGTGACATCCCATAATTTCTGCCATATTCTATTCATTAGAAGTGAGTCACTAGGTCCACCCCAAATCCAAGGGGAGGGGGCATGAATACCAAGGGCAGGATCATTAGGGGTCACCCTCAAGGCTACCTACCATAATTGATAACTGTATTTCAACACAATTGCTTTTCCTTGTAATTCAATGTACTTATTTTTCTGCATTTAAATCATTAATGCTAAGAAATGATTAAGGCTAAGACCCATTCTAAGAAAGGGTCCAAAGGCTTCTCCAGCTATACATAGCATATATAAGTTGAGACCCTGCTCTAGTGCCAGACAGATAAGGGTTCAAACCCTGCCTCATCTACCAGCCATTCGGACCTTCAGCAATCGCTTCAACTTTGCAAGCACTGGTTGCTCCAACAATAAGATAAAGATAATAATAGTATGTATCACAGATGTGTTGTAGAGATTAAATTAGATCATGCATATAAAACATCAACATTCTGCTTGAGTATCTTAAGCACCCAATAAATGATACCTAGTATCAGTATAGAAAAGAATGTATCTGAATCTCACACATATGCATAGTTTTCTATTTCACATAATTACAAAGCCCAAGGTCCTGTTTACTGATGGTTGTGTTCCACTCTTTCCCCCTGTTGTATGCCTTAAATATCTTAAGGAACATATGTGATGAAGTCCAATGTCTGTACCTCCCCCTGCACCAAAAAGGCCCATGTAAAATATTAAGTATTATTGTACGCAGAACTATGAATACAAACGACATCAGCATAGGAACCAGATGCTGGGCCAAAATTGTCCATTGGGAGGGGATGCATAACTCAGAAGTTTCTCACTGACAGAATCTCAAGCCTGATGATTTGCATTTTCAATCAGTAGAACATAGACTACGCAGGACACGGGTAAAGAGTGGAAGGAGAATTGAGGGAAGATCAGTCTTTCCAACTAGCTGTTCCTCCGTGCCATTGCAGTTCAGAAAGGAAGAGGCAGGGAAGGGATGGCAGCTACCCCATTATGTAATCTGTTTGTGAAATTCTCTTAACAGAGGGAATTGGAAACCCGAGAGAGTCAGGAATGGCTTGCTGCCTACACTTGTTCGTTCCTGGGAATACGAAAACCAGGAAGATAGGATTTGAAAGAGGCAGGCCCAGCACTCTTACACTTTCTGATCCAGGACCTGGATGCAGGTAAAAATTGCTGGACGGCCCTAAAGAAGCCTCTGTCCCAGCCAGTGTTCCTCACCTGGTGTGGCCATGACTCACCAGCACACACACAGATCAAGTTACAAAGAAGGGGCATCTGTCACCACAGAGAAGTAAGCACATTAGGTGTTAGTTTTGATTTCCCATCAATCATGAGGGGAAACTGAAACTACCTTGTTCCTCTCTACTCCCCACCCCTCCCCTGCAACCTCACTCTCATTTCCCGGGTACAGTTTTTCAAAACCATACCAGAGAATTTGATTTGAAGTATATTGATTAGCACTGGAATTAAAATTAAGTCACTCAGGCCAAGGGTACATGGGATGTCTCTGTATTATTTCTTACAACTGATGTGAATCGACATTTATCTCAAAATAAAAAGTGTAATTTAAAAAATGGAGCTACTCAGAATGCACCGTGACAGGAGTAAAAAAGAAGAACCTCCGCACCTCCACACACAAAAAAAAATTCCTGAAAAATCACCTATTTGTTATTTTGTTAGACGAACTTCCTCAGTCAAGCTACACCCATATAGATGCTATTCTGTGCAAAGTGGAAGGTCATGCAACAGAAAATGACACTTCTCTTCTCCTTTTCCCTTACCAAACTGACAAGTTCCTCGGTGCGACTGTAAAGAATATCTCTGGTGGTATAAACAAGAACAGCTAAGAGTATTTGTCCCAGAGAGGAAGACAGGAGAGGGGCCCAGGAGAGAAAGGAAGATAAGCCTGTCAAGATAGATCTTTTCAGACTTTTTGAATTTTATATCGTGTGTACGTATTACCTAGTCCAAAGATATTATCCCCCAATCTCACACAGCCTTCGAAGGTCCAGCACAACATGAACAGCTCTGTGAGCCTCTCCCATCCTGCAGGTTTGAACTCAATATTCCCTCCTGTGTATTTCATAGCACAATGGCTCTCAAGCCTGGCTGCCAGCTGAGAAACCTGAGAGCTTTTTGACAAACGCCCACGCTCAGGCCGCTCCCCAGACCAACTGAATGAGAACCTGGGTGGAGAGGAAGTCAATAGGGATGTTTAAAAAAAATTCCCCAGATAATGGTAATGTGGGCCTAGGATTAAGAACTTCTGCTCTGGAACTTTATGGAGCCAAGATTCAAGCACTCACCCTAAAAGTAAACACTGCGTAATTGGTTACAAAAATTAAAAACATTTGCACACCATTTATTTCATTTTGTCTCCAGAACAACCCGGTGAGCTGGGCAACATTGCCCCACTGCCCAGAAGAGGAAAGAAGAGTCAAAGTGCTGCAAGTTACCAACGATCAATTTGAGCTTTTGGGTTCTATAGTTCTTTGTTCTTCCTTATGTTTGACGGTCTCCCCGAGATTAAAACTGCATTTTGTATTCACCACCCAAATCCTAGCACAGCACCTTATACACAGGTGGTGTTCAACCACAATTTATCAGCATAGGGAAAATGAGTAGTCCAGCAGAGCAGCAGGAAGTGTCTCTTAGTCATCCAGAGCTCCACAGGTGTGCTCATGTAAGAGGTTCCCCAGATTATGAGTAAGAGTTAACCTTCTGGTGTCTCTTACTGCTTGTTTACACTTATCAAATCACCACAGTTGCATGTTCAAAATGCGTATTCCTGGGCCCCAGATGTACTGAACCAGGATTTCTGGGGATGACATTCAGGGATATCTATTTTTTTCAAATATATATTTCTGTGTGCGTGTGTGTTGAAATACACATAACACAAAATCCACCATCATAACCATTTTTAAGTGTGCAGTTCAGTGACACTAAGTATATTCACATTGTTGTGCAGCCATCACCACCATCCATCTCTAGAGATTTTTCATCTTCCTAAACTGAAATTCTGTACCCGTTAAAAATTAACCCCCCATCCCCCTCTCCCCCAGCACCTAGCAACCTTCATTTTACTTTCTGTCTTTGTGGAGTTGACTACATTAGATACCTCATAAAAGTAGAATCTCACAGTATTTGTCTTTTTGTGGCTGACTTATTTCACTTAGCATAATATCTTCAAGGTTCATCCACATTGTACCATATAGCAGGATTTCCTTCTTTTTTAAGACTGAGTAATATTTCATTTTACGTACATGACATATTTTCTTTATGCATTCACTCATCGGAGGAGATCAAGGCTGCTTCTACTTCTTGGCTATTGTAAATAGTCTACAATGAACATGGATGTGTAAATATCTCTTTGAGATCCTGTTTTCATTTTTTTTGATATATACCCAGAAGTGGAATTGCTGAGTCATATAATAATTCTATTTTTAATTTTTTGAGGAATCTGCATACTGTTTTTCATAGTGGCTGCACCATTTTAGATTCCCATCAACAATGTGCAAGGGTTTCAATTTCTCCATGTCTTTGCCAGCACTTGTTACTTTCTTTTTCTTTTCTTTTCTTCTTTTTAATTTATTTTTTGGTCTTCATTGCTGCACGCGGGCTCTCTCTAGTTGTGGCAAGCGGAGGCTACTCTTCGTTGCAGTGCATGGGCTTCTCATTGTGGTGACTTCTCTTGTTGCGGAGCATGGGCTCTAGGCACGTGGGTTCAGCAGTTGCAGCATGCAGGCTCAGTAGTTGCAGTATGAGGGCCCTAGAGCACCAGGGCTTCAGTAGTTGTGGCTCACGGGCTCAGTTGTTGTGGTGCGCAGGCTCAGTAATTGTGGCTCATGGGCACTAGAGTGCAGGCTCAGTAGTTGTGGCACATGGGCTTAGTTGCTCCATGGTATGTGGGATCTTCCCAGACCAGGGATTGAACCCATGTCCCCTGCATTGGCAGGCAGATTCTTAACCACTGTGCCACCAGGGAAGTCCCTTTTCTTTTTTTTGTTTTTTTTTTTTTTAGTAGTGACCATTCACTACCAAATGTGAGGTGATATCTCATTGTGGTTTATATTTACATTTCCAGGATGATTAGTGATCTTGAGTATCTCTTCATATGCTTGTTGGCTATCTGTAAATCTTCTTTGGAGAAATGTCTGTTCAAGTCCTTTGCCCATTTTCAAATTGAGTATTTTGTTTTTTTGTTGTTGAGTTGTAGGAGTTCTTTATATATTCTGAATAGTAATCCCTTATTAGATATTTATGATTTGCAAATATTTTCTCCCAATTCTGTATGTTGCCTTTTTACTCTGTTGATTGTTTCCTTTGCTGAACTGAAATTTTAAAGTTTGATGTATTCGCATTGTCTATTTTTACATTTGTTGCCTGTGCTTTTGGCATCATATCAAGAAATCATTCCCAAATACAATATCATAATGTATGACATGTTTTCTTCTAGAATATTTATAGTTTCAAGTCTTACATTTAGGTCTTTAATCCATTTTGAGTTAATTTTTGTGTATAGTGTAAGGTAAGGGCCCAACTTCATTCTTTTCCATGTGGATAGCCAGTTTTCTCAGCACAATTTGTTGAAGAGACTCTCCTGTCCCCACTGTGGTGTTGAAGATAATTTGATCATATATATGAGGGTTTATTTCTAGGCTCTCTCTTCCTTTCCATTGGTCTATATGTCTGCCTTTATGCCAGTACTATATGATTTTGATTACTGTAGCTTTGTAATATGCTTTGAAATCAGAAAGTATAAGGCCTACAACTTTGTTTTTCTTTCTCAAGATTGTTTTGACTATTCAGGGTGCTTTGAGATTCCATATGAATTTTAGAACAGATTTTTCTATTTCTGCAAAAAATGCCATTGGAATTTTGATGAGGACTGCATTAAATCTGTGGGCTGCTTTGGGTAGTATTAAATTTTAACAATGTTAAGCCTTCCAGTCTTAGAACATGGGATATCTTTTTATTTACTTATGTCTTTTTAAGTATCTTTCAGCAGTGTTTTGTAGTTTACAGTGTATAAGTCTTTTGACTCCTTGGTTAAGTTTATTTCCAAGTATTTTATTATTTTTGATGTTATTTAAGTGGGATTCTATTTTTAATTTCATTTTCAGATTGTTCATTCTTAGTGTATAGAAATGAAACTGATATTTTTGTATTAATTTTGTATCCTGCAAATTTGCTGAATTTGTTTATTAGACTTAACAGTTTTTTGGTGAAGTCTTTAGAGTTTTCTGCATATAAGATAATGTCATCTGTGAATAAAAATATTTTATTTCTTCCTTTCCAATTTGAATGTCTTTTATTTCTTTATCTTGCTTAATTGTCTGACTAGGACATTCAGTACTATGTTAAATAGAAGTGGTTAGAGTAGGCATTTTTGCCTTGTTCCTGATTTTAGTGGGAAAACTTTCAGTTTTTCACCATTGGGTATGATGTTAGCTCTGGGCTTTCCACACATGGCCTTTATTATGTTCAGGTAATTTCCTTCTAATCCTGATTTCTTGAGTGAATGAAAGGGTATTGAGTTTAGTCAAATGCTTTTTCTGTATCAATTGAGGTGATCTTAAGAGTTTTTCTTTCATTCTGTTAATATAGTGTATTTCATTGACTGATTTTTGTATGTTGAACTACCCTTGCATTCCAGAGATAAATCCCACTTGGACAAGGTGTATAATCCTTTTAATGTGTTTGCTAGTATTTTGTTGAGGATTTCTACCTCAGTATTCATCAGGGATATTGGTCTGTAATTTTTTTTCTTTTACTGTCTTTGTCTGATTTTGGTATCAGGGTAATGCTGAACTCATAAAATGAATTTGGAAATGTTCCTTTCTCTTTCTTTTTGGGAAGAATTTGAAAAGAATTGGTGTTAATTCTTCTTTAAATGTTTGGTAGAATTCTCCAGTGAAGCCATTTAGTCCTGGGCTTTTCTTTGTTGGGAAGTTTTTGATTACTAATTCAATCTTCTTACTAATTATAGGTCTGTTTTTTATTTCTTCATGATTCAGTCTTGCCAGGTTGTATGTTTCTAGAAATTTATCTATTTCTTTTAGCTTATCCAATTTGTTAGCAGATAATTGTTGAAAATAGTTTCTTATGATCCATTGTATTTCTGTGACACCAGTTGTAATGTCTCCTCTTTCATTTCTGATTTTTGTTTGTTGAGACTTCTCTTTTTTCTCTTAGTCTAATAATGGTTTGACAATTTTACAGATCTTAAAAAAAAACAACTCAATTTTGTTGATTTTTTTCTACTGTATTTTTCTTTTCTCTATTTCATTTATTTTTGCTCTAATCTTTATTAATCGTTCTTTCTGATAACTTTGGGTTTTGTTTGTTCTTCTTTTTCTGGTTCCTTGAGGCGTAAATTTAGGTTGTTGATTTGAGATCTTTCTTCATTTTTAAAATATAGGCATTTCCCTCTTAGTTGTGTTTTGCTACATTCCATAAGTTTTGGTATGTTGTGCTTTTGTTTTCATTTGTCTAAAGATATTTCCTAATTTCCCTTGTGATTTACTCTTACCATTGGTTCAAGGGCTAACCTCCCAGTTTTATGAGAAGAAAGTTTCTGTCTAAATGAGGCTATAGATCAGGACAAAGCAGGGCAACCTAACTGCAAGGGAGACTGGGAAATCTAGTTTCACTGTGTGGCCTGGAAAAGGAAATGGGCCACAGCCAAACTGCCTGGGTTTGAATTATGGTTCTATCACTTACTATTTGTGTGACCACAGACAATTTGCTCAATTTTTTACAGCCACAGTTTCCTCTGCATAAATGAGAGTAATACCTATCTCATGGGGATGATATAGGGAATAAATGAGTTAATATATGTAGAGTACTCAGAGCAGTGCTCAGCATCTAGTAAATGCCATGTAAAGGTTAACTATTAACAGCATTAATATCCTGTAATCAAAATGCTCTACACTTTCCCCTCTGACCCAGAGTAAAAGCTGAACTCTTTACAGAAGAATGACTGCAAAACCCTTAAACAATCTGTTCCCAATTACCTGCTGCTCCCCTCACTATTCAGACCACCCTGACCGCTTGCTCTTCTTCGAAAGAGCCAGGCAAGCCCACACCTCAGGGCCTTTAACTTCCAGTGTCTCTGCCCAGAAGACTCTTCTCCAGGTGTTTGCATGGCTCACTCCAAAACTCCTTCAGACGTCTGCTCAAATGTACCTGCCCTGAAAAACTGCAAGCAGCCGCACTCCAATACTTCATATTCCCCTTTCCTACTTTATTATTTTTATATCTTCCACTGCCATCTAATATGTCATGTATTTAACTTAGTTTTCATACGTATCTTTCTTCCCTGCCGGGCCTTAAGCTCTACGAGGGCAGGATTTTTTTCCTGTTTTTTCCACTTCTGTATCCCCAACACCTACAACAGTGAGTGGCATCAAGTGGGTATTCAGTAACTGTTTATTCAACATATCAATAAGTTAGCAAATGAATGAATGGTGATTCTCCACTGACACTCTAACATCTCTGGTCTTATTAAATGTTTCTCACAATTGTGATGACTATGATTTCTGTACCGTCAGATATAGCACTAAAGGGGTTCAGAACAAGACTTCCCAAAATGTGCCACTTTGGCATGTGGATTATTTTGAGCTGAAGACAATCAAGACCCAGCAGACTCAAGAAGAACTTTTACCTCTCCCTTAACTGCTTAAAAGAATTTAGTTAGGGAACCTGCCCAGAAAGAGAGCTCTTACCAGAGATAACTTTAATCTGAATGACCCAACTGCATGGCAGAACAAACATCTAATGACCAAACATCTGCCTTTCTCATCATTCTATAAATCACCACCTCCCCTTTGAAGCCCCAGGTCCCATCCCATTCCTTAGCTCAGGATGACATATAAGCCACAATTACCTGTGGCTCATATGTGGTCTCATTGTTTTTGTGGGGCTCCTGCACAAACATAATTAGATTTGTTTTCCTCCTGTTAATCTATCTCATGTCAATCTAATTAACAGGCCGGCCAAAGAACCTAGAAGTGTAGAGGAAAATACCTCCTCCCTTACACAACTCATTAATTATGTGCAACATGAAAGCTGTCTGTTTGAGGTAGATATAGAGCAACATATGAGACAAGGAAGTCCGTTGTCTCCTAGGAGCTGTGGTTTGACCAGGAACTGAATTACCTGAAATTGGGACAGTTCCAGAACGTCCAGAAAGCAAGATTCTTGTAGTCTTAGACCATAATCTGTAGAAGAGTGGCAAGAATAAAGTTTTTGTTGCATCTTTATAACCCAGGGGCCAGTGCAGTGACCCACTCAGCATGTTGAGTCTAGCATATTCTGAGCCTGGCAACATCCAATGACAGTGGTTCATACAGTATGTTAAAATGAACCTTAATTAGTTACAACCAGAATGCAAGTAACTGAAGAAACATGTTCTCCACCCCCCCACCCCCACCCCGCACCGCCCCTTTTTTTTAATGGTAGTGAATTCCTTCCAGTATTACAGTCTTTTGCAATTGTGTCTGGAAATCACTTTCTTGTCAACTGTTTCTATGATTGTGTCAATTTGCTGGAAGAGAGCAGTGCAGAAGTCAGTTTTTCAAGATTTGCATCAAGTCAAACAGCACTTTTTTCCCCGTTTAGGTGGGATGTTCTTCCCTTGCTTAAAGTAGCACTAACAGAATAGGTGCTAGTTCCTCACCCAGGGGCTAAATTTAATTTTTGCTCCAAAATGAGTGTATTTAAACAAACATTTCACAGAGTGTATTGCACAGGATGTAAGAACACCGAAACCGGTTTCACTGGTCTGGGTGGGGTTGCACTTTCTACCCACAGTTCAGTTGCACCCACCTGTGCAGTAATTGAATCCTCCTACAAAACAAAACAAACTTGAATGTGTCTGGCTGCAGCCAACAGCAATTAAGGGCAGGGTCCTGAAGCTTTGTTTTCCTGAAGGAAAATACTTGGCTGTGACTCCCCTCCACACCATGATGCTCCCACCCCCTACCCCGCCCCAGCCTGGGTGAGGTTACTGTGTTTTACTCTCCCAAAGCACCCCTTTGCAATGCTTAGCATTTGTGATTGTCTGTAATTATCTGTCTTCTCACGGTACAACATTAGCTGGGGAAGGGACCGGCTCACTTGGATCACATTCACTACAGTATCCTGGATACCTGGCACAGTAAGTGCTCAATAACTATGTATTAAAGACCAACTGACTGACAACCTTCTAGCTGTGATTAACATATGGGGAAGTCAAAAAAGCACCGCATTTAATCAGAGCACCTGAGTCCCATCTTGACTCTACCTTTTCTAGCTTTGTGACTCTAGGAAAGTCACCCAGGCTTTCTGAGCTTCCATTTCTTAATCTGCAAAATGAGAATTATAATAATTATATCCTCCTCTGGGGCATTTCCAAGGAGCAAATGTGATTATGGACCTGTAAGTGCTTAGTAGACATTCAAAGCATGTCAGCCAAATTCAGCTAAGTGGTGAACATTTCAGTGTTGATGCTATAGAAGATGGTAGAAAATGGGTAACTTAAAAATTGTAGATATGGCCATCTATGTCTTTGCCATCCGAAGTCAGTATATTTGAGATTAAAAGGATATTCATCACATATGGAAACTTGTGGAAGTGACCGCAAACAAACGCACATTTATTATCTGCCTTCTCTTGTTCCAACTACTTGACTGCAAGCTCCTTGAAGCCAGGGAGCTCACTGAGTGCCAAGTCCTAGGTCAGGGTCAGGCCTAACTGTATTCAGTACACGTTTACTGAATGAACCTGATCTAAATGATCTCTACACTTCCTCCAGCTGTTGAATCCGCCTGTTCCTTCAGGCACAAGGCGTGTGACTAATGCCCGGGAATTAAATTTCTTTACCCATATCCAAACTCTGTCCAGCTTTTAGTGTTTATGAATCCACCCCTGAATTTTGTTTCCTCTTCGCATAGAATTATACCTAATCACAAATCCTCTGGATTAGCCAAATGACACACTAATTTCTATGGGTACGTACAGTTTCTGACTTCCCAGGGATGTCATAAGGACACCCATCCAGGCAGAAGTTCTAGGAAACTGGCCCAATAAGAAAAGTTACCATCAGAGTGGTTGCCTTGGGCTTGGGAGGAGGAGGAAATGGGAGTTGTTGTTTAGTGGGTATAGAGTTTCAGTTTTACAAAATGAAAACTTCTGGAGATTGGTGGCACAGAAAGTGAATATATTTAATAATACTGAACTGTGCATATAAAAATAAGTGAGTCAGTAAGTTTTATGCTATGTGTATTTTTACCACAATATTTAAAACTGTAATCACTGGAAGTCTCCACCATACACTCAAGAAAGAGGGTAAGACCCTCAAGGGACAAAGATATTGCATTTTATTTATAACAGATTTTATATAAAGCTTAGGTGTTCTTATCACCTCTGGAATTCTTACAGATATTGATACATAGAAGCACTGATCTATAGGGTCAAATGGGAATAAAATATTGAATATCATCCAAATATTTCATATTCCCAGACTGAAAACTGAGTTTAGAAAAGTGTGTCCACACTATAAAATAGTGTATAAAAGTTATTAAATGCACAAAAAACATGGACCCAAATTAACTCTGACATTTTAGAGTTTTTTCCCCAGCTTTATTGAGATATAATTGACATATAACATTGTGTGAGGAACTTCCCTGGTGGTCCAGTGGGTAAGACTCCACACTCCCAATGCAGGAGGCCCAGGTTCCATCCCTGGTCAGGGAACTAGATCCCACATGCTGCAACTAAGACCCAGTGCAGCCAAAATAAATAAATAAATATTAAAAAACAAAACAACATTTTGGGAGTTTAAGGTGTACAACCTGTTGATTTGATACACTGACATATTGGAAAAGATTACCACCTGTAGCTAACACTTCCATCGTCACACGATTACTGTTTCTTTTTTGTGGTGAAAACATTTAAGATCTAGTCTCTTAGCAACTTTCAAATATATAATACGGTATTATTAGCAGCATTTCGGTTTTGAACAAAAGTTTTGTAACTAGAAACTTCTCTAGCAACAACTGCAGACCTGGTCTTTGGCTGTTAATGTTCTACAGCTCCATTCAAGTTACTCTGCTGAATTTGCATGCCTTTTGTCTTCTTGTTTCACAAGGCAAGGTTACTAAATGCCTAAGAGAAATAGGAAGGGTTTCAATATTTACATTTCCCTTCTTTAGAAATTTTCTTCAGAAAATTATCTTTAGAGATAAATTTCATCCAACAGCTTTGCCGCTTGTCATATTTAAAATATTTTTTTAATGACAGCAACATTCTAATCACAGCAAAGTACAGTTAATCCAGGGCTATCTTGCATTCCTCACTCAGTTTTGTTTCTTAAAGCATTCAGCACCTTTGCCCCTGCCTCTTTACAAAAATGTTCTCTACTGCTTTGTCTACAGCTGTGGTTTTCTGTTTTTTCCTCCTCCTTCTACGACTCTATCTTTCCTCTGCCTTTGCTCACATGGTTTTCTCCTCTGTTCACTCAGTGAATATTTCTGGAGGGACTGCAATGTGCCAGGCACTGTGCTCCCAACAGGGAGCAAAATGGATGCGGAGTCTGCTTTCTTGGGGTGCCCCTGAGAGCAGAGAGACAGATGTGGATCAAATCATCACAGTAAAAAATGCAGACTTGCGAATCCTGCCGCCTGTGGAACAAAAACAACATTCACAGGAAGATAGACAAGATGAAAAGGCAGAGGGCTATGTACCAGATGAAGGAACAAGATAAAACCCTAGAAAAACAACTAAATGAAGTGGAGATAGGCAACCTTCCAGAAAAAGAATTCAGAATAATGATAGTGAAGATGATCCAGGACCTCGGAAAAAGAATGGAGGCAAAGATCGAGAAGATGCAAGAAATGTTTAACAAAGACCTAGAAGAATTAAAGAACAAACAAACAGAGATGAACAGTACAATAACTGAAATGAAAACTACACTAGAAGGAATCAATAGCAGATTAACTGAGGCAGAAGAACGGATAAGTGACCTGGAAGACAGAATGGTGGAATTCACTGCTATGGAACATATTAAAGAAAAATGAATGAAAAGAAATGAAGACAGCCTAAGAGACCTCTGGGAAAACATTAAACGCAACAACATTCGCTTTATAGGAGTCCCAGAAGGAGAAGAGAGAGAGAAAGGACCCGAGAAAATATTTGAAGAGATTATAGTCGAAAACTTCCCTTACATGGGAAAGAAAATAGCCACCCAAGTCCAAGAAGCACAGGGAGTCCCATACAGGATAAACCCAAGGAGAAACATGCTGAGACACATAGTAATCAAATTGGCAAATATTAGAGACAAAGAAAAATTATTGAAAGCAGCAAGGGAAAAATGACAAATAAACTACAGGGGAATTCCCATAAGGTTAACAGCTGATTTCTCAGCAGAAACTCTACAAGCCAGAAGGGAGTGGCATGATATACTTAAAGTGATGAAAGGGAAGAACCTACAACCAAGATTACTCTACCTGGCAAGGATCTCATTCAGATTCAATGGAGAAATCAAAAGCTTTACAGACAAGCAAAAGCTAAGAGAATTCAGCACCACCAAACCAGCTCTACAACAAATGCTAAAGGAATTTCTCTAAGTGGGAAACACAAGAGAAGAAAAGGACCGTCAAAAACAACTCCAAAACAGTTAAGAAAATGGTCATAGAAACATACATGTCGATAATTACCTTAAACGTGAATGGATTAAATGCTCCAACCAAAAGACACAGGCTTCCTGAATGCATACAAAACAAGACCCATATATATTCTGTCTACAAGAGACCCACTTCAGACCTAGGGACACATACAGACTGAAAGTGAGGAGATGGAAAAAGATATTCCATGCAAATGCAAATCAAAAGAAAGCTGGAGTAGCTATACTGATATCAGATAAAATAGACTTTAAAAAAAAGAATGTTACAAGAGACAAGGAAGGACACTACATAATGATCAAGGGATCAATCCAAGAAGAAGATATAACAATTATTAATATATATGCACCCATAATGGAGCACCTCAATACATAAGAGAACTGCTAACAGCTATAAAAGAGGAAATCGACAGTAACACAATAATAGTGGGGGATTTTAATGCCTCACTTACACCAATGGACAGATCATCCAAAATGAAAATAAATGAGGAAACAGAAGCTTTAAATGACACAATAGACCAGATAGATTTAACTGATATTTATAGCACATTCCATCCAAAAACAGCACATTACACTTTCTTCTCCAGCGCACACAGAACATTCTCCAGGATAGATCACATCTTGGGTCACAAATCAAGCATCAGTAAATTTAAGAAAATTGACATCATATCAAGCATTTTTTGTGACCACAACACTATGAGATTAGAAATGAATTACAGGGAAAAAAACGTAAAAAACGCAAACACATGGAGGCTAAACAACACGTTACTAAATAACCAAAAGATCACTGAAGAAATCAAAGAGGAAATCAGAAAATAGCTAGAGACAAATGACAATGAAAACATGATGATCCAAAACCTATGGGATGCAGCAAAAGCAGTTCTAAGACGGAAGTTTAAGCTATACAAGCCTACCTCAAGAAACAAGAGAAGTCTCTAGTAAACAATCTAACCTTACACCTAGAGGAACTAGAGAAAGAAGAACAATAAAACCCCAAAGTTAGCAGAAGGAAAGAAATCATAAAGATCAGAGCAGAAATAAATGAAACAGAAACAAAGAAAAAAATAGCAAAGATCAATAAAACAAAAAGCTGGTTCTTTGAGAAGATAAACAAAATTGATAAACCATTAGCCAGACTCATCAAAAAAAAGAGAGAGAGGACTCAAATCATTAAAATTAGAAATAAAAAAGGAGAAGTTACAACAGACACTGCAGAAATACAAAGCATCCTAAGAGACTACTACAAGCAACTCTATGCCAATAAAATGGACAACCTGGAAGAAATGGACACATTCTTAGAAAGGTATAACCTTCCAAGACTGAGCCAGGAAGAAATAGAAAATATGAACAGACCAATCACAATTCATGAAATTGAAACTGATTAAAAATCTTCCAACAAACAAAAGTCCAGGACCAGATGGCTTCACAGGTGAATTCTATCAAACATTTAGAGAAGAGTTAACACCCATCCTTCTCAAACTCTTCCAAAAATTTGCAGAGGAAAGAACACTCCCAAACTCATTCTATGAGGCCACCATCACCCTGATACCAAAACCAGACAAAGATACTACAAAAAAAGAAAAGTACAGACAAATATCACTGATGAATATAGATGCAAAAATCCTCAATAAAATACTAGCAAACAAAATCCAACAACACTTTAAAAGTATCATACACCATAATCAAGTGGGATTTATCCCAGGGATGCAAGTATTCTTCAATAAATGCAAATCAATCAATGTGATACACCATATTAACAAACTGAAGAATAAAAACCATATGATCATCTCCAGAGATGTAGAAAAAACTTTTGACATATTTTGACACTGATTTATGATAAAAATTCTCCAGAAAGTGGGCATAGAGGGAACCTACCTCAACATAATAAAGGCCATATATGACAAACCCACAGCAAACATCATTCTCAGTGGTGAAAAACTGAAAGCATTTCCTCTAAGATCAGGAACGAGACATGATGTCCTCTCTCACCACTATTATTAAACATAGTTTTGGAAGTCCTAGCCATGGCAATCAGAGAAGAAAAAGAAATGAATAAAAATTGGAAAAGAAGAAGTAAAACTGTCACTGTTTGTGGATGACATGATACTATACATTGAGAATCCTAAAGATGCCATCAGAAAACTACTAGAACTAATCAATGAATTTGGTAAAGTTGCAGGATACAAAATTAATGCACAGAAATCTCTTACATTCCTATACACTAATGATGAAAAATCTGAAAGAGAAATTAAGGGAACACTCCCATTTACCATTGCAACAAAAAGAATAAAATACCTAGGAATAAACTTACCTAAGGAGACAAAAGACCTGTATGCAGAAAACTGTAAGACACTGATGACAGAAATCAAAGATGATAGCAACAGATGGAGAGATATACCATGTTCTTGGATTGGAAGAATCAATATGGTGAAAATGACTATACTACCCAAAGCAATCTACAGATTCAATGCAATCCCTATCAAATTACCAATGGCATTTTTTATGGAACTAGAACAAAAAATCTTAAAATTTCTATGGAGACACAAAAGACCCCAATTAGCCAACGCAGTCTTGAGGGGGAAGAAAACGGAGCTGGAGGAATCAGACTCCCTGACTTCAGACTATACTACAAAGCTACAGTAATGAAGACAATATGGTACTGGCACAAAAACAGAAACATAGATCAATGGAACAAGATAGAAAGCCCAGAGGTAAACCCACACACCTATTGTCAACTAATCTATGACAAAGGAAGCAATGATATACAATGGAGAAAAAACAGTCTCTTCAATAAGTGGTGCTGGGAAAACTGGACAGCTACATGTAAAAGAATGAAATTAGAACACTCCCTAACACCATACACAAAAATAAACTCAAAATGGATTAGAGACCTAAATGTAAGACCAGACACTATAAAACTCTTAGAGGAAAACATAGGAGAACACTCTTTGACATAAATCACAGCAAGATGTTTTTTGACCCACCTCCTAGAGTAATGGAAATAAAAACAAAAATAAACAAATGGGACCTAATGAAACTTAAAACCTTTTGCACAGCAAAGGAAACCATAAACAAGACAAAAAGCCAACCTTCAGAATGGGAGAAAATATTTGCAAACAAATCAACAGACAAAAGATTAATCTCCAAAATATATAAACAGCTCATGCAGCTCAATAGTAAAAAAAAGAAACAACCCAATCCAAAAATGGGCAGAAGACCTAAATAGACACTTCTCCAAAGAAGACATACAGATGGCAAGGAAGCACATGAAAAGCTGCTGAACATCACTAATTATTAGAGAAATGCAAATCAAAACTACAGTGAGGTACCACCTCACACCAGTTAGAATGGGCATCATCAGAAAATCTACAAAGAAGAAAAGCTGCAGAGGGTGTGGAGAAAAGGGAACCCACTGGCACTGTTGGTGGGGATCTAAATGGATACAGCCACTATGGAGAACAGTATGGAGGTTCCTTAAAAAACTAAAACCAGAATTACCATATGATCCAGCCATCCCACTACTGGGCATTTACCCAGAGAAAACCATAATTCAAAAAGACACATGCACCCCAATGTTCACTGCAGCACTATTTAAAATAGCCAGGTCATGGAAGCAACCTAAATGCCCATCTACAAATGAATGGGTAAAGAAGATGTGGTACATATATACAATGGAATATTACTCAGCCATAAAAAGGAATGAAATTGGGTCATTTGTAGAGAGGTGGATGGATCTAGAGACTGTCATACAGAGTGAAATAAGTCAGAAAGAGAAAAACACATATCGTATTTTAATGCATATATGTGGAACCTAGAAAAATGGTACAAATGAACTGGTTTGCTGGGCAGAAATAGAGACACAGATGTAGAGAACAAACATATGGACACCAGGGGGGAAAGCAGCGGAGGGGTGGCGGTGGTGGGATGAATTGGGTGATTGGGATTGACATGTAAACACTGATGTGTATAAAATTGATGACTAATAAGAACCTGCTGTATAAAAAAATAAATTAAATTAAAATAAAAAATTAAAAAGAGAAAAAGAAATGCGGACTTGCAGTGACAGCCCATGACAGGGGCAGGGGGCCATGGGGAGATAAGGCAAGGTCACTGGGGCTCAGATCTGAAGGATGGGTAGGTATCTGTGGACCAGGTGAAGCAGTGAGGCCATAACCCCAATGTTCAGTTTCAGGCAGCTCCATCGTCACCAACATCCTTCATTTGCATGGTGCTCGGCAGTTTTCAGCCACTACCACACACCACACATACATCATGCTGATGCTCTGTGGAGGGGAGGGCAGGCATTAGTAGCTCTTCATGTAGTTGAGGACACAAGATTCAGAGCCATTAAACAGTGTACCCAGAATTTCGTGGTCAGTAATTAGCACCACTGGACTGACCCCAGGTCTCCAACCCTAAGTCCTGGGAATACCATTTTCTTTTCCTTGGTGACTCACTCACATGACTGCAACAAAAAGTTCTCAGACCCACTTGCCTGGTTCTTCCTTCTCTTCAGATGCATGTTTCACATTAGCAGCTGGATATGTCTATGTGAGCATCCAAATAGTGACTATTAGTCTTCTACAAAAACCAGTTTTGCTTTTAAAGTTTCTTACATTTGTTCTAATAATTTTTTTTATTATTTTTTTAATTAATTTATTTTTTTTGCGGTACGCGGGCCTCTCACTGTTGTGGCCTCTCCCGTTGCGGAGCACAGGCTCCGGACGCGCAGGCTCAGCGGCCATGGCTCACAGGCCCAGCCGCTCCACAGCATGTGGGATCCTCCTGGACCAGGGCACGAACCCGTGCCCCCTGCATCGGCAGGCGGACCCTCAACCACTGCGCCACCAGGGAAGCCCTGTTCTAATAATATTGTTGTGCCAGAATCTTGGATTCATTCTCTTCTTCTTTGCCTTGGCTTTTGGTAAATCATCCAATCCACTGAGGGTCCCTTCACAAAGACTTGTACATCTATTTCTCCAATGTCGTCTCCATTTCTATTCCCTTTATTTTTGTCACTGTTTCTTCAGACCTATCAGGTGGCAAATGTCTGTTGTGACTACTGTGTGTAAGACACTGTGTTGCCCTCAAGGAGTTTACAATCCAAAGAGAAGATAAGACACACCTACAAACATCCAGAGATTAGAATATCACAAACATCCAAAGTGCTATATCATTATATAAATACTTTAAAAGTACTTCACGGGACTTCCCTGGCGGTCCAGCTGTTGACTCCATGATTCTACTGCAAGAGGTGCAGTTTCGACCCCTGGTTGGGGAGCTAAGATCCCACATGCCTCGAGGTGTGGCCAAAAAGTTAAAAAAAAAAAAAAGTACTTCACATGTGTCAAGAACTTTTCTAGCCACAGGGATAAAAAGAAGAAGACATGCTTTCTGTGCTTGAGAGGACTTACAACTGAGGAGGGAGGGAAGGACCAACGTGTAAGCTCCATGAGGGCAGGGATTTTTGTCTGCTTTGGTTCACTGCCATATCCCTAGCCTTTAGAATGTTGCTGGGCACATAGCAGGGCCTTAGGAAATATTTGTTGAAGGAATGAATGGGTGAGCACATCTGTAACAGCCCTCTGGCTTCACTTTGCTGTTTTTCAAAGGTCCCCACCTAGAATACAAGCGTGAACTGAGGCCAGACTGGCTACTAGTTTACAAGAGCAATACATACACTCAAAATTTTCCCACCCCTCCCACAGTGACCAACTGTTCTTAACCCCAACATGTGATCCTTGATTCTTTTTTCTTTGGGGATGAGTTATTGCCCAGGGAGCTCTTTAAATCCTCATGATAATAGGTTCTCTGTGGGTTCATCCCATCAATCCACCTGGGTAAATGTTCACTGAACCCAACTGGCTACAGTCCCAAAATACCACTCCTCACCCACACCCCCATCACCTTCAGATCACCTGAACTCTTTACCTCAAGATAAACCTTATTAATATTTTGATGCATCTCATTATATATTCATACATCTAGTATAATTTTACATGAAAGGGATCATTTCATACATTATTTTTATTGTGGATACTTCTTCTTTCTCGTCTCTCCTTTTGTCCCTTCATAGCAGCATCTTGCCCTCCATCTCCACCCCAAGTAAGTCATGTTAACAACCTCGTGTGTCTCTCCATACCTTTCTCTTACACAATTCTCTACAGATTTACATATGCATACATGGATATGGCTTTTTGTCACGACTTTACAAAACTGAAACCATATCTACTTTCTGCATCTGGCTTTTCCCACTCAAGAGTACAAGGCAAAAATC
This sequence comes from Aethalodelphis obliquidens, assembly GCF_003676395.1. NCBI lineage: Eukaryota > Metazoa > Chordata > Mammalia > Artiodactyla > Delphinidae > Aethalodelphis > Aethalodelphis obliquidens. The sequence goes on along the minus strand of NW_020838003.1, from coordinate 10,624,638 downwards.
CCAGCAAGTCATCTGTTAAACTTCTACTTCATTCTTCTGAAAGGCCACATTATATTCCGTAGTGCAGATTTGTCACAGTTTATTTATTCATTCTCCTTTGGTGGACATTAATTTTGTTTCTAGCTCTTAGCCACTATGAGCAATGCTATAAAAACATCTTTGCATGTTTGTTATAGGATAGAGTCTTGGGAGGGGCATTGTTGAGTCAACAGATACGTGTATTTTATTTTTAGAGAAGTTTCATTCAGGTAACAAAAAAATATATCATTTATTATGTGAAAGACACAGTTTTAAGCATTTCATGAATATTAACTCATTTATTAATGCTATGTTGCCTTCCAAAAATGCTCTAACACTTTCCATTTCCACCAATAGGAAACACTTCCTATATTCCACTAGCAAGTAACAGTATGACTCCTTTTCACTTTTGCCAATCTAATGAGTGTCAGGTAATATCTTACTGTTACTTAAGTTTGCATTTCCCTGGAACTAGTGGATTTAAGCATCTTTGTGGGTCTTTGGAGTTGCTCTTCTGCATTTTGCCAATTCATTTCGGTTGCAAGTTTTCTGTTGGGTTGTTGATTATTTTTCTTATCAATTCGTAAGAGCTCTTTGTATATTAAAACAAATCAATTCCTTTTCTATTGTATGCATTATTAATATTTTCAGATCTATTGTTGGCCTTGTGGACTTTGCTTATGATAGGTTTTGCTTTAAATTTTTTACAAATTTCATGTAATCAAATACGGATAACTTTATAGCTTCCGGGCTTCTTTGTCCATGTAGTTGCCTAGATTTTTAAGATTATATCTAAGACTTTAATTCATCTGCAGCTTATTTTCTTATATGGCATAAGGTGGAGTCCATTTTTATTTTCTTGCAGAAAGAAGTCAGTTGTTTATTAAATGGCCCATTTGATAAACCTCTTTCTCTGGAATTAAACTACCTATTTCCCCCAAATTAGACTACCACCTTTTCCCTATATGAATGCCTCATTGGAATCTGAGTCTATGTCCACACTGCACTGATTTGATTATGGTAGCTTTAGGTTCTGATTATCTGGTACTGTTTTCCTTTTTCATAGTTTCCTTAACCTAATATTGGACATTTATTTTCCCCAGTGAACTATATGATCATCTTAACCAATTCCAAGAAAAAAAAAAAGCAACCTTGTTTTTATCCTAATGGAAACTGCATGAAATCAATTTTAAAAGAATTGACTTTTTCATGATATAAGATTTCTCATCTAAAAACATGGAAGACATTTCCAGCTATTCAGCTCTATTTTGTGTTTTAACAAGACAGTAAGTTTTTTTCTCTGTATTTTCTGTTACTTTCTTATTAGAATTATTCCTAAAGTAATTTATAGTTTTTATCACTATTATATATGGAAAAATATGTTCCCATTTTAATTTTTTTCTGGCTCTTATTAGAGCAGAAGAAAACCTTTAGATTCCTGTATATTTATCTAGCATCCATCCACCTTATCACATTCTCTTAAGATAATATTTGCTATTGGTTTGGGGTAAATAGTCTTTTGCCTATTTAAATAATTTTCTCCTATACCTACCTACTTAAAATTTTTATTCAGATTGAATGGTTGCTGAATTTTCACAAGTGTTGTTGGAATATCTACTGATGTTTTCTCTTTTTTAGTTTATCAGTGTAATAGATTATGGTGATGGATTTGGATATTGAACCACTCATGTGGTTGTGAAATAAAACTTGCTTATTTACTGTTTTTTTTTTTTTATTTTTTTTTTTTGCGGTACGTGGGCCTCTCACTGTTGTGGCCTCTACCATTGCAGAGTACAGGCTCCGGACGCGCAGGCTCAGCGGCCATGGCTCACGGGCCTAGCCGCTCTGCGGCATGTGGGATCTTCCCGGACTAGGGCACGAACCCATATCCCCTGCATCAGCAGGCGGACTCTCAACCACTGCGCCACCAGGGAAGCCCTGTTTTTTTATTTTTTGATGTAATGAAGTCTTCTATAATCTAATATTTTATTTATAATTGTCCTCTCTAAATCATCAGTGAGATTAATCTATAATTATAATTGTAATTAATAATTATAAGTAATCTATACTTTTTTCTTTCTTAAGTTTTGGTATTAAAATTATATTGGCTTCAAAACATGAATTTAAAAGATTTTTCTATGGCTTGGAGTAGCTAAACCTCCATTTCTAACCAGCTCCCAGGTGATGCTAATACTACCAGTCCATGGACACACTTTGAGTAGCAAGGGTCTAAATTACTTAGCACTGGAATTATCAGACTTTAGAGGTAAATTAAAACTCAGCTGTGAGGCCATCTGGTCCTAGAGTCTTCTCACTGTTGACCTCCAAGCACCTTATCATTGGTCCATTCATGTTTTCCCTCTCTTCTAGGGGTCTGTTTTAATAGTTTGTATTTTGCCAGGAAATCATACATTTCCTGTAGGCTTTTGTGGTCAATGCTGTAGAGTTGCCTAGAGTGAGTCTCTCAAATTTTTAAATTTCTCAGGTACCTGTATTTATGACTCTTTTCTCTTTCCTAACCTCTTCTATTTTTTTCTCTTTTTTTCCTCTCTTCAACCTTGCACGTTGTTTGTCTGTTTTATATAAATATATAGTTTATCAATCTATTCAATAAACTTTCGAAGTTATTTCCAGTAGATTTTGACTAATTTATCCTTCTTACTATTTTATTCTTTCTATTATTTTTATATAATATTAATTCAACTTTTACCTTTATTGATTTCAATTTCCTGATTTCTTTTTCTAAATTTTTAAGATGACTATTTAGTTCCTTTATTTTTTTGGTTTTCCTTTTAAATTGTGAAGGCATTTTAGAGCTCTAAATGCTCCTCTTAGTACTGTTTTCAGGGTCCTATAAATCTCAATAGAAGTGGATTCTTTTTCATTGGTTTCCAGAGAGTTATGAGTTCCCTTTTATTTCCACTTTGATCCAAGACTTAGCAGGGAGTTTTTCCCTTAATTTCTAACTATTTACAGTTTTTAGGTCACCTTTTATCATGTATCTATAACTTTTCATTTTTATGAAAAAAATATTTTCTTTATTTGTAGGATGGAAGAAGTCCTTATATGTACTATATCAAGTTATTTTATTATGTTATTTGGCTCATCTGAATAATGTTTTGACTAGTAACATTGTATTATTTTGTTGGTCTGAATGATTTTTTTTTCCACGCAGCATGTGGAATTTCCCCAATCAGGGATCGAACCCGTACCCCCTACGGTGGAAGCACGGAGTCTTAACTACTGGACCACCAGGGAAGTCCTTTCCAGTTTTATGCAGATAAAATTGACAAACAGCACTGTATAAGTTTAAGGTATACAGCATAATGAATTTTTTTTAACTATTAATTCTGGCTAATTGTGAGAGGTATTTTGAAATCTCTCATTTTAACTGCATATTTATCAAGTTTTCCTTACCTACATGTATTTAGCTTCTAAGTCCTTTGATGTCTACTTTATGACTGCTACATCTTTATTGTTTGTCTTTTATCACTATATAATAATGTTCTTCATACTCTAAATGCTTTTAGCCTCTGCAGTTCTATCGCATCTGATATTAATGTTACCACTCCTGCTTTCATTTGTTTTTCACTTGTTTAATATTTCTCTACCTATCATTTTATTTTCACATTTTTATTATCACCTTGATTCAAGTATGAATCAATATGTCCAGTGAGCCACATCTTCACACTGATATATTTCTAGTACTTCAAACTTTAGCATTCTAACACTGAGTTCATCATTTCCCCCCTAAAACTCTTTCCTCTTCTTTATTTTCTATCTCAGTTGTGATAGAAAGCTCTTGTTCTGCTGTTTGTTCTGAAGAGAGTATCCAGATATCCTTTTGCTGGACCATCCCTCCCTTGCTTCCAGCCCAGGAGCTCTGGATGGCGTTTCCTCATGCCTGCTTCAGGATGGGCATGTTACTACAGCCTAGACAATTAAACATCACCTTCTCCTAGCCTGAGGTACCCAAACAGAACTAATGCACTACAACCGGAATCAAAAAGATGGTGGCTGTCTTTCAGAAGAGGCACTTCGGAGCGCAGACTTGGAAACCAGACCACCTGGGCTCAGATCCTGGCTCTGTCTCTTATTTTAACTTCGAGCTAGTACTTAATCTGCCTCAGTTTTCTTACCTACCTCATTCTTGTGAAAATTACAAGTGTCGATATATGTAAAAAGTTAGAGCAGTTGCCTATTATGTAAGAAAATGTGAGTGTTCTGTTAGAATGGGAATCATCAGAAAATCTATGAACAACAAATGCTGGAGAAAAGGGAACCCTCTTGCCCTTTTGGTGGGAATGTGAATTGATACAGCCACTATGGAGAACAGTATGGAGGTTCCTTAAAAAACTAAAAATAGAACTACCATACGACCCAGCAATCCCACTACTGGGCATATACCCAGAGAAAACCATAATTCCAAAAGACACATGCACCCCAATGTTCATTGCAGCACTATTTACAATAGCCAGGTCACAGAAGCAACCTAAACGCCCATCGACAGACAAATGGATAAAGAAGTTGTGGTACATATATACAATGAAATGTTACTCAGCCATAAAAAGGAATGAAATAGGATCTTTTGTAGAGACGTGGATGGATCTAGAGACTGTAACACAGAGTGAAGTAAGTCAGAAAGAGAAAAACAAATATCATATATTAACGCATATATGTGGAATCTAGAAAAATGGTACAGATGACCCGTTTTGCAGGGCAGAAATAGAGACAGAGATGCAGAGAACAAACGTATGGACACCAAGGGGGGAAAGTGGCAGGGGTGGTGGGGGTGGTAGTGTGATGAATTGGGAGATTGTGATTGACATGTATACACTGATGTGTATAAAATGGATGACTAATAAGAAAAAAGTGAGAGTAAAAAGTTTTGCTAAAAATTAAAAAAAAAAGAAAATGTGGGTGTTAACTATTGTTATTCTTTACCTATTTATTATACAGGATCTGGGAGGACAAGCCTGGAGCTGTTGGCAGCCCCTGTACCACTATAGGGCACATGAAGTCTGAGAAGGAATGAAGTTGGCATGAAGCAGAGCAGAGCCAAGATCACTGGGCCCTGATCACAGGATTGGGCCTGGGTCCCGAAGCTGGTTGTACCCAGGATTTTTCAGACGTGAGGCAATAAATCCCTTTTTTTGCCTAATATTCTGTGACTGGAGTCAGAAATAGTCTTAAATGACACAACCGTCAAGCAGTATGCCAAGCTAGAAACTTGAGACCCATTTCAATTTTTCCCTCTCACTGTCCACATTCCACATAGCAAGTCTGCAGATTCTATCCAACACTTCCTCAACTTCTTTCCATTATGATTCCTTTTTCTCACATCCTTAACTCAAGGGAGGAAAAAAAAAAAAAAGCAGTATTTGCTGAGTACCTATCACGTACTTATAGACTGCTAGGACATGTTCACTTTAAAAAAAAATAAATTTATTTATTATTTATGTATTATTATTTGTGGCTGCACTGGGTCTTTGTTGCTGCGAGTGGGCTTTCTCTAGTTGTGGCGAGCGGGGGCTACTCTTCACTGCGGTGCACGGGCTTCTCATTGCAGTGGCTTCTCTTGTTGCATGGGCTCTAGGCACGTGGGTTTCAGTAATTGTGGCTCACGGGCTCTAGAGCGCAGGCTTAGTAGTTGTGGTGCACGGGCTTAGTTGCTCTGCGACATGTGGGATCTTCCCGGACCAGGGCCCATACCCATGTCCCCTGCATCGGCAGGTAGATTCTTAACCACTGCGCCACCAGGGAGGCCCCATGTTCACTTTTTAATTCTGACAGTAACTCTATGAGGAATTCGAAGCACAGAGATGGTGACTAACTAGTCCAAGTTCACACAGTGAGCCAGTGGTGGTGATTCCCACTCCAGAGGCCACACTTGGCACCACTATGCCATACTGTCTTGATAAACATTTACTCAACGGCTAACCCCAGGAGCAACATCTACAGAACTCCACCCCAGGCAGTGCCCACATGACACAGGCCAGTGGCTACTTAGTCCTTTTTGAAAGTAGCAATGACCCTCTCTAAAGCAGTCTAGTCAATATCAGGAGTCACACACACCCAACCTGATCACTTTTCTCAGGGAATTGGTCATCAACCACTAAATCTACCCATTCTCAGCCCCAAACCTTGTGGAGCCTATTTGCAAAGAAAAGAGCAACACTAGCTAGGTTGTGGCCATGCCACATCTTTCAATCCTAAAAAGACAAACAAGGGACTTCCCTAGCAGTCCAGTGGTTAAGACTTTGTCTTCCAATGCAGGGGGTGCAGGTTTGATCCCTGGTCAGGGAGCTAAGATCCCACATGCCTCGTGGCCAAAGAACCAAAACATATAACAGAAGCAACATTGTAACAGATTCAATAAAGATGTTGAAAAAAAAAAAAAAAAAGACAAACAAATGGCAAACAAAAAAAGACAAACAAATGGTGATTTTCTCAGCTGGAATTCACACACACACACACACACACACACACACACACACACCAGTTCACCAGTCTCCTTAGAAATATAGTTCTTCATGGAGTCTTTCCTGAATAGTCATATAAAACTCTTTCTGCCACCATTCCTGGGTTCCTCACATAGTCAATTAGAATGCTTATTGCTTCTCCTACAGCTGTCTCCTTTCAGTTCCTCAAATCTGCTGAGCTCACACTGGGACTTTTGCCTGAGACTGGGACACTCTTCCCACCTGTCTCCACAGAGCCAGCACCTGCTCTTCCTTGGATGTCTGCTTCAGGGAGGCCTCTCCTGCCCACCCTGCCTAAGGTAGGTCCTGCGTTCCCACCACCACCTTATTCAGAACCTCAGTCCCTTGACGACTCTCTTCCCAACGCTTAGAACAACATGCTACTATTTTATTCACTTGTATGCTGACGTGGGGTTTGTTTGTGTTTGCATGTGTTTTCCTCATCTTTCTCCTTTATTAGAATGAAACCGAACAGGAATCTTGAGAGCAGGAAACCTGTTTGTTGCTGTTGTATCCCTAGTATCTCACATAGGCCTGATGTATAGCAAGTACTCTGTCTCTGTCTCTGTCTCTGTCTCTGTCTCTCTGTCTCTCTCTCTGTCTCTCTGTCTCTCTCTGTCTCTCTCTCTGTCTCTCTCTCTCTCTCTCTCTCTCTCTCTCTCTCTCTCTCTCTCTATATATATATATATGTTTGTTGAGTGAACGAATAAAACAACCAGAGACTAGACCATAGCACCTGGGGGGTCTGATTTCACTCCAATCACAGATGACCTGGTGCGCCCCTTTTAAAACACTTGATTGGTATAAATGGGCAGAATGGGTAAAGTCCCCAAACCCTGGATGCTTCTCCTTTTGATAGAATTCCACTGATCCCCAAATGATTCTTTTCCTATTCTTATGTAGCTTGCTTAGACCATAATGCTATAAAGACATTTTAGTGTGATACCACCAGTCCCTGAATTTCTCTCATGCCTCTGTCTGGCTTGGCCTCAGCTTTAAAGTCATGTTAATGACAGAGGCCTCCACCTGTCTTTCAAAGGGCTCGGCGTCCAGCTGGGGAATGAGGCAGATGAGATACCCTACTGTGGAGGAGAGGGGTACCCAGCAGGCTCTGGAAGAACCTAAAACACAGAGTCTTGTCCTGAGGAAGAGCAGGGGTGACAGGGGAGGGGAAACACGACTCTAATGCGTATCCTCTGTGTATCTGGGTTCTCCCATATTATCTCGTTTAATCCTCACCATGGTCCTGTGATGTGGATGTTTTCACCACCATTTTATAGTTGAGAGTTGTAGTGGAAAAATATGGGCTTTTATGTCAGATTAGCCTGGATTCACATTTCCCCCTTCCCAAATTAGCTGCTGTAGGGCCCTGGGGCAAGCTACTTAACTTCTCTGGGCTCAGTTTCTTTATTTCTATTATAAGGCTAGTAACAATTACAGTTGCTATGAATATCTTATGATGAAGATACATGACACATTCGTTGAAGTGATTTTGTGCTCAGCACATACTAGATACTCAATACATCATAACCTTTTTTATTAAGAGATTTGCCCAAGAGTCCCATAATAAGTGGCCTGGAACTTGATGACCTCTTGCTTTGTAGGATCCTAAGGATATTTTCTCTAAGACCATTTGGTTTGTCTCATTTCCCAGGTCATGAGCTCTTCCAGGACAGGGATGGTATCACCTCTTTACCTCTTTTTTGGTTTAGTGGCCTATATATGCAGTGGTTATAACTCACACTCCAGTCTCCTGCAGTAAGATAGCATGGATTAGGCTGATAATTAGGTTTTCTACTCAGTGGTATGTGTGAATATTAATAGACTAGGCAAATGGTCCTCTGAAATAAGTGAGCACCCAGGTCCCCCTGTCCCCCTTATCCTCCACCTCAAAGAACAACTCCCTCTGTACACACATCTAACCAAGGAGAACATAAAACAGTTTCAGTGATGTGACTCATTCGTGTTTTATGCACAAACATCGTGAAAGAAAATAAAACTTACCAGAGTCACACCAGGAAGGATGAAGGACATTTTAACCTCTGATAAACTAACAAATTTCTAGTCAGCAACCTGGAAACAGTTGAGGTTTTTAGATACAGTATTGTATATCTATGTACCTACCTTCTGATTCATGAAGTGATTCACTCCCCCTCCCATCCCTATGCCCAATCACTAAGAACTGCCCATTCCTGTTATGATTTTCTGTTCAAGCCACACTTTTGCTTTCCATCGCTGCTCAGGCCCTCTGCATCCTTCTCTCTCTACAAAATTGTCCCTGCAGTGGTCTCCCTGATGACAGTCTTGTCTTCTAGAATCTAGGCTCCACACTGGCACCAGACAGGCGGCTCCAAAATGCCACGGACCATGTCCCACTCTGCCCCCTTAACCTTCAATATCTTCCCTTGTCTCCCCTCTGCCATACAGCACTTTAGCTTAGAATACAAGTCTCAACAACCTGACAAGAAGGAACATCGAGGGGCTTCCTTGGTGGCACAGTGGTTAAGAATCCACCTGCTAACGCAGGGGACACGGGTTAGAGCCCTGGTCCGGAAAGATCCCACATGCCGCGGAGCAACTAAGTCCGTGTGCCACAACTACTGAGCCTGCGCTCTAGAGCCCGCGAGCCACAACTACTGAGCCTGTGCTCTAGAGCTTGCGAGCCATAACTACTGAAGCCCACGTGCCTAGAGCCCATGCTCAGCAACAAGAGAAGCCACCGCAATGAAGCCCGCGCACCACTCGCTGCAACTAGAGAAAACCCGCGCAAAGCAACGAAGACCCAGTGCAACCAAAAATAAATAAATTGTTTTTTAAAAATTAAGAAATGCTTTAAAAAAAAAAAAGAAGGAAGATTAATTATGTCTTTAGCACTTTTTGAGTCTTAAGATCAGCTGCCCAATGCTTACTTTTAAACGTGTTTCAAGACCCTTAAGTGCCTTAGGAAGTAGATGAATTATAGAAATCCTAAATAAATAAACAAGCCTTGGACCCTCATAAAATGTGTTGTTGCCCAATCATAAATAAATCTTGCTCTCTAAGGGGGCAGTGTTGTCAGGCAAATGTCACATAAAATAAACGGAATAAGGTAAAAATGGAGTGTCCGCTTTCTGAAAGGGAGAAACAGTGACCCACACCAGGCAGTAAAGGCAGCCAGGTCATAATTTCTTTCCTCCAATCCCACCTCCTAACTTTCCACACCCGAACCCCGCCCTTGCTGATTACAGCCCCAGCTGCAGCAACAAAACGATGTTCCCAGAGGCTTCTCCTGGCTGGTCTGAGCTGCTGTCCTCTGCAGTTACCTTGCGTGTGGTAAGTATTTTTGCAATAATTTCAGTGCTGCAAACCTCTTGTCTTTCTCTTTCATCCTCTTTCAAAAGAAAAAAAAATTATTCTAAAAGTAACGAATTCCGGAGCCAGTAAAACGTTACCACGTAACTAACACAAGGCAGAATTGAATAATAGGTATTAATCATTTGTTTTGGTGAATTTTTGTTAAAACCCACGTCTGCAACATGTAATTGTCTTTTAAATTAAATTTGACAGTGGTGATTCATAAGAGCCTGTGTATATCATGACAGTTTCTTAAAAATGAAGGTACATTTTTTAAGAGAAAAAAATGTTCTTAGACATTGAAAGAAGAAATTATCGTATCATCATTAAGACTGGTGTCTTAATATTCTGTTTAAGCAGAATATTCTAAAATTCCTTCTAGAAACTTGTTTCATTTGTAGCTGGTTTCAAGATTTGCTGTTGGAATTACTTTTGCTAGTGTGGGGCAGGGGGACACGACGTCTGCTTCAGTCATTTTGAGGTTTATTATTATTTTATTGTCCGAAGTTAATTCTAAATGGCTCTGTTTTTATATAACAAAAACAATTTTTTGAGATCATCACAATCTGGCCACTTGTTGCCTGTCCTGATTTGTATTGTTGTTATTATGGGCACTATTACCAAGGCACATCTCAGTATTTTCACTGTTGAGGGAATGATTAGCTTTTCTCACTTGTATGATTTAAAGAAAAGAGAAAAAGAAGGTTTTTTTCTCCCTCTTACTTCCAGGTCCCTAAGGCAAACACATTTCTTAAAGATGGTGGATAAAGGGCATGTGCAGTTTGGGAGGTGTTATTTCTGACATCTAGATAGATGTACAGTCTAGAGATTGTTTTTGCGGTGCACGGGCCTCTCACTGTTGTGGCCTGTCCCGTTGCGGAGCACAGGCTCCGGACACGCAGGCTCAGCGGCCATGGCTCACGGGCCCAGCCATTCCGCAGCATGTGGGATCTTCCCGGACCGGGGCACGAGCCCGTGTCCCCTGCATCGGCAGGCGGACTCTCAACCACTGCGCCACCAGGGAAGCCCCAGTCTAGAGATTTTGAAATTGTGTGTATGGGACATAACAGTTTCTGTATTCATACATTTGTTCATTCATTTATTTTTTTTAAACATTCATTATTGAACCTTTACTCTGCTCCAGGCACTGTGTTAGGATAAAAAGATGAGTGGCTAGGACCCGTTGTGCTCAGACTCCAATAGAGGTGTGGGACCTGAAAACAACTGACCTTAAAATATAACCAGGACCAGACAGGCATCTTGAGAGGCCTTAAATACACTGAAAATGTGTGGTGTGCTACCCATCCACACCCCTCCATATGTAAAGAAGTCTGATGTGATTGTGATTATTTCCCTCAAAGTTTTCACTATTTTATTTCATTTTATTGCCCCAACTTTATTGGTGCCTTAAGGATGTGCTTAGTTTACCTCTTGCAAAGCAATCAACCCTAAGAACAACCCCAATGCACTTGAATGCATTAGCAAAATGCAGAGGAATCCAGGAGGACTGAGCAAGCACCATTGGTTAGCCATCAGTTTTATTGAGAAATTAGCACTTAATACTACTTTCAAACTCATTTGGGTTTTATGAGGATGGGCGGGGGAGGGGGGATGAAAATGGAGAAAAATGTGTGTGCTTTTAATGGCTGCCCCTGTTAGCGCATAGATCATGCTCCGGAAAAATACATCTGGAGGCTTTTGGGAGAAAAACATATTTTATAATTGAGTGCTTGTATAGGCTGCTGCTTTTTTCCTGAATTAAATTTAAGCATTTCATGGCCACCAGGTAATTGTATTTTTACTGAAGTTTTGAGATCCATTTATACTGACTAGAGCACTCACAAATGGTTTTGTTATCTTCTTAGAAAGTATTGGATGGGACTAGCTCAAGTTACAGATTACAGACACCACCAAAATTCACCATTCTGTAACTTCTGACCTTTGATTTTATGGCAAATGGCCAGCACTCTCTTAACCCTCTTTACTTCCACCACCAGTACAAGTTGTTGGCATTGGGTGGGATGGGGGGCTCTTCCTCCCCATCCCTCGCAAATAGTACAAAATCTAAAATTATTTAACAAAGTTGACTGTTTACCAAAAAAGTTTTCTAAAAAAATCAACTAAGTCCCTTCAAGATGTTTGTGCTGAAGTGGATGCAGCTATTAGCTGTCTTTTACCAGGTAAGTGATCTTCAACCCACATGATTCAAAGGACAGATGATTTCAATTCAAAACTGAGTTGCAGCAAGATGTAAAATACAGTCCTGTACATCATAGGTCTTCTAGGTTTGGTTTTTTTTTTTTTTTTTTTTTGCAGTACGTGGGCCTCTCACTGTTGTGGCCTCTCCCGTTGCGGAGCACAGGCTCCGGACGCGCAGCCTCAGCGGCCATGGCTCACGGGCCCAGCGGCACTGCGGCATGTGGGATCTTCCCAGACTGGGGCACGAGCCCGTGTCCCCTGCATCGGCAAGCGGGCTCTCAACCACTGCGCCACCAGGGAAGTCCTCTTCTAGTTTTTTTAACCAAGATATTAAATCTGAGACAGTTGCAGGATTGCTATACTGCTATGACCAGATACTAGATATGCCAGGCATGGGTAGAGCCAAGCCCTCTGCAAGTCCAGGAGCTGGTGATACCCTCTTCTCTTTTTGGGATTCCCCCCTGCTGAGCTCCTATTGAAGACAAAGTGTTCTAAGAAAGATGTGAAGAGAGAAACAGAATAAAGGCAAGATATGAGTCTGGGTAGATAAATAATTGCCTAAGTGAGGAATATGATTTTAGTTGAGAGTTTTCATAGCTGCATATGAATTGAGACTTCAGAGGTAACTCCAAGATTCATTCACTCAACCAATAATATTTCAACCTTTAATTCTGCAAACAGAAATAAACTATGGGATGAGCTGGAAGAACTCAGATTAAACTCTTTCTTGGAAAGACTCTTTCTGCTCCTTTATACCAACTCAAGAGTCATGGTAGAGGTGTTAACTAATTAGATAATAATTCTGAGCCAGAGCACAATGATTGGATCCCACTTCTAAAAGAGATAAATGCTTGCTCCCCAGTTATAACAGAAAGGGAAGCAGCCTTCTCTTCACTGTAGGATAAATGATTTTATTGCCACTTTTGGGTATGTTCATTAAAAGGTGTTCCTGCACACAAAAAAATTTTTGTTAGATTAAATGGAAGGATATAATCACAGATGTCAATAGTGGTTAACTTTGTATGCTGGATTTAATAGAAATTTTTTCTTTTGACACTTTTGTGATTTTTAGACATGTCTTCATTGATCATATTAATTGAGCTAAGTTTTTAAGATTATACACATTTGGGGTGAAAATTAAGTGGGAGGGGAAATTTGAAATTAGAGGGGAAATGTGTGTTTTATTTTTGTGTAAAAGACTTAAGCTCCATGGGCTTCCCTGGTGGCACAGTGGTTAGGAGGTCCACCTGCCAACATAGGGGACACGGGTTCGAGCCCTGGTCTGGGAAGATCCCACATGCCGCGGTGGGACTGAGCCGCTACGCCACATCTTCCGAAGCCTGCGCGCCTAGAGCCCGAGCTCCGCAACATGAGAAGCCACCACAATGAGAAGCCCGCGCACAACTCACAACAGAGTAGACCCTGCTCGCCGCAACTAGAGAAAGTCCACGCACAGCAACAAAGACCCAATGCAGCCAAAAATAAATAATAAATAAATAAATAAATTTATTAAAAAGAAGAAAAAAGGCTTAAGCTCCACCACTTCAGTACTCAAATCATCATTTTGGATAGACTTCCTTTAATAATTATAAAAATTTAATTCTCAACCCTCCCTGCACCTTGGAATCCCCTGGGAAGCATTAAAAATATCAGTGCCAAGGCCAGACCAATGGACCAGAATCAGAATGCAGCCAAGTAGTTGGTATTTTTAACAGGTCAACTCATAATCTAAGGTTCCATATTATAATTTTTCTGTCTTCACAGCATTGACCAGGAAGTTACATTACTTAGAATTAGACTCCACGGGCATTTTACTGCTCTCTTCTATTGTCAGAATGGGTGGGTTTTGGTAACATCTAATATGAAAGTTTTCCAGCTCTAGGGCGTAGAACTTGGGACTTTGATCAGTCATACAGTCAGATGTGATTCACTGGTGTGTGCACAAGATGTACTGCTTAACAAAACACCATCAGCTTGTTTTAAATGGATATTTAAATACCGGGGTTAGCCTGTGTCAGCCAAGTCTCCTTTCTAAGCTTCCCCACTGGTCACTTGCTAAAGCAGTTTTAGAATGGGTTTCTGAGAAAAACACAGACTTTTCTGCAGCCATGCCTTTGGCTTATCTCCGTGTTGAATTAGGATGGCTGTTAGCTCACCTCCATGCTACACTAGGATGGCCTTTTATTCAGGTACATGTCCTGGTTGCATCTTTTAATTTTTATAACAGTGCATTTGCCTTATACACCTTTCCTTCTGTGTACCTGTTGCTATGTATAATAAGCAACCCTAGTTGGGAATCTGAACTCAGTTTCTTGCCAGAGGCTTCTAATTAAACCTCACTTCTGCCCAAATCTTATCAAGCCCCAGCTGGTGAAAATACTATTCATGGAAGTTTATAAAAGAATATGCATCCATGTGTTTCACTGAACAATCTAAAAAATCTGATTTTTAATCTTGAATCATCCCAGATTATCAGAGGGGTAAATACTTAGATGGGATCATTTTAGCTTCTCGGTGATTGCTTTCAGTGATTCTACCCTAGCATTGTGCTGTAACCCTATATTAGGGTATAGGTTTGGGAAAGTCATTCTATTTATTTTAGAGATACTGATAAAGGCTTTAGCCACTGCATGTCACAAATAATCTCCTTTTTGAGGAGCTTGATGAGAAATTTCTCTAGGTCTCAATCTGTTTTCATTTTATGGACATGATCAATCTCCTAAATGTTTATGTTCCCTCTTTGCTTTGCCTGGTAGTGATCTCAGAGGGACAGCAGTCAGTGCTCCTGAAGAGAGATCTTAGTTCCCTGCCCAGGAATTGAACCTGGGTAGCCTGGATGGAAACCAGGAATCCTAACTGCTAGACCACCAGGGGCTAGAGGCTAGAAGCAAGGTGGCCCTAGCTCTTTCCCCTGTTTGAAAGCAAGAATGTTTCAAGGAGGCAAAAACTGTAAAAAACAGGTACGAAGTTTATTATTAGAGACACAGCATAACATGTGGCAGAGCACACAGAGAAACAGTTTACTTATTTAAGTCAGAAGCAAGGCAGAAATACATACCCAGAGAGAAAGGGTATGGGCATCCTCTCTAAAGAGGAGGAGGCAGTAAATCAGAAGCTACAGAAATACACACCTAGAGAGGAGTGCAGGCGTCCTGAATGAGAAAAGCAGTGAAGAGGTGATTTAAATCCCTTCTGTAGGACAGTCCTTCCTGGTCTTTGTTTACATTTGGCCAATTATCTTGCTTCTTCCTTCACACCTGACTGGTCCTAGGATGCTCCCCAACATGCGTGTGCAAATTTTTGTTAAGATGGATCCCACTGCAGAGGCCTGTGGGTGCATGTCCACACTTTTTATTGGGTGGTGCCACCTACCTTTTTGACCCCCAAGGAGCCTTCCTGCGCATGTGCAGAAAGGGAAGTTTTCCTGACCTCAGGAGTGGTCATCTTATCTCTTCGCTTCTCAGCAGAGCTCAGCTTCTGCCACTAGCTTTGTCCTTAGAGTGTCTGGGGGAGAACAAAGCTTCAATTTCACTCCGCGTGACAGACACCAGCTGTCCAGCCCAGGGACCCATCTGTCTCCTACCTCAGTAGGAATCTCAGAGTCTAATTTGCAGCCCATGTTGAACGCTGTACAGGAAACTTAGAGCAAGCACCAAATTTACTCCAAATTTACTTCCCTGATTTCTTCATTTTTGTATCTTGTTATGTATGTAAGCTTGTAAACTGCTCAAATCTTTTAAAAAAACAAGACAAGAGTATGAATCAGAATTTCTCAGCCTTGATACGATGGGGCCAAATAGTTCCTTGTTGGTGGGAATGGGGGGCATGGGGGAGGAGGAGGGAGGGGAGGCATCCTTGGCCTCTACCTACTAGATGCCAATAGCAGTTGTCCCCCCACCTCAAGCTGTGACAACCAAAATGTCACCAGACATTACCAAATGTCCCCTGTGGGCAAAATCACCCCCGATTGAAACCCACTGGTTTAAATGAATAAATAATCTGATATTGAACATGTAGGGGAGGAAAAGTTTTCCTCAACCCTCTTAGGATCCCTGGCTGGGTCTGAAAATTAAACTAAGACAGTTTGACAGGAGAAATGCCTACAAATTTTATTAAATTTTTACATATATACATGGGGACTTTCGTAAGAGAATTAAAGACCCAAAGAAGTGACCGAAGGGGAAACTTTCATACTTTTAGACAAAGAAAACAGTAAACTTGTGAAGAATTGACAAGACAAAGGGGTTTGTTCTAGGGGTACTAAATGGTGAAAAAGTAACAAGGTTTGTTTACTCTTTTTTTTTTTTAATTTATTCTTTATTTATTTATTTTTGGCTGCGTCGGGTCTTAGTTTCAGCAAGCGGGAACTTCATTGAGTCTCACGGGATCTTTCGTTGTGGTATGTGGGCTTCTCTCTAGTTGTGGCATGTAGGTTCCAGGGTGTGTGGGCTCAGTAGTTGTGGCGCGCAGGCTTAGTTGCCCCATGGCATGTGGGATCCTAGTTCCCTGACCAGGGATGGAACCTGCGTCCCCTGCATTGTAAGGCAGATTCTTTACCACTGGACCACCAGGAAAGTTCCAAGGTTTGTTTATTCTTGGCCCTAAATTCCATCTCTGGTGTTAAGGGTGTCTGCCTTCCTTCTGGTACAGGGAGGGTACCTTTCACATAAGAGACTTATCTCCTGCTTTCAGGGAAGACAGGTGAAGGGAGAGACCTTTCTGCTTTTGCCATTTTCTCAAACTCCTTCAGCTTAAGATATTCAATATGCCAAGATGCCACATTTTAGGGTAGCTGGTCCTGAACCCCATCAAGCACTTAGTAGTTTCTAGGCTTTGTGGAGGCCACTGTCTTTGGGAAAAACGATCATTGAAGCCCAGTGACCACCCTCAGAAAAACCAAAAAAAAAAAAAAAAAAAGGGAAAGAAAACTTAAGTTCTCAGAATGCACATAATTACAGATATCTCATATCCGAAGTTACTATAACTTTCTGTAGCTTTCTTAATAACTGTGGGAAGGAGGAAGTGAAGATACTATCATTGTCATTTACAGAAAAGGCACGGAGATAGCCAAGTATTGGTGCTATGGTTAGAGCCCAGTATCCTGACCCAAGTCCAGTGGGCTCTTCACCACACCACCAAAGTGTTAAGCAAGTTCAAAGGAGGGAGAGAGGCAAAGCCAACTTGGAGGATTTGGAATGGCTTCATGGAAGAGGTGGCATTTGAAATGAGATGTTGACAGGTCAATGGGGAAAGTGGAGGCAAGAATTCACAGCAGGAACAGTATAGATGGACAGTTTGCAGAGCAGTGAGGAATCTGACTGGATATGGGAAGGACATGGTCAGGGAAGGACTGGGAAAACAGGGTCAGTCAAGTTGTGAAGAGCTTCTGAGGGCAGGCTTACAGGGTTCGGGTGTGCAAGGCAGTCTTTTCCTAGAACCGTGTGTGCCCGACACCCCTTAACAAATTATAAGATCAAAGTAGAGAAGAAGCTTAATGAATTAGGTCCCCAGAGAGATTAGTGATGGTAGAATGACAATGGAAGCACATGTATCATGTTCTTCTTATCCCCTACCCTCTCCCCAAATTACACACTTTGGTGAGCCAAGTCCCCTTCACCTTCTTGATGAAGGTGGACTCACCTTCCAGGCCAAATGTAAACAAAGGCCAAATGTAAACAAACAAGGCCAAATGTAAACAAACTGGACTCTCCTGGTGTCCGAAAAGTTCCCAGTCTTGCACTATCAAAAATACAAGAGGGGGCTTCCCTGGTGGCGCAGTGGTTGGGAATCCGCCTGCCGATGCAGGGGACGCGGATTCGTGCCCCGGTGCAGGAAGATCCCACATGCCGCGGAGAGGCTGGGCCCATGAGCCATGGTCGCTGATCCTGCGCGTCCGGAGCCTGTGCTCCGCAACAGGAGAGGCCACAACAGTGAGAGGCCCACGTACCACAAAAAAAAAAAAAAATACAAGAGAGCTCCTAATTTAAGCATTATCAGGCATGAGCACCATTTTAACCATTAGGGAAAATGGTTTTGAGTGGCATTTTTTAAATAAAAGTAATTTAGTTTCCATTAGAAAATGCCCTACCTTCAATTATGCATAATCTTTTAAAATTTCCTTATAACTGAGAGTTTTCATTGTTTCGATGAAAATTTCAGAAATGACATAATCGGTGGTACATTAGGCAGAATGCTATTGGCATACAGACAATACCGAATTCTGTATGAGATCCAGATAATTGGCTCCAGGTGCAGACTTAGACCCAGGGACTAAAAGGCAGGCCTGCTGTAGAGTGTCTGGGTGCTGGAGAAGACCAAGAAAGGAGATTCCTTGATAGGTGCAGGATCTGAATGTTTCTGGGGGACAAGGCTGCAGGGGGTTGGAAGCCAGATACAGATGAGTGACTAATCTTCTTTCTTTACTCCCAGTCTATAGAAAAGAAGGGACCATTTCCTCAGCTGTGGCCTACATGGGGGCTTTCCTAGGTGGGGCAGGAAGCCCTCCTCCCACCCCCCAGTTAGTGACCAGAGGCTTTTTGTTTATAGAAATGATTTAGTTTAAATTAGGAAATGCCATACCTTCAACTCTACAAAATCATCTTTTAATTTCCTGATTCAGTTTGTATTGTTTTGGCTAAAATTTCAGAAATGACATTGTAGGGGAAGAAAAATAATTTTCCCTCTACCCTTCTATGTCCTCGGCCCCTGTAACAAAAGATAAAGAAGAGAAAAT
Source organism: Aethalodelphis obliquidens (assembly GCF_003676395.1). NCBI lineage: Eukaryota > Metazoa > Chordata > Mammalia > Artiodactyla > Delphinidae > Aethalodelphis > Aethalodelphis obliquidens. Next base: position 10,605,873 of record NW_020838003.1, on the reverse strand, counting down.
TCAAGATTAAAAATCAGAAGTTTATTAACACGTGTATCTCATATACATGGGAGGTACCCAGGGAAAACTGTAACTCTCACAGGTGTCTTAGAATTCAGGCTTAGGGACTTCCCTGGTGGTCCAGTGCGTAGGACTGCAAGCTCCCAATGCAGGGGGCCCAGGTTAGAGCCCTGGTTGGGGAACTAGATCCCATATGCCACAACTAAGACCAGGTGCAGCCAAAATAAATAAATAAATAAGAATTCAGGCTTAAATACCATCTTCAGATAAAGGCAAAAGAGAGAAGGTGGGGATAAGCCATTTATGGGGAGGTGGCTGGGTAAACAAGGGTAAGGTTTGTTATGCAGACAGTAACTCCACTGAAGAGTTTCTTGTGATTTAGAGTCATCCTTCTTTTCTTGGTAGGAGAGGGAGACACCCTTACAAATGGACATTTCCTTTATAAGTATAAATTTCCCTTAAAGGGTGACTTCTACTCTGTTTTCCAGTCTTCTCCTGTGTCTGCTGTTTCTCAAAATAATCAGCTCAAAATAACCGTTATCCTAACGAGGCATATTTGTGGATGGCATTTTCTGGTTTACAACATAACTGGTCTAGTGTGACACGGAGGCTGCAGAATTCTGCTTGAGACACACAGGAGCTGGAGGAAAGGAGTGGGTCATTCCCTGCTCCAGATGCAGACTCAGACCTGGGACTAGAAGACAGGCCTGCTGTGGCATGTAGATGCTGCAGAAGCTCAAAATGATCAAAAGCACACCTTTCTCAGTTGGCTTTATTTTACTTTCTTGTTCCAGAAGTGGGTTGCATATAACCCATGGAATTATCTGGTAGGAAGCTGAAAGCCAGAAGGAGGTGGACAGAGAAAGGAGGGGATGGAAATCGAGGGAATGAAGAGCCCTGGGAAGCCCAAGTGAGTGATAGGCAGTGGTCTCGCCCGATGCCATCAGGATAGCTCAGACTGGCTGAGAGAAATAGAGCCCACGCAGGACCCGGGCTAGTCAATGAAACTCCTTCCACAAGACAGAAGCCTTGGTAGAATGGAAGAGCTCTGACTTTGGCTTTAGCTCGTCTGGCTTTGAACCAGCCTGAGTTGCTTAAGTTTTCCTGGTATCAGATTTCAAAATAGAAGGCGAGATGGTTATAAGGCTAGAATCCAACAGCTTTAAGATTGCCAAACATGGAAACTGGCAATAGCAACTGCTCAAGAAATTTCAGTTTTCCTTCCTCTATTCATGAATAAACAATTGTGTTTTCCCAAAGGAAATGCTCTTAAAAGAATTTAGATAGAAATCAAATAAATCACTGCCGCCATTAGTATGCTTTGGGACCCAATGGGGGAGGGGGTGGAGAGAAGAGCAACCTTGGAAAGTCTGCTGTTTTCGCCTCCTCCCCCTCTTCCCATTCCTGGAAACGCAGGGAGCAGTAACTGCCCCACATTGGTATTACCTCATACCAAAATCATTCCCTCAATGTTCCAGATAAAATACAGGATGCCCAGTTAAATTTGAATTTCAAATAAAGAATGAATAATTTTTTAGTATATCTCAAATAATGCTTGGGACATAATTATTCAAATTTAACTGAATATCCTGTATTTTTTCCCTAAATGCAGCAACTCTATTTAATCATTTAACCATAATTTCTGTTTTTCTCAATTTTAAACCTAGGTGCCTGCTTCCCAGATTCTTTAGCAATCTTTAAGTAAAAAATAGTGGCATTAGCAGGTATTGGCTAGGATGTGGAGCAACTGGAACTCTCATACATTACTGATGGGAGTGTAAATTGGTACCACCACTTTGGAATACTGTTTGGCACTATCTATGAACCCTAGGACCCAGCAATTCCACTCCTAGATATCGACACAACAGAGATACATACATAGTTCACCTAAAGTTATGTACAAGAATGTTATAGCAGCACTGTACTATTGATAATAGTCCAGACTGGAAATAATACAATGGTAGCACAGATAAATAAATTGTGGTATATCTATACAATGGAATATTATACAGCAATGAGAATGAATGAATTCTTGCAGCACACAACACGGTTGAATCTCACAATCATAATTTTGAGCAAAAGACGCCAGGAATAGAAGAATAAATAATGTATATAATTCAATAAATATGTCTCAAACACAGGCAAAATGATCCTCTGGTGTTAGAAGAAAGGGTAGAGGTTGCCTCTGGGTGGAGGGTTAGACTGCCTTTGAGAGTAAGGAGGGCTTCTGGGGTTCTGTAAGTTTCTAGTTCTTGAATCAGGTTGTGGTTACAAGAATTGTTCACTTGGTGAAAATTCATCAATCATGTTTACAATTTCTATACTGTATATATAGTGCATTTCAATTAAAAGTTTATTTAAAGAAGAAAAGAAGAATAGAACTGGGGAGATTAAATTGTCAACATAGGAACAATAAGTAGAAGGAAGAGAGAAGAGGCAAGTTTGGGGGCAGTGGGGTACCCGGCAGGACTTGCCACACAGAAGAGGCATTTCAGGGGCTTCCCTGGTGGCGCAGTGGTTGAGAACCTGCGTGCTAATGCAGGGGACACGGGTTCGAGCCCTGGTCTGGGAGGATCCCACATGCCGCGGAGCAACTAGGCCCGTGAGCCACAACTACTGAGCCTGCACGTCTGGAGCCTGCGCTCCGCAAGAGGAGAGGCCCGCGCACCGCGATGAAGAGTGGCCCCTGCTCGCCACAACTAGAGAAAGCCCTCGCACAGAAACGAAGACCCGACACAGCAAAAATTAATTAATTAATTGATAAAAAAAAAAAAAAGAAGAGGCATTTCAGACAGGAAGTGAACAAATCTATGGGGGCACAGGATTCCTGTTCTGATCTCTGAGTTCCAGCACTTGCACTTTGAACATTTTTTTTAACTCAAAAGCGATGTGTAAGGTTTCATTCGTCACCAGGACAGCTCGTCGGGCCTGCTGCAGACACGACATCTGTATCTGCTAGGAAACTACACTAGACAGCCTTCAGAATCCCTCCCGATGCTCTTGTTTCATGATGTTGTTAATGTTCTCTAAACCACAGTTTCTCACCTCAGCCCAGTTCACATTTGGTGATGGAAAATTCTTCCCTAAAAAAAAAACCCTGTGCTTTTCAGGATGTTTAGAAATATCCTTGGCCTCTACCCACTAGGTAGTCCTCACCTATAGTTGTAACAACCCAAAATGTCTCCAGACATTGCCAAATGTCCCCTGGGAGTTGCAGTAATCTCTGGTTGAGAACCAGTTCTCTACACATGTATTGTGAACCCTTGGACAAGCTTTTATTGACTGGTTTCAAGATATTAAAAATACATAACACACATACAGACATACGTACGGACATAAAAAGAAAGAGGTTAGTCACAAACTGTCTAGCTTCCGGTAGTCCCAAAAATTTGTATGAGAAGGGACGTTCTAGGAGAATGCTTACCTTTTATTCCTGAACAAGGCTTGCTCATTTCTGCTGGCCAAGATTTATAGTCCCTGATTGGTAGAGTTCAATGGAAAGAAGAATAAAGGCTTTGGAGCTCAGAACTGAATTCAAATCCCAGCCCTGCCACTTTGTCACTCTGAACATGTGGCTATTTTCTGTTTCTTTCCCTTTCTTCTGTAGCCTTGTGGGAGAACTACCCACATCTTACAATTCCTAGGGGTGTAAAGGAGGTATGGGGTGGGAGGAGTACTGTGTTTCCCTCCAGAGCCAAGTACTACTCTCTTATTTAACTAACATTCATGAAGTACTTACCCTCTGCCAAGAATCACTCAAAGAACTTTTCAAATATTAATTCATTTAATCCTCATGACAACTTTGTAAGTTGGATACTGTTAACATCCCATTTCACAGATGAGGAAACTGAGGCACAGAGAGGTGAAGTAACTCGCCCAAGGCCATGTAACTAGTCACTGGGAGAGCTGGAGCCTAAGGCCAGAGTCCATGACCTAACCACTCGATCATGCTGCTCGGTCCACTTTCTTATCTTCTGGTTCCTACAACATCTCCTGTGAGGTGCTTGCCATATCTTTTCCCTGGAGAGACTAAGAAGAGGATGTGGGACGAACACTAAGTCTTTGAGACAAGCCTCATTTTCTCATCTACAAAGAGGTTGGCCTGGCGATCATGATCTTTCCTTGGCCTTGGCACTTGACCACTTTGCCTCAGTTTTCTTGTCTGCATTAAAAAGGGTCTTATCACCCTTAATTCCCTGAGTGCGCTGGCCTGCTGTGAATATTAAATAGAGACCAAGGTTCAGTAGAGATCAAACATGAAAAGCATAGCACTCTATGCGAGTGTAAGCCATTGTGATACTGGCAACGCATCACATGCAGATTTTTTCCATCAGCTTTCACTGGCACCTGTCTCCCATGTATACGGTGATTTGCAGATTTCAAAATGTCTTCACATACATGATCTTATTTGAGCCTCCCCAGTACTAGCAGTGACTACGATTCAAGCCTTCTGATTCCTAACGCATTGTCGTTAGCCTTGGGGTGCTGGGCTCTCAGGCGCTTTTCCGTACCATTAAATCAGGCATAGACCCTGCTACTTGGCAACATTTAGTTTAAAACAGACACAGTGGTGCATATGTCAGGTCATTGACACACAGGAAACACGGTGTTTAATAGACATAATTCGATCACATTAATACGACAACTCAAAGAAGAAGGTCACATTATACTCATTTTAAAGATGTTAAAACTGAGGCTCAGAGAAGTTAATTTGTCCAAGGACACACAGAGGGTGGAAAATGTCTGCTGCAGGTGTGGGAAGGAGACCTTGAGGTACAGCCGTGCATTTCTATCCCTACACTCCGACCCTGCTTCTTGCTCCCAAAAGCTAATGTCTTTACTGTTCTTTATGCGTTCCACCCTCTTTCTTTCCCCTCTGCATTTCCTCACATTTTTTCCCCTGCCTCGAATGTCTACTATCTATGCTTAGACAAGAATCCCATGCCCTCCAATCAGCCTTCTCCAACTTCACCAGAACGAATGATAATTCTACTTCTGTTACTTTGGAAAAAAACATAAAACACAAAACTTGTTCCCAGATCACATGTTTGGACTTCTCCAGCTCAGGGCCCTGAGTCAGATGCTTATTTTACACCTCCCACAGGGTCAAAGAGATTCACAGAACAGACTTGTTTTGTGAAATTAAATACCACCACTTCCTCTTTGAATTGTACTTGTCCATCCGGTGCTATGTAAGTGTCTCTGCAGTTTTAGGTCTTTAATTTCACTACTAGAGATTCCCACCTCATGAGTTCTCTTCTTAGTTTCTCCTCCTTATTCAAAGTTCTGATACCCCCCTCTGGTTTTGTAACTATACCCAATACCAAAATGAAGCCAGGCTTGCTGGATAAAAAGACTTTGAATGAATCATCCTTTTCTCTTCTTGTCCCCTTTTTTTTTTTTTTTTTTTATTTATTTATTTATTTATTTATTTTTTTTAACATCTTTATTGGAGTATAATTGCTTTACAATGGTATGTTAGTTTCAGCTTCACAACAAAATGAATCAGTTATATATATACATATATTCCCATATCTCTTCCCGCTTGCGTCTCCCTCCCTCCCACCCTCCCTATCCCACCCCTCCAGGCGGTCACAAAGCACCTTTTGATTTGGTTCTCAGAGGAATAATTGTCTGGGAAAGGAGTCAAACAAATATGATTTAGAGTTAAAGCAGTCAGATTAGGCAATAATACAGCTGGTCCCCTTCACCACTCTTACTTTTTATTAACCCTTCTCCCTTAAGAAGCACTTGGGCACTTATTAAACATACAGATTCCTCAATCCCTTTCCAGACGTATTAGATTAAATCCAAATTTCTAGGGATGTATCATTCTTAAAAACGCCCTCAAGTGATTCTTACACTAAAGTTTAAAACAATAAAAGGAAAATTTGTCAGTTATAAGCAAGTTTTCTATTGTATTTAAATAAGTTATATCACAAATGTTAGCTAACAATATGACAGTGGTTTTCTAAGACGGAATATCTATAAACAAACCAGTGGACACTAACTGCTATGTAGAATAGTTTAATTCATAAAGACTCCGTTATAATGAGAAATACAAAACACATCTATACAAAACCTGAAAAGTTTGTGTCTTACCCCAGCACAAATTTACATTCACTCTATTAGACAAGGGAATACTATCCATTCTGATGACTGTTAACCACCACCTCTCTGCTAATTCATTCTTTCAACAATGTTCTACTGCATATCTGCTGTGTGCCAGGCACTGTTGTAAGACTCCCTGGTCAGTCCTTTATTACTTTAGCTTGTCAGTTAATAGTCTGCACCACCACATAGCAATATATTTTCCTGCATTATCAGCAAAGCCATCATTGCCCTCCTAGTCAGTCAGAAAGGAGAAAGACCTTCTAATTCTAGTTAAATATTTATCTACACCTTGCAGTTTCAAACATGATTCTTCGTGTGATTTGACCATAATTATATAGCCTTCTCAATCTGGGTGGTTTTCTCTTTGTGTCATAAAGCGAGTTCTTGATAATAAATATTTGAGGCACCTTTCTAAGGCAGTTCAAAGTGTTTTGGTATTTGTTATTCCATAAACTTTGACTTGGTGGGGAGTTGGTTGTTGGTGGGAATCAACTGATAATAGTCAGGGATCTCAGAGTAGACAAATGAGTCAGCAAGAAATGCAGAGCAAGGTGAAGAGCTTAGAAGACTGATTAGGAAGGACTGAGGAAGAGTGATATGACATATACACTGTGGTCTCCAGAACTGGCTGTATCAGAATCACCTCTTGAAATTTTTACACACCCAGGGTCCACCCCAGGCTGCTGAATCAGAATCAAGTATCTGCATTTTTAACCAAGCACTAGGGATTGGGAAGCCTTGTGGTAGAACCTTTGACTGGGGTCTTTCCTGAGAACATAGTGGAGGAATATTGAAGGAGCAAAAGCTGAGAGATAATAGGGGTGGGGGGATGCCCTGTAACTAGTCAAGGGAAGTGTTGAAAGTGACCAGGGACCAAGACTACAGAGCACAGCATTATGGTTAGATTCGAAATAAGAAAGGAGAAATGTCTAACATTAGTCAGTAGTGAAATCATTTTAGTGAATCATTTTAGTGAAGTCACTAGTGAAATTATTTTAGTGAAGACATTTTCTCTCTTGAGAGTTCTGACGGGGTAGCAGCTCACAAGACTGAGCTTGATCGCTGGATGAAATATGAGAAGTATAGGCACCACTTTGTTTGGGGGACACTTATTTCCTACTGGTTTTGCAACCACTGGGTTTTTCTGTGGGACTTGAAGCCTCTTTTTTCAGAGATACCTTCACAAAGGGAAATTAATCTTTTTCCAAGTAAACTTTAGCTACCAGGACACCACTAATAAGCAGTTAATGCTGACATTAGCTAGAAGCATCTGTTTTAATAATAATTTTATGCAGATGTAAAGAACTTTATCTCACAGAGTTCTCTTACAGAGCAACTAAGATAATGTCTGTGGAATAGCTTTGTAAAAATTGATTATAATTACTATTAAATAGAAACACTTCAAATGCAAAATAGGCATTGTTCAGGATGGTTGTCTTGAAAATTGCTGATGAAAAGAGAGATTGGTGAAAGGAGAAAAAGGAAAAAAACAAAACAAAACACACAACCAGACAACCTGAGAATGGAATCCTCATCCCCTCTCCTTTATGTTGTTTTTCTTTCCCTTATGTTTTTAATTCTCAAATATTGGCAATAGTCTGGAAATGTTACGCTAAGTTAGCTGAATGTGACTAACCCTAAGCAGGAGGGGTGCAATGAAATGTCTTCTGAATTGGTATCTACGTTATATCCAATACAGTTAGGTGTTGAATACTGTTTTGGTTTTGTTTTCACAGGCAGTACCTTTTTGAACTTAGTCTTAAAAATGAATCCAGTTGTTTTGCAGCCAAGATATGGCGCAGGAGGTGCGACGGTTAGTGACTGGCAAACCGGCGTGTTTGACTGCTGTGATGACGTGGGGATTTGTAAGTGCACATGGTCGTTGCTTTCTCCTGGGCTACAGTTGTGCAGTTGCTGACATAACAAAAATTGTTTGCTTATCCTCTCAAGGGATCCATGTTTTATTCTAGAACTCAGAGGTCACAAGGTGGAACCACTGGGCAGATTTTGCCACAGGATGTGTTTTGTTTGTCCTGTATATAATGACCCCTCTTGCTGTATTAATTTTAAAATAGTAGGAACCATATAAAAATCAGAGCCCACATAAAAATCTAACTTTCCAATCTAGATTTCCAGCTTCTCTTAAAAATTTGGAAAATCTGAAAAGAGGATTCCTCATCCTCAACTGGCAGAAGTCAGTTGCTACCGAGTATTAGCTAAACCCATTCAAAGGGACCATCACTCTACAGTTTGCCATATTTATGTCCACCATCTGCTATTGGCTATTTTGTGGGTTTTTTCCAACTATTTTACTCATTCATTTTTACTTGCCTGTCCTTGAGTTTGTGATTCTTGTCCAGATCAATCACCTCTTTTTATATTTTTCACCTCTTTAGTATCCCTGTGTTCTTGATGTGTTTCTCCAGTCTTCTCTTTACCTCTTCCTTTCCCTACAGTGGTGAGTCTGTGTTTCTGGTTTTCAGTATTCATGTGACTCTTGTGACTGTTCCATTTCAGGAAGCTTTCAGTTTAATTCCTTCACACTACCCAACACACTTTTGTGTAAGACAATTTCCTTGTTTCAGAGTCTATTGCCGAAAGAGTTGCAGACATTCTCTGTGTGGCTGGTCTTTCCACTGTCTTGAAAAACAGCCTCTTTTCTTTGTATATGATGGAAGTTCCAAGTTCAGTGGAGATAGCCTTTTGCTTAAAGCCATCAATCAAAAAACAAGAGCTTTCTTATCTCATGTAGGATACAGTCATATCAAAACTCTACTCTAGAACTTTTCAAAATAGACTTGTACTCAGCATGTTTGCGAACAGTTTCCTGTTTGTTGCTATTTCCTTAGGCCCTTTTTTGTCTTATACAGACTCTTTAAAGTGAAATTTCAGTATGCTTTTTAAGCTTTTGATGCCTATACGCCTTAACTTTTACTTGCTTCAATCCTCATAACAATAATAGGCCTCTACTCTTTGCCAGAACAACCATCTAGAATCTGTTTCCTACTGCTCTACTCATTTTTCCAATTATTTCTTCACTCCATGTTTTCTGACCCTAAACACCCTCCCACAGTTTTCAGAGGGTTTCTCAGACCCCCTGACGCCACAAACTTCCTATTCAAGGATGATCCAAATGTAAACAAGGGTAGGGAAGAAATAATTTGGACGTGCTCAGATCGGCAAGGCAGGAGATTTTGCAATTAAATCTGACCTGGCATATGACAAGTCAATTTTCCCCACCTCCAGGAGTGTAGGGTCCAGAAGCAAGACATAAAGAGCCAGGGGACCCCAGTGTTTTCTCTGAATGTCCATTAAGGCCATTTCCTGAGTGAGCATCTTTTTGAAAGCGGTGTGATTAAGTCAAACTCACGATGACCCTGACTGATTCCTCTGTGTGATTTCACCCTGCCCTCAGGCCTCTGTGGGACTTTCTTGCCCCTGTGCCTTTCATGTCAGATTGCCTCTGACATGGACGAATGCTGCCTGTGTGGAGCAAGTGTCGCCATGAGGACCATGTATCGGACCCGATACGGCATCCCGGTGAGTCACCCACGTCCACTGTGAAATAGTTACCCAGACAGGACAGGCCGAGGGCCTTCCTTCAGTCTGACTGGATCTCCATGATTGCCCCCCTCACCATCATGATTTGACCCTAGTCTTTTCTCCACTACCATCCTAAATTTTTTAAGTGATTTACAAAGACCATGTGGCTATCTATCCTTTGGAATATATTCATAATAAAATCTTTTATTGATCCAATAGATATGTCTCTGAAAAAGTCGCTGGCGGCGAGCAGGTGAGGGATGGAGGTCAGCACAGAGTCCTTAATCTCTCCTGGCTTTACTCAGAGTCAGACAGAGGACCCTGCAGGGTGGGTGACAGTTGCTTAGAAAGCATTGGGTAAAAAAAGGGTGTATGATAGCTCCCCTCAGAGCTGGCACATTGGTGAGACAGTTACCTCACTGGTAACTCATATGCCAGTGTTCATTCATTCAAAAGGGATTATTGAGCATCTAGAACGTTGTTAGGTCATAAGCTGAAGTTCACTCATTCAACAGGGATTTATTGAGCACATAGAACACGCAAAGTACTATTACAGATATTAAAGACACATCAGTGAATAAAGGAAATCAAAATCGCTGTCTTCATGGAGCTTACATTCTTTTTTTTTTTGAGATTTTTATTTAACATAATTTCAGACTTAAAGTTGCAAAGATGGTACAAAGACTTCCTGAATATGCTTCACCCAGATTCCCCAAATATTAAAAATTTGCCACATTTTCTTTATTTTTTTCTCTTTCCTCCATCTATCTATGTATCTATTCTATTTTTTTCTGAATCATTTGAGAGCAAGTTATAAACGTGATACCCTGTTATCTCTATTTCAGTGTGTATTTCTGAAAAACAAGGACATCCTCTTACATTACCACAGTGCAATTATCAAAACCAGGAATTTAACATTGATACAATACTATTAGGTAATCTATGGATATTATTTAAGCTTTACCAATTATCCCAATAATTTTCTTTAGATGAAAAGAAAGTCAATCTGGAAGCAAACATTGTATTCAGTTGTCATGCCTCTTTAGTCTTCTACAATATGGAAGAGTTTCTCAGTCTTTGTCTTTTTTTTTTTTAATGAATACAGATCAGTTATTTTGTAGACTATCCCTCCGTTTGGCTTGTCAAATGTTTCCTTATGATTAGACTTAGGTTACACACTTTTGGCAGAAACTCCACAGAAGTGATGCTATGTTTGCTTTGCATCACATCAGGAAGCAAGTGACATCAATTTATCTCATTAGGCGTGATGTTAACTTTGATTCCTTGGTTAAGATAGCATCTGTCAAGATTCTCCATCACAACGTTGCTATTTTCCCCTTTATAATGGATAAGGACTTTGTAGAGAGATGTAAATATCCTGTTCCTCATCAAACCCTCACCCATCAAAGATTCTTGCCGCATCAATTACTACTATGATGGTTATCAATGGTAGAGCTCAGACACTAATGGAACAAGATAGCTGCAATATAACTAAGTAAGAGTATAATCTATAGGATGGCGATAAGTGCAACAGAGAAAAATAAAGCAAGGAAGAGAGGGCTTCCCTGGTGGTGCAGTGGTTGAGAGCCCGCCTGCCGATACAGGGGACACGGTTTTGTGCCCCGGTCCGGGAAGATCCCACATGCCGCGGAGCGGCTGGGCCGGTGAGCCATGGCCGCTGAGCCTGCGCGTCCGGAGCCTGTGCCCCGCAACGGGAGAGAACACAACAGTGAGAGGCCCGTGTAGCGCACAAAAAAAAAAAAAAAAAAAAAAGCAAGGAAGAGGAATAGAGTGTTGAAAGGTTCTAATTTTGAATAGAGTTATCAGGAAAGACCTCAGTAAGAAAGTAAACACCTAAAAGGATGAGAGGATGACTCATCTGGGGAAAGTCCAGGCAGAGGAAATAGCTAGAGCCAAGGTCCTGAAGTAGAGCTTACCTGGAATGTTCCAGACACAGCAAGCAGCCAGAGAGGCAGAAATAGTTTGGGGGGTGGGGGGAGGGAGACGGGAGCGTGGAGAGATAATACAAGATGACATCAGAGCATTAGCAAGAGTTAGACCTTCTAGGGCCTTGGAGACCATTATAAGAACTTTAGCTTTTATTCTAAGTGAGCCGGAAAGCCATTAAAATGCTTTTAAACAAAGAAGTGACAGGACGGATTTGTGTTCCTGAAAACTTAGCCTCTGCCCCTCTCATTGTGACCGAGAACAAGTTATTCGTCTTACTAAGCTTTGGCTCCCTCACTGATAAAATGGTAAGAATAATACCTCCCCCAAGGTGGCATAGTAAGAGTCACATAAGATCATGCATGGAAAGGACTTAGCACAGGGCCTGGCAGGTAACTGTTGTTATCTTTGTTCTTAGCTCAGCTGTCTTCTCCGCGCAGGCTACATTCCTCCTGTGGGCTTGCCCAGCTGCCTGTCTCTCAGCACTCCCTGCAGCTCTCATTTATGCCACTCATTTATGCCACTCTCATTTATGCCAGCATAACTTAACACAGGGGTTCTTAACTTTGTGGCTGTCCCATAAAGTTCCCAAAACTGTACACTAAGTGTTGGGTGTATGTAGTTGTGTACATGGGTGTGAGGGTGAGATTCTCAAAGTGGCCCGACCATAATGGCGTAGAGGAAGGGGTGCTTAGCTGGATTCTGGAGATAAAGGTTCTGGGAACAGCTCAGCAAGTAGCTAACTTTTGGACTCTCTGAGAAGTCATTTGTCAGCATCAGTTTTCTCATCTGTCGTGAGAAAGTTGTGCAAGATGATTTCTAAGGTCGCTTCTAGGGTCTGGGATTCTATGCTATAATAAATTTCCTTGGTATACATTAAATAAGTGTATTTATAGACAACGTATCTCTCTTCTTCTTCCTTAGAACAGACTTCAAAAATGGCTAGTAAATCCTAGGACTGATTTATATAATTCAGGTTCTTTGCTTTGTTTCCCGTTTGCATCTATGCAAACTTTTATAGGGCTGCTCCAATACAGCCTCTCTGAACTGCCCCTCCCTTCATGGACACAGTCAAGACAGCATCCCTTTGGCTAGGGCCACAACCTCTGTAGCAGAGGAGAAAGAAAAAAAACAACCACTGATTGAACGCCTAGGTGCTGGGACACTACCTTAACATATATGTGCTCATTTACTACTTACAAACTCTTTATGGTGCAGGGATTGTTATCTCCACTTTATAGATATGAAAACCAAGAATGAGAAAGGCTTAAGGTCACAGAACATGTAAATGCTGAAATTCGGGCTCAAGCTTATTCTGACTTGGAGTCAGGTCTGGTCTTTCCCACTTGACCACCTTGTCTTCCCAAATTGAAGTGTATTCAGCCATGTACCACAATTCATTTGTTTATTTCCTCAACGATTCTGTAAACAAGACTTCTTTTTTTAACAGCTTCCAAAAAAAGTGAAGCACCAGTCCCCTTTCCCAAACAGAGTGATGAATGCAAAATCTTTGCTTCAGGCACCCACTTCCCAAGAAGCTGCTCTGGTCAAGGCGTTTATGTCCCTTATTAACTTCAGCATGGTATAAACCTGTAGTTCATTTCCTCTCATTTGAAAAAGGAATGTTTTTTTCTTTTCTATATTCTCTGTATTTGTATTATGAAACAGACTTAGAAATAGGGTGTGTTTTCTAAAGGTTTCCCTAGGTCTCTTAGCAAATAATAGTGGGACTTTTTTCCCCCTAAAAACTTCCTGAGGTAAAAGACAGACACAGACATGCTGGAACAGAAAAGTGGTTACATCCTTGTTGAATATTTTCTTCCTTGTAGCATATAATATGTATTCAGTAAGTGTTGGTTTAATGAAGGTTTAAAAGATAAAAAGAATAAAAATAAACAATGAACTAAAGAATGAAAAAAACAAGTACTTTGAGGAAGGGTCAGAGGATTTGGATGCTTTATCAGGGAAAAAGAGAAGGCCAAGAGACTGAATTTTCTTCAAGCTGAATATCCATTCCTCCATCTGATGAAGGTCACATCATTAGAAGATTTCTAACATTGTTATCTAGTTGTCCACTCTTTGTCCCACATGCTTCCTCTGTTAGATGAACATCAAAATCACTGTAGCAAAGAAAAAAAATTTTATGAAAAATAAATCACTTATAATCTCACCATTTAGGAGCTCCCAATCCTTATAAACTAAATCTACTATAGATCTCTCTCTCTCTCTCTTTCTCTCTGTCCCTGCTCATACTGTAAATTGGGAGTTGTATTAAATTCAACATTTTAAAGAATAAATGCTATCCAAAATTGGAGTTCAAAATTATTTCAATCAGTCAAGACACACAGTCATAGAATCTGGTTGTCAGACTAGAACCCTCAGATCACTCGGTGCCGACTACACAGGGCAGGAGTCCCTTCAAGGGCATCTCTACCCAAGGGCATTAAGACCCAACTAGACCTACCATGGAGAGGGCCCTCAAAACTTTGCAAAAGGCTTCCCTGGTGGCGCAGTGGTTAAGAATCCGCCTGCCAATGCAGGGGATACGGGTTTGAGCCCTGGTACGGGAAGATCCCACATGCCGCAGACCAACTAAGCCCGTGCGCCACAACTACTGAGCCTGCTCTCTAGAGCCCATGAGCCACAACTACTGAGTCTGTGCACCTAGAGCCCATGCTCTGTAACGAGAGAAGCCACCGCAATGAGAAGCCCACACACCACAATGAAGAGTAGCCCCTGCTCATTGCAACTAGAGAAAGCCTGTGCACAGCAATGAAGACCCAATGCAGCCAGAAATAAATATAATAAATAAATAAATTTATAAAAAAAAAAACTTTGCAAAGCAGCCCATTCTACGAATGAATAGTGGCTTTTCCAGACACTATTCATTCTCTTCTTTCTTCTTTTTCCCGTACTTTATATATCCCTCCCTCACTATGGACTTCCTCCCTTGCAGAATAGCATGAGGGACGTCAATAGAAATGGCTAGAGGGATACAAGGTAAAGCTTCGTCTGGCACTATACTCATAACCAATTGGAAAAATTGGTGCATTACACAACTGGCTTTAAAGGGAACTATTCCACATTAATAAAAATAATACATAAACCAAAAGTTTTCTTAAAAAGAAAAAAAAGAGACAACAGATGATAGACAACTGGGGCTGTAATTGTAACCTGCAGATCATTTGAAATGGTATGTTATTATGAAAAGGGCACTGGCTCGAGAAGAGAAAGACCAATCACTGCCACTAATTTCTGTGATCTTAGCAAGTCAGTTAACTTCACTTGGTCATCAGAAAAGTAGGGATAACGTCACAGAATTCTCATGATAAACAAGTGACATAAAATGTATGTTTTAAAGAGGTATGAAAAGTTAAACAAATGCAAGGAATTGTATGACTGTATTTATAGGCTACATGTTGATCCGTTTGTTTTTTAACAGGGGTCTATTTGTAATGATTACCTATGTCTGGCATGTTTTCCTTTTTGCACCCTTTGTCAACTCAAGCGAGATATTGAAAAAAGAAGAGCAATGAATGCTTTGTAAAAGATGTACGGTAAGTTGGTGGGAATTCTTTGATTTGTGAGTATCAAAACAAATTCTCAAGGACATCTTTGATTCCTTTGGTACTCTGTCTCACCGATACATGAGATATCCATTACCAAATTGGGGGGTAAATGACTTTCAATGGCCAGCCTACACCAATCAGTTGGGAGTCAGCTTCCCAGAGCCTGGGTAGAGAGGGCTAACCCCGATTGGATGGGAAAGAATTCTGTGATTTGTTAGGATGTCTGCCACATGTAGAGTGGCCGTGTGATGTACCAAATAAACATACCACATCTCATCCATAACTATCTTAACTACATCATGATTTAAGGTAGTAGAGACACGTGTACGACAGAACATTCATTTCCCTAAGCCTAGATCACAGGTTCACTGCTGTCAACAGTAACCCATTGAGATGTTACACTAAGTGTGACTGTGTAATATATCTAGTTATATGTTCTTGTCAACTCCACAATATTGAAATAATAATTCATTCTCCAAAGTGGTAGAAAGCTATCTCAGTCTCTATAAATTAAGTGTGGACAGTTTACCCAGTTATCCAAAAGGCCCAAAGTTCCCGTTTAGGAAGAAAAGTACTGACTTTTTGGTGGCAGTATGGTCAAAGTTGGGCAGCTACTCATTTACCTAGTTTCCTAAGCTCTCCTGGTCACATTTTTCCACCTTTTTGTGTGTGTGTGTGCGGTACGCGGGCCTCTCACTGCTGTGGCCTCTCCCGTTGCCAAGCACAGGCTCCTGACGCGCAGGCTCAGTGGCCATGGCTCACAGGCCCAGCCTCTCCACGGCATGTGGGATCCTCCCAGACCAGGGCAAGAACCCCTGTCCCCTGCATTGGCAGGTGGACTCTCAACCACTGCGCCACCAGGGCAGCCCCTGGTCACATTTTTAATCCTCTCAGTTCTTCCTATTTTTCTCAGGCCAGAGAGCAATGGCTTACTCAGTCCTGCCTTTCCATCACTTACTGCCAATCCCATTGAATTTGTTATCAAAGTTTTATTTTCATCTGGAAATAGCTATTGTCTACAAAGTCTTATCTCCCAAAGTCTTCAAAAGTGTTTGGTCAGGATGGTGCCTTCATGAGTATGACTGGTTGGCACTGGCACAGTCTGTCTCCCTCTTACTTATTTTGCCCACATGCAGCACCAAATGATGTCCTCTTCATGAACAACTTAGCTCATTTCATGTTGCATTTTAGTACCATTTTATTTTGTTATTATTATTTTTTATAAATTTGTTTATTTTATTTACTTATTTTTGGCCGTGTTGGGTCTTCGCTGCTGCACGCGGGCTTTTCTCTAGTTGCGGTGAGCGGGGGCTACTCTTCGTTGCGATGCGCGGGCTTCTCATTGCGGTGGCTTCTCTTGTTGTGGAGCACAGGCTCTAGGCATGCGGGCTTCAGTAGTTGCGGCACGCGGGCTTCAGTAGTGTGGCACGTGGACTCAGTAGTTGTGGCTCACGGGCTCTAGAGCACAGGCTCAGTAGTTGTGGTGCACAGGCTTAGTTGCTCCCCAGCATGTGGGATCGTCCTGGACCAGGGATCGAACCCGTGTCCCCTGAATTGGCAGGCTGATTCTCAACCACTGCTCCACCAGGGAAGCCCCTAGTACCATTTTAGTATCCTAGTATTTGTCTTCTGATTGCTTTCTTCAATGACTGATGTGCTTTACTCATTTACAAGCAGAGTCAAGATGGTGAGTTTTCTTATTCTTTTTCCTCCTTGTACCCTACATCCTGAGAATTGGCTGTTGTTTCTCTTCCCTAGCACTGATGTTTCTTTAAAGCCCTTTGTTACCAATGTGGCTCAGAATTTTGCCAAAGTAGCCCTAGTCCCCTACTTAGAATGTGGCAGTTTACTGGTCTAGTCATCCAGTTAATGAAAAAAATTGTTTTGGGGTCTCTGCCTTTAGGAGTCTCTTACCTTAGCATGTTTGGTGAGTCATTGCCATTTGGTAAGAGGGGTTAGCTCTGGCAATCTACAGAGCATTCTGTTGGTTTTCCCAACCACCTAGCAATGGTGCCTGATGCATAGTAGGCACTTAATAACTAATGTGGATGAGTAAATAAATGCAACTTTCAAGCAAGGAAGCATAATGAGGCTCTAACCTAGAAGACTCATCTGAATCTTAAGTAGTGCTTATGACTCCTCCAAGTAGGCTGTACTGAACCAGGGGCCATTATTTGGTATAGATTTTAAATATGCAGCAATTTGGCAGTAGGGTAGCAGTGGAATGAAAGTTTTGATACTTGGAACAAGATAATGTAAAGATGGAATTGATAAGTCCTAATTCATTCATCGATTTAGTCTTTCCTTTTCTTTTTCTGATTTCTACAGGTCAAATTCACTAGTAGTGAAAGAAAATGCTGGAATGAAATACTGCATCTATTCAGTGCTATCTCACCTCAAGCCTTAAGAAACTAATTCAGCTAATCATATGGTTTCAAATGGCTTCAAAACATTTTTAATTTTTGGTTTATTTTGAAATATATTTCCACTGCTGTTCTCTGAGATGAATGCCATTAAAAAATTCATTTCCTCAACAATTCTTGTGTCTTTAAATACTGCTTCATGGAAAATTACAATATGCTTCTTTTAAAAATGAGCCCAAGCTTGTCAAAATGTCAAAGTTGAATGATGGGTTCGTAGAGATTCTTCATTCTACTTTTCTACCTTTACGTAAGTTTGAAAATGTCCAGAATAAGAAGTTTTTTAAATGTTGTCAATTAAAAGGCTTCTGTTATTTTGGATTTTCCCTGCACTGGGAGACCAGGTGTTACCCTGCACGGCCCTTCACCCCAGGAAAGTGTGGTTTCCTCCCTCAGGGAGCCTGAATGTCTTTTGGCACGTCTTCACAGCCCCATAAAGTAAATCTACTCCAGGAGTTAATTGCCTAGCAATGAAGAATTTACTGTAGATTTTATACACAAAGGGAGGATTTCTGTCATAAGCCATGTAGCAAACCACCTAATTAACATTCCCACCACCCATCTCTGTCCTCCCCAAAGTCATCCCCTGCAGCAAGCCAGCCACAGGGACACCACATACCTTTATTTTTCCTTTTTTTCTAGGTTAACTTGGAATTTTATTACATTTTTTTAATTGAGATATAATTGACATATAATATTGCACTCATTTTAGGTGTACAACATAATGATTTTATATATGTATATATTGCAAAATGACCACCACAATAATTCTAGTTCACATCCATCACCACACAGTTACAAAATTTTTTCTTCTCGTGATAAGAACTTTTAAGATTTACTCTCTCGGCAACTTTCAAATATGCAAGACAGAAAACTTAAATAGCGTTACAAGGTCACCAGTGTATACAGAATGGCAGTGCTGAGTCTAGAAAGCAGGTCCTGTTTCATTGTTCATGGCAGTAAACAGAAGTTATTTATTTATTTATTGTCTTATAAAAATTAACCCTAGGGTTTAGGATTCCAAAGATTGCTATTATAAATTTATAGAATATCCTGTCTTTTGCCTTCCTAGCAGTCTTCATTTTTTTTGGTTTAACACCTGCATCGATGGTAATTGATAAGCATCATGAAAGCAGGGACAGATCATATTTGTTCTAATTTCCTTTTTACTCCCCCAGCACATGGAAAATATTGTGGTCAAGAGGTCAGTAGATTAGTTTCAAAGGTGTAAAAGGTGGCAAGAATAGTAATCAGGTAAGACATTTGTGCAAAATGAAACTATTTGGAGGTATTTTTTCTAGTCATTTTCCTTATGAAAATATGTGATGATGTTGTGCATACTATTTTCTAAACTGCTTGTTTTGTTTTATGGCTTAGCCACAAATTATGAATGACTTCCCATATTAATAAATATCAAAAAATATGCACTACAGTGCTATTAACTATAGTCACCATGCTGTACATTATATCCCCATGACTTATTCACTAGAAGCTTGTACCTTATGACCACCTTCATTTTTGCCCACCTCCCACTGCTGGCAACCACCAATGTGTTCTCTGTATCTATGAGTTTGGGTGTTTTTGGTTTTGTTTTGTTTTGTTTTGTTTTTTTAGATTCCACATATAAGTGAGATCACATGGTATTTGTCTTTCTGTCTGACTTGTTTCACTAAAGCATAATGCCTTCAAGTTCCATCCATGTTGTTGCAAATGGCAGGACTTCCTTCTCTTTATGACTGAACAATATTCCAACAATATTCCAATATATATCACATTTTCTTTACCCATTCATCTGTCAGTGGACACTTAGGTTGTTTCCATGTCTTGGCAATTGTAAATAATGCTACAATGAACAGGGGGGTGCAGCCCACATACCTTTCTTATGCAGAGCAATTTAGTTCCATCTCAGCCTTCTAGTCCTAGGAACCATAGCCCCAAAGATGCAGGATGGGCGTGGAATTCTGCTACTAAGCAAAACAATGTGTTTTCCATGTAGCTTACTTTAAAGTTACTTAAAAGTTATGATAAATAAAAAGGTTTTTAAAAAATCTTTGATAAGGATGAGAACAGTTCTCATTAGCCTCATTCTCCCACTCTTGATATTATGCTTTATCCTGTACCTTCCAAATTCCTAAGGCTCCCTCATACCAGGCCACTTCCCTTAATTAAATCAAAACCTCCTTAAATGCTACTGCATGCTAGAAGTAAATCGCTAGAGCCAAGAAGCAACCTCAGAGGAGGCTGAGGTTGGGGCTGCGGGAGGAGACATGTAGGAGATTTACAAATTGACAAAGCAAAAGACAGCACAAAAGAATTCATCTCACTTTTCCAGGGTGTGTAATAATTATCCATACATTCTTCCTGCCATGGATGCTATATCAGAGTTAGCTGCTGCTGCTTAGTGGCTTAAACAACAACAGCCATTTTTCCTACTCAAGAGTCTATAATTTGGGCAGGATACTCTGTCTCTGCTCATGCAGTGTGAACTGGGAGAGCTCACCCCGGGCTGGAAGATAGTTGGAGGTGCCTCTTGGCCATGGGTTCAGCCAGGGCTTGAGCCTAAGGGCCTGGGCTCCTCTCTACATTCGCCACACCACAGGCTGCTTGGACTGCCTCACAGTATGGTTGCTGGGAGTCCAGGGCAAGCATCTCAAGAGAAAGATATGGAAGTGAGTAACATTTTTATGATCTAGCTTCAGAAGTCATATAGCTTCATTTCTTCCGAACTCTCTTGGTTGGGGCAGTGGCAAAGGTCCACCCAGTTTCAAGAGGGAGGGGACACAGACACTGACTCAGTGGAGTGTAGCAAGGTACTTGAAGAATATAAGACAAGGGCTATTGTTGCAGCCATCTTTGGAAAATAGAATCTGCCACAGATGCTGTGAGGCACTCTGTGTTTTGTCTTGTGGGGGGTCAGAGCTGTAGTCCATCTGTTCTCAATAAAGCTCCTCTTGGAGGATTGCAGCAGATTGATGAGTTGCTGCAATTATCTGCTTCTCACCCCTCTAGACCTGACTGATGAAGATATACTTTTTTTTTTTTTTTTTTTTTTTTTTTGGCTGCGCTGGGTCTTAGCTGCAGCGTGCGGGATCTAGTTCCCCAACCAGGGGTTGAACCCGGGCCCCCTGCATTGGGAGCATGGATTCTTAACCACTGGACCACCAGGGAAGTACCTGAAGATATACTTTTAAAACATCTGATGATTCGTTCAAACTAAGGAACTACTTTTTTCCCCCTAAAACTGAAAACAAAATTATTTCTCCCAGAACAAAAGAAGAATCTTCCCCACGAATTTGCAATTTACACTGAGAGCAAAGATACAAATTTCTGAGCTAAAAGCCACTTTTTAAGGTTTCCAGCTTTCAAAAGCATGTAGGTCTAAACTTTGAGAGGCACAATCAAGAAAAGCTAAACACAAATGAATTTAACTGAAGGACATGAAGAAAGGGAAGAAATTCAGGATAATTTGTTTTCCAGCTTGAGCAGCCAGGTGGAGGAGAGAGCCACTAAGCAAAATGGGGAAGACTGGAGTGGAATGGGAAAAGAGGTTTCGAGAACATTGAAAGCTCTTTTGGGATTTGTTAAGTTTGAGGGGTATAAGGCATCCAAGGGAACGAGTCAAGAGAGCGATGTCAAGAGTTTCAGTCAAAGGAGAGACCCAGGGTAGAAATACAAATTTTAGATTCGATGGCACTAAACTGGTGCTTGAATCCATGGCAATGCATGAGATGAGCAACAAAGATCAGAGAGAGAAGAGGGTTGAGGGCCAGGGCTGAAGAACTCTGAGATTTGGACATTAGTTAGAAAAAGGGATGGTTAGCAAAACTCAGAAGGAGCAGTTTGTGTGAAGGGAGAGTGAAACCAAGGAATATAGAAGAGGAGAGTGTTTCAAAAGTGAGAGACCAAATAATATGCAGACACTTGAATTGGGCCACTCAAATGGAATAGGAGATTTTTTGGAGAGGGTCTCTCATTTGCAGGGCTGTGGGGAAGGACAGCAAATGATTTCTCCTGTGGATGGCTATGAAAGGGTAACTATCTTGGGGAAATTAAACTGTTGGATCGTGCCTTTCCACATTTGGAGGGTGATAAAGGTCAGAATAACAAATGGGGCAAGGGGAGGGAGTCGGGGGGGACAAGGAGAGGGCTAGACACAAGGAAACTTCCCTTGTGTCCCTCTGAGCTCCCAAATGAACTCAGCTTTATTGCTGTGGCTCACTA
This sequence comes from Aethalodelphis obliquidens, assembly GCF_003676395.1. Classification (NCBI taxonomy): domain Eukaryota; kingdom Metazoa; phylum Chordata; class Mammalia; order Artiodactyla; family Delphinidae; genus Aethalodelphis; species Aethalodelphis obliquidens. The sequence continues at coordinate 10,584,059 of NW_020838003.1, read as the reverse complement.
ACAGTCAAGTCCCAAGGGCTCACTCTATTGAATAATCACTTGCAGGAAACTGACTGCTTAGTTATCTGAATTTCTTTAGAAATAAATTATCATTCTGGCATTCTACAGGAAACGGCTGTCATCTCATCCTTGGGTCATTGTGTTTAAGACACGCTGACTTGCATTGCTTTCTCAGTTTCAGCCAAGAATGTTAGTTCATGGCAGGATGGGAGGTGGGAGATGGAAGGAAGCAGGCTCTGTCCACTCTTCCCGGCAGTGTGATCAGGAATCTCACAAACAGGCTGGCATGTAAGACTGGAAACCCTTTTCCCAGATCCTTTTCCAGACAGGATTATCTTCTTCATTTCTTTACCCTCTTCAGAGCTTAGCAGATAACTTTGCACATAGGAAGCACTCCACAAATAGTTCATTCAATAAGTATTTACTGAGTGCCTACTATGTGCCTCTCTGTGCCTCAGTTTATGAACTTATTAAATGGGGATAATATTAGAACCTACCTCACAGGGCTGATGTAAAAATACAATGAATAATATATATAAAGTGTTTAGAAGAGTACCTAACACACAGTAAGCGCCCAAGAAAAGTAAATTACCTTTGTTATAATTCTTATCATTTGCGAAGCATTATGTGAAGCTCTGGGGACAAAGCAGTTAAAAAAAAACAGACTCTTTCAAGGAGCTTAAACTCAAAAGCTGTTGTAGAATGAATAAATAACATTTACCAACAATTTCTGTAAAGGAATGTTTCCCTTTGTACTTTCTCTAGATCTCTCTACTCACTCCCAGATCTCTACTAATTAAAAACAAAACAAAAACAAAATCAAAGAAGCAGAAATTTCTTATGAGACTCTCGCATGAGTGATTTCCTTGGAGTGGAAGCGTTTGCTTGGGGAGCTCGGGCAAGGGCCAGCCACACTATGAAACTGGAGGAAGCGCCCGGCTCTAAGAGCACCCACAGTGATGGCCTCGGCTCAGCCAATGTCCCCTGAGTGTGCTCTGTGCACAGCCCGGCCCTGGACATGAGGATGGACAGCGGGGCGTGGCATCCGCTCTCAAGAGCTCCGAGGGGAGCCCAGCCTGGTCATCCCTGCCTTGGCTAAGCTGCCTGTACTGCCAGAATTCACACGTTTTCTAATATAGGATGAAGTTGCGTTGCCTGTAGTCAACTTGCATGAAGACTGCAGAAATACTGATTCCCAAACCCCACCCTGCATGAAAATACTCGGGGGAGGGGAAGTGGCCTGGGCAGGGAGGGGAGGGGAGGAGGGATTGGGTGGGAATCTGAACTTCTAACACAATTACTGGTGACTCCAAGACACACTAAAGTTTGAATATTGTGCTTACTGGGTTTAGCGGAAGCTGGACTCTACTCTGTTTACCTGTAGGCTCATATTACCTGTAGGCTTTAACAGCTCGGGTTTACTCCAGTTTCTGAGCTCTCAAGCCTTGTATGAATTACATGAGTGTTAGTTATCTTTATACCAACTACTCTGCTTTTGGCTTTTCAAAGCATCTTACTAGATGATAGTTTTTAAATGTCACTTCATCAACATCCAAATAAACGTACTGTGCTTTAATTTTTGTGCAAATGATAAAGATGAATATGTTCACCATCATTCCAATTTCTCATATCTTTCTACAAAAAGAAAAAAAAATCCTCATAAATAGCTTTGTGCATTGTATTAGTTACCTGTTCATACATAACAAACTTCCCTACACTTCGTGGCTTAAAACAACAATGATCATGTATTGTACTTTGTGTTTTCTATGAGTCGGGAATTCAGGCAGCATCAATGGGAACAGCTTGTCTTTGGTCCATCATACCTAATCCTCAGTTCAAAGCCTCAAGGCCAGGATTTGGGACCATGTGAAGTCCATTCATTCACATGTCTGGTGGTTGATGCTGCCTTATTGGCTGAGGGCCTTGCTGGGACTGTTGGCCAGAGCACCCACATGTGGCCTCTCCATATAGCTTGGTCTTCATCAAAATATGGTGGTGGGTTCCAAGGACAAGCATGGAGGGTGGGGAGATCCTTTGTATGACTGAGCTAAGAAGTCACACGGCATCACTTCCATTGCTGCTCCATTGGTCAGCAGTCACAGGTTTCCACTCAGATTCAACGAGAGGGAACACACACCCCTACATGTGAGAATATCAGTCACACGGTCACACTGGAAGAAGAGAGTGCGGGGTGGGATAAGCATGAAGAGGGCCATCTCTGAAAAACGCAATCTGCTATATTGCACGTAATTGGTAATAGGAACTTGTGATAAGATACTCCCAGCACATGTTGATAAACTTATCCTTGAACACTGACACATAATTAATGAGGTTAGTGATTTAGAAATATATGGCTGAAGACGCAAGAGGGAAGAGATATGGGAACATATGTATATGTATGTATAACTGATTCACTTTGTTATAAAGCAGAAACTAACACACCATTGTAAAGCAATTATACTCCAATAAAGATGTAAAAAAATAAAATAAAATAAAAAATAAATAAATAAAATAAAATGAAATACCTAATTCTGAATCAAAAAAAAAAAATAGATAACTAACAAGGACCTACTGTATAGCCCAGGAAAATCTACTCAGTACTCTGTAATGGCCTGTATGGGAAAAGAATCTAAAAAAAGAGTGGATATGTGTATATGTAAAACAGTTTCACTTTGCTGTATACCTGAAACTAACACAACATTTTAAATCAACTATACCCTAATAAAAATTTTTTAAAAGTAAAAAAAAAAAAAAGAAATATATGGCTGAGACTAACTTAGATCCCACCTAGGTTAAGACCTTCCAGGGTGATAACAGAGCATATTTGCACTTACCACATGGAACTGAAATTGCCCTGCTGTCTGTCTCCCCTGAGAGAGTGACCTATAGTCAGGGATTCTGTCTTGTTCACTTCTGGATTCTCAGTGCTCTGTGATGCCCAGCTATGTGGCTTGTGCTGACCATCCCACCAGTGCTGGGCGACCCAAGAAGCTGACCAAGCACATGCCCAGGGACCCAGCAAAACAGGGACACAGAGCGAGAGACAAGAGAAAGAACAAGATGCTTCTAATCATTTATCTAAAATTAAAAATTTTTGTCAATTAAAATTAAAAATTTTTAATTAAAAATGCATTTGAAATTCAGCACATATAAATGATATGTCATTTCAAAAAGTAAACATTTATTTTGAACTAGAAATGATAGGACAGGGAAACCATGATCTTTTCAGGGCTCAAGAGCCTGCAAGAGGGACTCCCCTGGTGGCGCAGTAGTTGAGAGTCCACCTGCCAATGCAGGGGACATGGGTTCCAGCCGTGGTCTGGGAAGATCCCACATGCCGTGGAGCAACTAAGCCCGTGCGCCACAACTACTGAGCCTGCGCTCTAGAGCCCGCGAGCCACAACTACTGAGCCCACGTGCCACAACTACTGAAGCCCGTGCACCTAGAGCCTGCACTCTGCAACAAGAAGCTACCGCAATGAGAAGCCACCGCAATGCGAAGCCCACACACCACAACGAGGAGTAGTCCCTGCTCACTGCTCTAGAGAAAGCCTGAGTGCAGCAATGAAGAACCAACACAGCCAAAAATAAATAAATAAATTTTTTAAAAAAAGAAATAAGCTTGCAAAATTCCACCTGCAACTCTTTTTCTGCTGTGGACTCTTCACCGTGGTGCGGTTACCTCCACACCTGTCCATCCCCACAGGTGAGATCCTGTGGAGGGGATGCCGTTCTCGATACTGCTCCATCCCTTTATTCTCTTCTACCATCACAGACCCAGCGTTATGTGTCTATTATGCTTTTCTAAAACATCGGTAGCTACTACAAGGAATTACAATGGACAAGAAGAAAAAAAGAAATGATTAAAATGTGTATATAAAACCTATAAAACAAAGCATATAAAATACTTTGAAAGAAGACATATAGGTTGTGCATATTTAGGTTTACTTTGTATGTTAGATTTTGTTGGAAACAAAAGTCTTCAAGATAAATTGCTAAAATGAAAACCAAAAACAAGGCCAAGAGAAGTGTACAGTTATTGTATACAATAAAAAAACAATATCTAGATGGACATCCTTGTAGTACATCTACTATCCCTGTAGGATACAAAAGAAACTGGTGAGTGAACATCTTCATACAAGGGGACAGTGTAACTGGGGGACCAGAGAGGAAAGGAGACTTACTTTTCACGATGCACTCTTTTATAGTTTTGAATTTTGTACCATTTACCTATATTATCCTTTCCAAGTAAATGACACGATATTTAGAAAGAAAAATAATGAAAGCAGTCAGTAAATAATAGTAGAAGAGAAACAGATTCACTTAATCAGTAGAACCAAACAAACAAGGCTTTGTCAGTGAGAAAACAGTGCCTGGGTCAACAAGACGCAGAGGAAATACTGGACAGTTTCACTTTCTTGAGATGAGAGGCAAGATGGAAGGCCTGGGGTTGGGGGCAGGGAATTTAGGAGGAATCTGTGCAGAGGTCATACAATGAAACTACATGAGGGAGGTGGTCTAGTGAGGGGATGTATTAACAGAAAGGAATACACAGTATGGAGAACTGACTGGCATGATCAAGGTCTGGGAAAGCTTCTCAAGGAAACTGACAATTGAGATCTAGAAGATGATCAGGAATCAACTAGCCAAGAGGGACAGGAAAGGCAGCGCAGGTAGTGAGTGAAAAGAGCAGGTGCAAAGGCACTGTGGGGGGAGAGCACAGACTCAATTCACCCCAAGTGCCCACACACATGGCTACCCACTGCCACCAGTTTTTCCTGATTTAGCAGTCAAGATGTTCAACCCTCCCTCTCTCCAAGAGAAACCCTCCTCCATAGAGCTAAACCGTGGTGGGGAGGTTTAGTGCCCGTCTGTGTATCAGGGGGAAGACATTTGATATAAATTGCATAGAGCCTGGGATTTCCTCTGTTTGTTCACTGGTATATCTAGTATTATTACCTCCATTAGAAACTAAAGCACAGATAAGGGAATCCCCTTGTCTGTCCAAGATTACACAGTTAGTGAGTACAGGGTATTTTTGGGTGCTCATTCAGGTATGCAGGTATGGTTTCATCCAGGCTCTGGCTCCAATTCCCTTGGCTCTACTCCATCCTCCCCCATTGGTATTCTCTCTGCACCTCAGAAAAATTGATGGAGAAGCTTTGTGCTAAACAGCCAACAAACGAGCATTTAAATAATATCCCTGGAGACTTATAGTTAAAACCAAGAGACTGGGGACTTCCCCAGTGAAGCAGGGGATAAGACTCCACGTTCCCAATGCAGGGAGACCAGTTTCAATCCCTGGTCAGGGAACTACATCCCACATGCTGCAACTAAGAGTTCACATGCCACAACTAAGGAGCCCACGTGCCGCAACTAAGGAGCCCACCTGCCACAACTAAGACCTGGGGCAACCAAATAAATAAATATTAAAAAAAAGGAAAAAGAAACATTAGTTAATTAATTTAAAAAAAATAAAACCAAGAGACTGGGAAGAGGGTCATCAGCAGAAAGGAGAGAGTTCAGTGAATTTCTAGATGTAAACTAGGTGGAGAAATGGTAGTTGAAGAAAAACTAGAGGAAGTTATATTCTAGAATACTTATAGAGGAGGCCAAAAAGTAGTGGGGGAAAAAAAAGTAGTGGGAGATGCTCTTTGCTATAAAGTCCTGGAGACTGTTTCAGAAATACTGAAAACAATGGAAGGTGCAATAAGACATGCACTGGCATCAGAAGCAAGAGCTGAATGAAATAACATGAGATTTTCCTAGCACTGAAGGATAAGAGTTTTTGCAGTGAAAGGACCCACAAAGGAGCCAGCACAATGAAAAGGGGACAATCTACAACTAGATATCTTATTGTAAAAGTTCAGAAACACAAGCATAAAAAAGAAAATTCTAAAAGCTTCCAAAAACATATTGCTTACAAAGGAATAAGAATTAGATTGACTTCTCCTCAGTCACATCAGATAGTAGAAGACCATGGAGCAATGCTTTCAAAATTCCAAAGGAAATTTGTAGACAAGAGTGCACATAACATACAAAAACGGCTTCAAAATAATAATAAATGAACATCCATGAACCCTCCACTCCACTGAAGATACTTAATATCACCAGTACCTGTTATATACTTGAGGTCCACACCCTGATCCTGCTCTTTCCCCACCTTGACTTCCATTATAGTTTCACCACATATGCATGTCTTGATGACCAATATAATTTTGGTTTGGAAATATGTATTGTAAAACATATATTCATTATGTGAAATTCTATAAATATCTTCCTACCCTGTGTATTCTTCTGACTTGCTTTTTTCCATGCGTTTTTGAGCTCACCCATGTGGGGAGAGACCACAGAGGTTCATGCACTTTCACTGCATTATAATAGTACTTGTCTCATAGTAATACAGTGACACTAGCTTGCTTTTGTCTAGTTGCCTGGTAGACTTTTATCTATCCCTTGACTTTTAAAGTTTCTGTATATTATGTTCCTGCAAATCTTGATTAGAATGTGTGGCTAGATCTATTTCTTTATTTTAAAAATCTGATCTGAGAACTTTGTGTTTTAACTGAGGTATTTAAAGTGAGTACTACATCTGGGGGGAAAAATCTGCCATCTTATTTTCTGCTTTCTATTTCTCTTTTTCTAGCTCTCTCTTTTCCCTCTTCTTTCTTGCCTTCTTTTGGCTTGAGTCTCCCCTTCCACCTCATTCCTCCTTCCCATAGGGGAATTTATTTTAAACATAGAATTATAAGTCTAGTTGAACTATAAAGTATGAGGGAAGAGTAAAAAATTTTTTCAGACGTGGAAAGACTCAAAAAATGCACTTCCCATACTTCCTGTCTTAGGAAGTCACATTCAATGCAAGTGAGCTAAATGAGAGAGTGAACCATGAAAAAGGATGACTTAGAATCTGAAAAATCCTGGGGACAAATAAAGAAAAGATTCAGGTGGATAGAAACCCAGCAGGTTTAGAGAACAACTAGCCCAAACTGGGCAAGTAGATAGAGGTTTTTAGGAAGGAGCAATCCAGGGAACACAGAATTCCCAAGATTTGAAACTGGCATCGAGAAGATGATTAAAGTATGTAATAAGTGAATAGAAACTTCAGAGAAAAAAAAAAATCCTGACTCTTCAGTTAACAAACTCTGTGACCTTCTGCTTGTTGCTTTTCTGCCTGGCAGTTTCATCACTCATAAAATAAGGTTAATAAGAGTCCTTCCTCATAGGGCTGTCATGAGGACAAGTTAATAACTGCAGAGTGATTAGAAAAGTGCCCAGCAACTAGTAAGGGTGTATCAAATGGATAAAGAAAAATGAAGTTTGGCTCTGCCTTTAAAAATAGTCACAGAACCACAACGCCATGAGACTAGACATCAATTACAGGAAAAGATCTGTAAAAAATACAAACACATGGAGGCTAAACAATACACTACTTAATAATGAAGTGATCACTGAAGAAATCAAAGAGGAAATTAAAAAATACCTAGAAACAAATGACAATGGAGACACAACGACCCAAAACTTGTGGGATGCAGCAAAAGCAGTTCTAAGGGGGAAGTTTATAGCAATACAAGCCCACCTCAAGAAGCATAGAATAAACAACCTAACCTTGCACCTCAAGCAATCAGAGAAAGAGGAACAAAAAAACCCCAAAGCTAGCAGAAGGAAAGAAATCATAAAAATCAGATCAGAAATAAATGAAAAAGAAATGAAGGAAACAATAGCAAAGATCAATAAAACTAAAAGCTGGTTCTTTGAGAAGATAAACAAAATAGATAAACCACTAGCCAGACTCATCAAGAAAAAAAGGGAGAAGACTCAAATCAGTAGAATTAGAAATGAAAAAGGAGAGGTAACAACTGACACTGCAGAAATAAAAGAGATCATGAGAGATTACTACAAGCAACTCTATGCCAATAAAATGGACAACCTGGAAGAAATGGACAAATTCTTAGAAATGCACAACCTGCCAAGACTGAATCAGGAAGAAATAGAAAATATGAACAGACCAATCACAAGCACTGAAATTGAAACTGTGATTAAAAATCTTCCAACAAACAAAAGCCCAGGACCAGATGGCTTCACAGGCGAATTCTATCAAACATTTAGAGAAGAGCTAACACCTATCCTTCTCAAACTCTTCCAAAATATAGCAGAGGGAGGAACACTCCCAAACTCCTTCTACGAGGCCACCATCACCTTGATACCAAAACCAGACAAGGATGTCACAAAGAAAGAAAACTACAGGCCAATATCACTGATGAACATAGATGCAAAAATCCTCAACAAAATACTAGCAAACAGAATCCAACAGCACATTAAAAGGATCATACACCATGATCAAGTGGGGTTTATTCCAGGAATGCAAGGATTCTTCAATATACGCAAATCTATCAATGTGATAAACCATATTAACAAATTGAAGGAGAAAAACCATATGATAATCTCAATAGATGCAGAGAAAGCTTTCAACAAAATTCAACACCCATTTACGATAAAAACCCTCCAGAAAGTAGGCATAGAGGGAACTTTCCTCAACATAATAAAGGCCATATATGACAAGCCCACAGCAAACATCATCCTCAATGGTGAAAAACTGAAAGCATTTCCACTAAGATCAGGAACAAGACAAGGTTGCCCACTCTCACCACTCTTATTCAACATAGTTTTGGAAGTTTTAGCCACAGCAATCAGAGAAGAAAAGGAAATAAAAGGAATCCAAATTGGAAAAGAAGAAGTAAAGCTGTCACTGTTTGCAGATGACATGATACTATACATAGAGAATCCTAAAGATGCTACCAGAAAACTACTAGAGCTAATCAATGAATTTGGTAAAGTGGCAGGATACAAAATTAATGCACAGAAATCTCTGGCATTCCTATATACTAATGATGAAAAATATGAAAGTGAAATCAAGAAAACACTCCCATTTACCACTGCAACAAAAAGAATAAAATATCTAGGAATAAACCTACCTAAGGAGACAAAAGACCTGTATGCAGAAAATTATAAGACACTGATGAAAGAAATTAAAGATGATACAAATAGATGGAGAGATATACCATGTTCTTGGATTGGAAGAATCAACATTGTGAAAATGACTCTACTACCCAAAGCAATCTATAGATTCAATGCAATCCCTATCAAACTACCACTGGCATTTTTCACAGAACTAGAACAAAAAATTTCACAATTTGTATGGAAACACAAAAGACCCCGAATAGCCAAAGCGATCTTGAGAACAAAAAAAGGAACTGGAGGAATCAGGCTCCCTGACTTCAGACTATACTACAAAGCTACAGTAATCAAGACGGTATGGTACTGGTACAAAAACAGAAAGATAGATCAATGGAACAGGATAGAAAACCCAGAGATAAACCCACGCACATATGGTCACCTTATCTTTGATAAAGGTGGCAGAAATGTACAGTGGAGAAAGGACAGCCTCTTCAATAAGTGGTGCTGGGAAAACTGGACAAGTACATGTAAAAGTATGAGATTAGATCACTCCCTAACACCATACACAAAAATAAGCTCAAAATGGATTAAAGACCTAAATATAAGGCCAGAAACTATCAAACTCTTAGAGGAAAACATAGGCAGAACACTCTATGACATAAATCACAGCAAGATCCTTTCTGACCCACCCCCTAGAGTAATGGAAATAAAAACAAGAATAAACAAATGGGACCTAACGAAACTTCAAAGCTTTTGCACAGCAAAGGAAACCATAAACAAGACCAAAAGACAACCCTCAGAATGGGAGAAAATATTTGCAAATGAAGCAACCGACAAAGGATTAATCTCCAAAATTTACAAGCAGCTCATGCAGCTCAATAACAAAAAAACAAACAACCCAATCCAAAAATGGGCAGAAGACCTAAATAGACATTTCTCCAAAGAAGATGTACAGACTGCCAACAAACACATGAAAGAATGCTCAACATCACTAATCGTTAGAGAAATGCAAATCAAAACTACAATGAGATATCATCTCACACCAGTCAGAATGGCCATCATCAAAAAATCTAGAAACAATAAATGCTGGAGAGGGTGTGGAGAAAAGGGAACACTCTTGCACTGCTGGTGGGAATGTGAATTGGTTCAGCCACTATGGAGAACAGTATGGAGGTTCCTTAAAAAGCTACAAATAGAACTACCATATGACCCAGCAATCCCACTACTGGGCCTATACCCTGAGAAAACCAAAATTCAAAAAGAGTCATGTACCAAAATGTTCATTGCAGCTCTACTTACAATAGCCCAGAGATGGAAACAACCTAAGTGCCCATCATCGGATGAATGGATAAAGAAGATGTGGCACGTATATACAATGGAATATTACTCAGCCATAAAAAGAAACGAAATTGAGCTATTTGTAATGAGGTGGATAGACCTAGAGTCTGTCATACAGAGTGAAGTAAGTCAGAAAGAAAAAGACAAATACCGTATGCTAACACATATATATGGAATTTAAGAAAAAAAAAATGTCATGAAGAACCTAGGGATAAGGCAGGAATAAAGACGCAGACCTCCTAGAGAACGGACTTGAGGTTATGGGGAGGGGGAAGGGTGAGCTGTGACAGGGCGAGAGAGAGTCATGGACATATACACACTAACAAATGTAGTAAGGTAGATAGCTAGTGGGAAGCAGCCGCATGGCACAGGGATATTGGCTCGGTGCTTTGTGACAGCCTGGAGGGGTGGGATAGGGAGGGTGGGAGGGAGGGAGACGCAAGAGGGAAGAGATATGGGAACATATGTATATGTATAACTGATTCACTTTGTTATAAAGCAGAAACTAACACACCATTGTAAAGCAATTATACCCCAATAAAGATGTTAAAAAAAAAAATAGTCACAGAGCCACAATAATATTCATATTGATTTTTTAAACAACTAATTAGATTCAACGATTGGGCAATGTACACGTTTCTTAATTATGGGTACAGAACAGGATGTGAGTTTTATCAATTTCAAAAACACAGAAGTAAAAACAGAGAGGTCATCTGAGTGCAGTGGGATGCCAGTGAAACCAGAGACACACAACTCAGTTCCTGGGTTCCTACTGAGTCATCACACAGGGACCAAAGGACACACTGGGTCAATTGTGCCCTCCTCTTCAGCATGCTTCTCCCAAGTGCCAGCCAAGCCTGTGATAAAAGAAATTTTCACATATTGAGATATACGGAAGTCATTCTGGCTTATGCATGAGTTAACTTGAATTTTATGCTAACTAAAATAGCCTGTTTATGGCCTATCAAACATACATTGTACATCTGCTTTAATTAGTATAGAAAAGGGCACACTGACCAGTAGTAAAGAATGTCCAAGTGAAAAATAAAGATTAAATGCCTCTCTTCCTGGAACACTAACCGTGGTACTCCTTTGATGATAAGACTCCCTTTCCAGGGGCCAAGGCCATGCTGACTTGTGCTGATCTATGTGTTTTGTTTTGTTGTTTTTATATGTGCTGATCTATGTGTGTTTTTTTTGTTTGCTTGTTTTTGAAACCTTGAAGATATGTATCCCTAACTTGTTTAATGTTCTTTGTTCTGACAAGATATAAAACTGTGCTGGAAACCATGCTTCTCCGGAGCAGCTTCTCAGAGTAATCCGGGAAGCTGGCTTCCAGGCTAATCCTTAGTTTGGCTCAAATAAAACTCTTTTGTTATCAGAGATTATTTATTAATTATTTTCATTAACACTGTGCTACCACAGGTTGAATCTTTGCAGTTTCCACTCCAGCCTGTCAAGATGAGTCCCATCATTTTATATGATTTTGTCTATCCTGAGGCACACACCCACTCCCTATTTCAGACAAGGACAGTCTGCAATAAAGAAGAACAAAGATGAGACAGAAAGAGATAGCAACCCTATTCAAGTCCCTGGTTCCAGTCATTTTGAAGAGCTCTTTATATCCCTGCCCTCAGGCTCTTGCTTTCTTATTTTTATGTTTCGTTTGGGAAAAAGGGGCAGGTAAGTGGGTTCTGTTACTTGTAGCCTATACACAGCCTCTCCCTAATGGAAGTTACTACATTTCATGAAGAAAGCTGGGCCTGTCTACAAGTCTGTAGCCACTGAGTATGCAGACAGAGTCACTCCAAGAAATGGAGAATCTTCCATCTAGCTGCAGAAGGACAGGAATTTAATCTGCAGTTAGGATTCCCACAATAATATATAGGGAAACAAATGTCACAACTTCTTCCATAGCACCTCCTCATTATCATAAAACTGTGTTCTCAGTTGCAACCTTCTGGAAAGGTATTTCCACCAGATATAAACTGACGAGTTGCTGGCATGAGCTGGGGCTGAATGCGCATCTAAGCACAGAAATAGATTTCCATATATACTGGTTTTGTAATATTGATCTTCTCCTTTACCAAGCGTGTTGTAAATCATCTGGTCTTTATTGGTTCATTATCCTTCCCCAGGAGACAATGTTTGGTTAGAGAAATAACTATGTGAGCTGGACCTCTTCTCTGTGCTGCACTTACTGCATGAGCCAGCTCCTCCCCATTTAGAGGTAACAGACTCTTAGTCTTCTCTCCACAGGAAGGTTAAAGACTTGTATACTTTAACTAAAAAACAAGAGCTCATAAACCAAAATGATCTTTGGCATCCGTCCTGTTTCGTACAGGATATGACTTCTTCTGCAGAGCTGCCAAGATTTCTAACAACTTTTATAACAATGGGCCCAGAGGACAAGCAAAGGAAATCAAGATTCATTTACACGTGACCTGATAAAAGCCTGAGACATAGAAATGTTTTGCCCTCATGTGCATCTGGAAATGCTCAATTTTCTATGAAAATTTTTATATCATGGCCAGTTTTCTGGCTAGAAGAATATTAATTATAATTTCACAAGAAACTGGCCCTCTATTCGATATGATAGCTCCAGTTATTCCAGATGCTGATTAGAGAATGGCATTGAACACAGAGCTTAGCTCCAGCTGTTTCCTTTTTAAGAATAAAAAGGATTTCTAACTCACGGCTTTTTAAAATTTGACATATGATTCACATACCATAAAATTCACCCTTTTAAAGCACAATTCAGTGGGTTTTGGTATATTCACAAAGGTGTGCAAAGCTGGGGCTGTGGGTTGGGTCTCAGTTCCTCTCCACATAAGTACAAAATAGATAAAGGAAGATAAACCAGAAACTAAAAAGACAGGGGATGGATAGGAAACGGGGGTGAGGGGATGGTAACAGGACAGCAGAGATGAAGAGGGAGTGACCTTTTTCTGAATAGATCTTACATTACCACACCAAAGGGGACAGGAAAGAAAAGAAGTAACCTAAGTAACTTTGGAAAACAGTGTTTTGACTTGATCCTGTAAAGCTAAAAAAGCAAAAAGAACTGTACACAACACTGTAATCTAGTTGGTAAATTGGTTTCTTACAGAGGTGTCGGTTAGCAATTCTGAAAGCACCATGTGTACATAAAAGGGTTGGATTGAACAAATAAGTAAATATATTGTAGATAATGAAAGCTAAGTTTTTTACTGTCTGAAAAAGAACTTAAAATAAGGCAAGGAGGAAAGCTAGAATTAAACCTCATGGAATTGGATTAGAATTAGAGGTATCAGTGTGAAGTCACAGTTTTGATTGATAATGATGGGCATATGTATGCATATCCATATATGTACATGTACACACATTCATTCATGTGTATGAGTAAATATACATATATCCCCTCTCTTTACTGAAGGAGCCTAAAAGCAATGAGAACCCAACAGCAATGAGCCCGCCTAGCACCCAGATCTTTTCTAAATGCTGTTCTCCAAGGAAAAGACCCAGGGCTCCTTGGAGAAGAGGTTAATTCCACATAGGTACTCTTCAAACATGTCAAAGTCATGAAAAGCAAGAAAAACCTGGGGCACTTCTCCAGATAGGAGGAGACTAAAGAGAGAGATGACAACTAAATGCAGGGTGGAATCCTGGATTGGATCCTTGAACAGAGAATGGAAAAACTATTAAGATTCAAATAGTTTTGTCTGTGGTTGAGTTAATGCTCTTGTACCAATGTTAATTTTCAATTTTTGATCATCTTACTATATGAGATGTTAATTTTAAAGGAAGCTAGGTGAAGGGCATATGAGAACTCTTCTATTTTTGCAACTTTTCTGTTAAGTCAAAAATTGTTTCAAAATTTTAAAAAAGGTTTACTTCACATAGAATTCACTGTCGTTGAGTGTTCTTCTCCCACTGCCCCCAGTGTAGCTCAAAGGGGTAGACTATGTAGTTAAGCTCTTTTATCCCTTACTCTGGGTAGCATAGCAGGCTAAACACAGACTTGACATGATTTGACCCTTTCTTTCCTGTATTCTTTCAGGCCTGGGACCAGGGTGAGGTAAACAAAATGCCTATGAGCACAGAATTTAAGAAGACACTCACTCTTAGTGAAATTGCTGGGCCAAAGGATAAATCTATTTTTTGATTCTGCTATGTATGTATAGCCAATACTGACTGCCAAAAAGAGAGTACCATTTTATAATGCCACCAAAAATCAATGAGTCTATCATCCATTTTGCAAAACCTTGTCAATACTGGATGTCACCTGGGTGGGAGGTGTGCGGGGGGATCATTGTTTCAGATTATAGTTGGTATCTCAACAGTCTTTCAGTGATATCAGCTAACATACATTGAACATTAAAATGGACTAAGCCTGACTTCCCTGGCGGTCCAGTGGCTAAGGCTCCACGCTTCCACTGCAGGGGGCTCGGGTTCGATCTCTGGTCAGGGAATAAGATCCCACATGCAGTGCGGCGTGACTAAAAAAAAATTTTTTTTAATTTAAAAATAATAATAAAATAAAACAGACTAAGCCTTATCAATGACACCCAATGACTTTGGTAGGTAAACCTTATTTTTCTAATTTTAGAGGTAAGGAAACCAAAGTTTAGACTTTTTAGTTGACTTTCCAAGTCCACACAGATAAGAGGTTGAACAACGAGGATTTTATCCCCTGTCAGCTCAGCTACAAACGATGGCACTTTTTACCACATCACGCCCAATCTCTTTATACCGTTTCTTTTACATTTGAATTTCTTCCTTTTGAAATACCTGTTCAAAACATTTTGATTTCTGATTCCGTAATTTGAGCCTTTCAGGCATGAAAGTGGCCAGCCTTCTCACTCCCTCTGAGGTTGTGAGGAACAGCGGATGTTTCCCACTAGAGCGAGGCTAGTGTCAGATTATAGGGTGAGAACGTGAGGCAGGATGTGGTGCAGACCTCAACAGACACAGATTACAGTCCCTTTTCAGCCAGTTCCTAGCTGCCAACTTCTAGCCACTTAGCATTGCTGTGACTCAGTTTCCTTGCCAGTTAAATGGGGATGATAATACCCCACAGACTTGTGAGGAGAATTCAATAAATTAATACATGAAAAGCATTTAGTACAGTGCCTAACACTTAGTAGGCATTTACTTAACCAATGTCAGGGAGAACAAAGGAGTCCAAAGAGGCAGAAGAAAAAAAGAAAAGTGTCTGATTAGGTATGGAATTCTAGATAGCCTGTTTTCTCCTTAACCCTACCTACAAGCTCCCCAATTTAAAAATGGCAATAAATACACACTAAATCTTATTTATTGTATTAAAGGGAAAAAGTAAAATTTAAAAATTGGTAAGCTCTGCCAGACATGTAAAACCAGTCAAATTATATAATGAATCAAATCTTCCCCCCGCCCAAAAAAAAAGATACATGAGTGTACTTAACACAATGTAGGAGAAGGAACACAATTCTGCAGGCAAGAAATGCTTTCACTATCAAAGTAACAGAAACATACCTTGAACACTCCTCTGCCCAGACTGCACTGGCCAATGAAAAATCACTGATTATGTACTTTGTACTGCATACTGCGATGGAAACATACTTCTCTCTTTTCTGTATCTTTCACTTCTAGTGAGATTCTCTCTCAAGCCACAAGATACAGCCTGCCCAGAACCTATTTCTTAACTGTAAGTACTTTGAAATGAAGCACTTCTTTAAAAGCTTATCTAGCCCTGGGGGAAAAAAAAAAGTTTTCTTTAATAGTATTTGATTTTCTTGTTATTATTTCTAACATGCAATATTTCGAGGTCCAGCCGAAAGACCAATGTTCTCTTATCTAATTGCTTTAAATTTAGTTAAGTTAGTCAAATTCAACATGTACCAGGCATGTGTGAGATGCCATGCTTTTCATAAGGTAGCCTTGAATCCTCATCAACTATTGCTTTCAGCAGGATACATATATTAGGCATTGTGTTTATAACTTTATCATTAATTTCACTCTTTATTTCATACATAGGCATGTTTACTCGTGCTAGTCTAATTTCTTTTGAAACTATTTTGCTTGATTTTTTTTCCATTAGAAAAAGAAGACGGAATTTTATAGATTTAGCTAATGAATCATGAGAATCCTTGAATTTTTGGTATGACAGTAAGAAAAACACACTAGAAGGCTTCAAACTTAAATTCTGGTGCTTTATTTATATGTATAAAGAAAGAGACCCTTCTCATCTCACATTTGTTAACTTCTGAGATGAGAAATTAGGAAATGGAAATGTTTCAATCAAAGCAAAAAAAATTAAAATTTAACATTGATAAACACTAGAAAGAAAAGGAAAATCTACGTGATATATTGATTAATATTAACGTAATTAATGTAGTAGATTAATACTAATTAATATTAATAAGATAGGGGCTGTCCTTCTCAAGAGTGAGGTTTTCCAGGGCAGGGAGACAGGTATAAGATTAGTTGTAACTAAAACTAATGGATGAAATTAGGGTGTTTAAAATGTGGGCCAAATCCTGCAAGGTTTCTGGGCATTGAGGTCATTCCATGAAAGGGGTCTTCTAAAGAAAGGGGTCTCAGTCTCTCTTCAAATCTTGTCCACCAAGATTCCCATTTCAATTCCTCCTGCCTCCATTTTTCCTTTTTCCGGAGTGGCCCCCACCAACTTTTTTTGTCACCTGTCTGCTCTGTGGCATCAAAGACAACATGAAACGAAACAGCTGTGTGGTCCCTCAGTGATGGGCAGAGCTACCGGCTGTGGAGAGGAAACTACAGACTCTCCTGAACCCCTACCATATCTAACACAAGCGCTACACACGTTGGGTGTCCAGTAATGTTTGCTAATGTGGGCTGGATCTGCAGTTATTCTTAACAGAAGAGAAATAAAAATGCCCAGGGCCGTGGGTTACCAAGTGTCCTCTGTAAGGGCACTGATGCTGGAATCTCCTGAGACGCCAGGCCTCTGCATGGGCAGGCAGCCCAGGGGTGAGTGGGGCTAGTTCAGCCTGTGCTCCTCGGGAAAGCTGGAGGCCCTGGCATGGCTACATCTGCCTGGAGAAAAGGATGGTATTTTTCTAATTCTCACCAAGCTGTGTCTATGCAGAGGGGCCACATTTCTCTACATGACAGCACCCTATGCCATAGGGGCAGCAGCCCTGAGGGTGCTCGGTACAGATTCCTGGACCCCAGCCCATCCCACCTAAATCACAGTCTCGAAGGATAGTGCCCAGGAATCTATATCGTAAACAAACTCTCCAAGTGGTTTTTACGCACAGTAAGCATTGAAAAGACGACTGAACGGAGGAGACAAGCTTGTAGACAAGGTCCCAGAAATTCTTGGAAACATTACTGGGCACTAAAATGATTTCAGGGAAGTTGTCTTTTGTTATCTTCCCCTTAACTCCTGCTGTCGATCTTTTACCTTGAATGGTTAAGGTTAAAGACTATTGGGTATTTAATGGCTGAAGCAAAGAGATTTGCAACCGTTTAGGATACTTTGAGTTCGTTTTTATTTTATATTTTATTGTAACCTAAAGGATGCCTAGAATTGTGAAATGATATTTAAACCACAGAGCTGCACAGGAGTAAGTGTGCTTGTTTTCTCTTCCGTTTGATAGCTACCAGGGAGCTCTTTCTGGAGTAAGAAATCTCATGTGAGAAGTTACAAAACCTCTTTCAGAATAAGCCACATTGGTCAAAAAGAAGTCTGGGGCGCTGGTTCCTAGTGCTGTTGTTCTGGGCTGGGCCGGATAGAGTAGCCTTCCCCCCTGCTGTAGGTAACCTTCACTAGAGGTGAACCTTGAAACCTCCTGGGGCCCCCAATCTCTGCTCAGTTCTAGGTGCTAAAGTCCACAGAAACACCTGGGGTGCCCCAGTTTTCCGTATTCAAAAGAGGAAGTCAAAAGTAGTGAAAGAAACAGAAACAGAGAGCTTTTAACTTTGGGGCTAAAGACTGTTGAGGCCACTACACTGAGAAAGTAAACTGTGGTACAAACTAACCGGCAGTCAGCACATGGATATTTCCCACGAAGCTGCTGGCTACAAAATGTGCAGATTACCATTGACTGAACTTCAAAGGCACTCAGAGAATGCTCCAGTCTCTGCTTTAAGGGCTAACAGCAGCCAATCTGAATACACAGATATATAAAGTATGTACAGAGTGAGGACAGTTAGGAAAAGGAAAGGATGGTTAGATAATTGCAGGCAAGTTTTTATTTTGAAATCTTCAGATCATTCTATTCAAAATCACAGCATAGACTTCTTAAAAAAATAAGCAAGTTAAATGAACATGTTTTTCCTGAGAGAGATCATGGGAAGGGTATAAATTCATTAATTCAGCAATTGGTTACTGAATGCCAACTTGTGCCAGGCACTGGCCAGGGGCTAAGGAGAAAAAAATTCAGACAGCTATAGGATAATCAGCACAACCCTTTACTTTCTTTTTTTTTGTTGTTTTTTGTCACTGCATTTGCTTTTTGTTTCCAAAATGGGTATTTCTTGTGTTGATTATAAAAGGAATAAATGCTAATTGTAAAAAATTTTTTCAGACAATGCTCAAAATTATAAAGATAAAAATATCTACCAGCCAATCACCTAGTGATAACCACCAAACATTTTGTATAGCCTTTCCTGTTTTTTTCTGATATTTGATTATTAAAAAGAAATACAAAAGAAAGTTTGAATTTCCTTTTTTTTTTTTTTTTTTTTTTTGAGGTACCCGGGCCTCTCACTGTTGTGGCCTCTCCCGTTGCGGAGCATAGGCTCCGGACACGCAGGCTCAGCGGCCATGGCTCACGGGCCCAGCCGCTCCGCGGCATGTGGGATCTTCCCGGACCGGGGCACAAACCAGTGTCGCCTGCATTAGCAGGCGGACTCTCAACCACTGCCCCACCAGGGAAGCCCTGAATTTCCTTTTTTTAAAGCATTTCCTGCAACACCTCTTCTTCCCGGGCCCCAAATATGGGAAGCTATCACCCAAAACTATGGTTTCTGTCATGTGAGTACTGGGGTTTGGGATATAGGATGTCTGGCAGTCTAAAGGAGTTCTAGGGAGAACTGCCACTGCGTTTTCAGGGCTGAGCACTAGCCTGTGTCTGATGTGCACCGGCTCCAGCGGGCATCACGTACCGCTACCGCGGTAGCGGGCGTGTTAATGGGCACCTACTGTGTGCCAGGGCCTGAGCTAAGCTTTTGCGTTACATCAGAGAACACAGTCCCCAAAAATTCCCTGCCCTTGTAGAGCTTACGTTCAGGACTGGAAGCTTTCCCCCAAACCAAGGTGATTATTGTAAAAAGGGTGAGCAACAGAAATGACACAATTGCAATTTCTTTATCTCCTTTTTCATGAATCCACAGAACGAGTTTGTTTAGAAAGCTGTGGATGCTTCTTACTAAAATGAAAAACAGGCATGCGCACTAGAAGTAGAATCTGGGGACCACCTAAGAGGTGTTAAAATCATTGGGGCCAGGGGCAGGGGGTTGCTGATGATAGTTTCCTTCTGTATTACTTCCTGATCAGAAGTGAGCTGATCAGCCCATTCATCTGATGAAAACTTTAAAAAATGTATTACAAATGCCTGGTGAGACTGAGCGGCCGCGGCTGGCGGAGCGGCAGGGTGCCGGGCAACGGCACCCCGACCCTGTCCCAGACCCTGGGCTCCCTCGCGCCTGCCCGGCCAATCTCGGCTCCCACCAAGTCCGGCAGGTCCAGCCGCGTACGGCGACAGGGACCAGCCCGGGTCTCAGCCTCGCGGACCCTCCCCGCGTCCGCGAGACGCAGCCGCCTGGAGCTGGCCGCGCCCCGACTGCGGCCGACCCTGCCCTCGGGCTCCGCGCTGCCTGCCCAGAGGGATTCGGGGGCAAAAAGTCGGGTCCCAGCAGAGGAGACGGCCGGGTACACAACTCACGTACTGGGAGGCGGAACGTGGGTGCCTGGCGGAGAACACCTTCTGCGCCGCAGCGCTGCGCGCAGTCACCATCCTGAGGGGCGAGAGGTCACGGTGGTGAGAAGCCCACCCCACCCTCCGCCCCGCCCTGCTGAAGCCCCGGGCCCTGCTCCTGCCGAAGCCACACCTCCCGCGTGCGCCAGAAACGGGGAGCGAGTGGGCTCTCCGACCCAAATGGAAAAGCGGGGGCTGCTGATGGGCCCGGATGCTTTGATAACTTGGTTCAGCCTGACACCGGCGCGCCCCGCCATCGGCGGGCTGTCCTGCCCTTGTCACTTCTCCCTGCAAGGGAGCCAGAGCACAGCCAGAGGCAAGTTCGCTTCGTTCCATCACCTGGTGATCCTACCCTTCAAGATAGACTCCTGCCTACAAAGACACCCACAGATAACGCAGGCCCCGAATGATCCCCCCCCCCCCGCCGCCACCTTCCCTCCTCCCCCCCATTTTTGTTCACTTACTAAACCTTCTTTCGCAGTGTTTTCTGTGAGATCCACAGTGGTTAGCCTCTCTTATTGTAAAAGAGCAGTAAAAAGCCATTATGGCGCATTAAAAAATAAATAAAAAAAGCAAAAACCAAAATAAAAAACCACTTTAATGCATATAAAAGGACAAACCTAATAAATTTTAAATAAGCTTCAGCTATTCTGAATGCATTTTATGGTGTTTTATACGA
The DNA here is from genome assembly GCF_003676395.1 of Aethalodelphis obliquidens. Taxonomy (NCBI): domain Eukaryota; kingdom Metazoa; phylum Chordata; class Mammalia; order Artiodactyla; family Delphinidae; genus Aethalodelphis; species Aethalodelphis obliquidens. Next base: position 10,563,164 of record NW_020838003.1, on the reverse strand, counting down.
AAAAGAGAAATTCTTTAGGATGGTTCCTAAGAATTATAAGTGGGAAATGCAACCACAGTTCAAAAATCTTCTTATGGCTATGTTTATATTATATACTACTTGGATTTGGGAATGTATGTTTTACAGCTTTTGTAACAGATTGCTTTTGTATTTTTCACTCTAAGTCCTATGGGGGCTCTCCTCTTCCCATATCCTCTTTTGTTTTCTTATTTTTTAGAAATAATTTTAGATTTATGAAAAATGTTGGAACAATAACACACAAAAAGACAAACAATAACAAATGTTGGCCACGATGATGGGACCCGCAAACAAAATGCAGCAGTTTTGGAAAACAATGTGAAGCAGTTCGAAATGCTAAACATGGCCTTGGTGGTATAGTGGTGAGCATAGCTGCCTTCCAAAATGCAAAACATAAAGTTAGTATTTTGACCCAGCAATTCCACTTCTAGATAGACACCCAAGAGGAATGAAAACAAATGTCCGCACAAAACCCTGTGTGGTACGCAGATAGTAATAGGAGCGTTATTCATAATAACAAAAAAGTAGAAGTAATCTAAATGACCATCAGCTGATCAATGGACAAACACAAAATGGTATATCCACACAATGGAATATTGTTCAGCAGTAAAAAAAAAAAAAGTACTAATGCATGCTGTGGTAAGGATGAACCTTGAAAACATTATGCTAACTAAATGAAGTCAGTTACAAAAAAAGCATATATTCTCTGATTCCATTTATATGAAATGACTAGAATAAGCAAACCAATAGAAACAAAAAGCAGATTAGAGATTGTTTGGACGTAGGGGAGGCGAGAGGAAGTGGGGAGTGACTGTTAATGGATATGGGTGCTAAAGGATGTGTGCTAAAATATTTCAAAATTAGATTATGTTGGTGGTTATGCAAGTATGAATATACTAAAATCACTGAACTGTATCCATTTTAAACAATTGAATTTTATAGTATGTAAAATATTTCTCAATAAGATATTTTTTTAAATAACAGGGACTTTCCTGGCAGTCCAGCAGTTAGGACTGCACGTTTCCATTGCAGGGGGTGCGGGTTCAATCCCTGGTCAGGGAACTAAGGTCCCACATGCATACGGCACAGACTAAAAAATACAAAAATAAAAAAGTAATACGCAGAGTCCCCATATACCCCTCACTGGCTTTCCTTGTTAATGTTTTACATAACAATCGTACAAATACAGAAACCAGGAAATTAATATTGGCAAACTGCTATCACCTAATTAATCTACAGATCTTATCCAAATGTTACCAATTGTCCCACTATTGCCCTAAGGAAGAGAAAAGCAGCTCTTGCCATTGTGGAGCTGGCCCAGTGCTGTGAGCTAGGCTTTGGTGTTGCAGCAAGCTGGCCTGGCACTTACACCAGGTCTTTTTTTATTTTTGAGATATAATTGACATATAATATTATATTAGTTTCAGGTGTACAACATAATGATTTGATATTTGTATATACTGTGAAATGATCACCACAGTAAATCTAGTTAACATGCATCATCACACAGTTACAAAATTTTTTCCTGAGATGAGAACTTTTAAGATTTATTCTTTTAGCAACTTTTAAATATACAATACATTGTTATTAACTATAGTCACCATGCTGTACATTACAGCCCCAGGACTTATTTATTTTACAACTGCAAGTTTGTACCTTTAGACCACCTTCACCCATTTCTCCCACGCCCTACCCCTCACCTCTAACAACCACAAATCTGTTCTCTGTATCCATGAGTTTGGTTTGTTTGCTTGTTTTAGATTCCACGTATAAGTGAGATCATCTTGTATTTGTCTTTCTGTGTCTGACTTATTTCACTTAGCGTAATGCCTTTAAGGTCCATCCATATTGTCCTTCCCACTGGGTCTTGATGTTCCCCTCTAGCACATGAACAATTTCACAGAGCATCAACATCAGATAAGACCATGATGGATCAAATAAAAACACTAACACTCTGTAATCATATTTGAACACAGATGAATTTTAAACATTATCAAGCCACAAAATACCAGACATTTCCCTTTCCTGACTAATATGAGTGATTGCTATTTCTTTACCTGTTGCAGGGTTAGGCTTGCTCTAGTCACCTTCATTCCCATAGATAAGATTTATTAATATACCCAGTCATAGCATTGTCTCCACTTTCTGGAGCACATCAGTATGTCCCATTACTGATAATATCAACTTTGGTCACTTGACTAAGATAGTGTCTGTCAGATTTATCCACTAGAGAGTTGCTGTTTTACTCTTTGTAATTAATAAGTAGCCTGTGGGGAGATACTTTGAGATGTGTAAATATGTTGTTTCTCATCATACTTTAAAAGTCTAATTTTAGCATCCATCTGTGAGTCTTTCCTATAACAATTATTACTGTAGTGTTTGCCAAATGGTGATCTTGTATTTCCATCACTCCCTCTATATTCATTAATGGGAATTCTCCCTCATTTTATTTATTATTATTATTATTATTCTGGCCGTGCCGTGTAGCCTGCAGGATCTTAGTTCCCTGAGCAGGGATCAAACCTTGCCTCCTGCAGTGGAAACGTGGAGTCTTAACCTCTGGGGACCACCAGGGAATTCCCCCCTTCTCCCTCAGAGTAAATAAAATTTACTCTTTTATTTATATCAGTAGAGAGTTACGGATAGTTTAGTCTATGAATTATAATCAGATATTAACATTATTTGGTTACACAAATTGTCCCAGATTTAGCCATTGGAAGAGCCATCAAGTTGGCTCTGAGGTCCTATCTCTAATCCATATTTGCACTCTTTTTTACTTTTTGGTACACAAGATGTTCCAGGCTTATCTTGTACTTCCCTTTCCCAGCCCTGGAATCATCCATTTCTCTAATGAACTCAGGCTCTTTTTAAAATTGGAAAATGGTATTTAGAAACCAAGATTTGGGCACAAGGTGTGTTCATTGATAGTGGGTTGTTGTTCCTTCTAGGTCCTCTCAATGGAGAGGGCTAGGAAATATTTATGTATTCATACACATTTCTATATCTCTCTGTGTGTATGGGTGTGTGTGTGTGTACTGTAAAGTTGTTGTTTGTTGCCTCAGTGGCTTTCTAAGTGCCTGTTTTGAACTTTTACCAAGTTATTGCCCACTTCTAAGTACCCATCCCCAGTACCTGCGTTCATAAGCCTTATAATGACTTCCCCATCTTACCCTTTTCCTACTTTCCACATTGACCAAGTTACATTTAAATTACCCAGTGAGAATGCTTCCTGCATGCCACAAGCTACCCCACTCATGACCCTCAATAAAGGCATTCGCCCATGAGTCCTGGCTCTGCTCTCTCGACGCCTGCTGTTACCAAACTTCAGGCTTTTAAGGGACTTTGCATGGCCCTTTGGGCATGTCATGCCTCCCCCTTTAGGACCCATGAGTAGAATAAATTCTTTAATTTCATATGCTTGTCTGAATGGGATTTCCGTAGCTGTGTTGGAGTGACCCTTAAAGACCCCACAAAGGAGTCTTACCCCCTCATTTACAACTGTGTGTGTGTGTAAATAACCATGAGTTCATACCAATGATTCCAACTCAATAGGACTCATACTAGCTGTCCTCCTTTCCTTATTTGTAATTTCTTTCTCTGACAGGGAAAAATCTCAATCTCATTATCCACAGTATATTATTCAAGCCATAGATAGATAGATAGATAGATAGATAGATAGATAGATAGATAGATAGATTTCGGAATTGCTAATTCATACCTCTGTGAAAAACAAGTTTAGTAACTAGAGTATAATATTTGTCAGGTTTTTTTATAGCTTTATGTTATATAGTCAAAATACTTTCCAAGTTTATTTAGGTTACCTTTTTCTTCCTCAGTGTGGTTATAATATTAATTGTAATACAGTCAGGTCTATTTCTTACTGTTTATATTGCATTTTGGGATCCTGCCACATTCTCTTTGATTTTGACTATCCATTTATGCGTTGACTTGATATGTGAAATATTAGCATGGTTGGAAGAGTCAGAGCCATATGAAAAGGTACACTTAGAGAAGTGTTGCCCCCAGCCCTGCTACTCCATTTCCATTCTCTCATTCTTTCCACCTCATTTACCCTGAACATAACAAGTTTCATTTGTGTCTGGTTTATTCTTCCTGTATTATTTATTGCACAATTGAACAGATACATGTGTGTTTTCTTATTTCCCTTTATCTCTTACATGAAGGATATCATACCGAAAACATTCTTTTGTGCATTTTTTTCCCACTTATATATATCTTGGAAGTTACTTCATGTCAGTTTATAGAGCTCGTCCTCCTTCTTTTTTTGATAGCTGCATAACACTCCACTGTGTGGGTGTACGATAGTTTATTCAACCTGTCTCCCATATAGTGGTTACAATTATTTTGCAAAAACAAACAATGCTGCTAGGAATAACCTCATGCATATGTGTTTTTGCATTTTTGGAGGTATATCTTCAGGATGAATTTCTAGATATGGGATTACTTGGGCAAATGGTAAGCGTAAGTGTAGTTTTGTTAAGTATTGCTAAAGTTCCTTCCAGAATGGTTGCACCAGTTTGCATTCTCACCAGAAATATATGAGTACCTGTTCCTCCACAGCCTTACCAAAAGAATGTGTTGCATACTCTTTAATTTTTGCCACCTGACAAGTGTTTAATTTGCATTTCTTTAATATTGAGTGAGTTTGAACATCTTTTTTAATATACTTAAGGTCATTTTCATGTCTTCTTTTGTGAATTATCTGTTCCTGCCTTGTCATTTTATCAACCTTGGGGCTTTTAAATTTCTCTCATTTTAAAGATTTTTTTTTAATACTTAATGTCAGATTTTGTCCTCTCTTTGTGTACCTATAATCATTTTATTAAAACTTAGAAAAATATATGTTTGCAGACCACACTCACTAATGGGAAGGGAAATACCTAGAGCTGTTTTCTGATGGTGATAAAGTTCAACAGACAGAAACCTTTAAAAAAACGTTTTAAAGCTTCTTCCTTCTTTCTAAAAAAATAAAAATAAACTCGTTTAATTGTCATCCAAAAACACTGTGTCCTTCACATGAGGCTGTTTGCTAGGACTCAGGGGACCATTTATAATGATTGACCTGGTTAATTTACAATTAGCTATGATGAAGCCTGGGCAGATTTAGACATGTTTGAACCGTTGTTGATACGCTTTCAATTGTGTGGAAAAACATCCAAGATGTTGCCTTGTTTCACATACTGCTCTCCCTTTTTGTCCATGGGAACTACCAAACTAGCCAGGCATTACTGGGCAATGCAATCTAGAAAGAAACCCAGTTACTTCAAGAAATAGAAAAAGTGTAAAGTAATATGGAACAATGGAGGTAATTTGCTTGTTTTTGACACTGCCCTATGAGGGAAATAATACAAGAAAGCATTAGTATAATCACATTGCCTGAGTATCTCAAAGCACTGTATTTTCAATTTTAGTGTTTTTCTTTTGTCCTGAATTCTGAAGTGGAAATGTATTACATCTCAGTGTCTAGCACACTGTGAGTAAATCAAACATATAATAAGTACTTAATTCAAGAAGACAAGGAAAAGTACCTTCTATTAGACTACATTGAAGTTGGTGCTAAAGGAATAAATATGAAGAGAGAGTTCCAGTTCTCAAGGAGATCACAACAAACCAATGAAAATGCTACCCTGTAATAAGTGCTGTGATGGAGCAGGGCTCTAAAGCTAAGGGGCAAAGGGAGGGACAGGGGCTGTGGAGTGAGCCAGAGAAGGATTTGAATTTCATAATTTACTTAAACTCTCTGAGCCTCCATTTCCTCATCAACTCAATAAATATAATAATTCCTACTTGGCAGGGCTGTTGCAACATTAAGTAGACAGTGTGAGTCTAGAACAGTGCCTGATATAGGGTAGAATTTCAATGAATATTAGCTGATATTATTGCCAACAGATATTTGTGGAAATCATCAAAAGAAATTTCCTTGCTGCATTTTTGTACATTTTAGCCGTACTCCCTGATACTAATCTGATTTTTTTTTAATTGTTCATTAAATTCATCCCTAGACTTTATCTCATAGAAGGTACTCATAGAAGGTAATTTTCATTGTCTTCTTGAATTAAGTACTTATTATATGCTTGATTCACTCACAGTGTGCTAGACACTGAGATGTAATACATTTCCACTTCAGAATACAGGACAAAAGAAAATACTCTCAATAAGCACAGAAGGTGGATAGGTCAGAAACCATTTCCATTTTTAAAGATTAGTAAGAGGAAATTTAAATGATTAGTTAAATAACTAGGCTGATCAATGACTAGTCCAAGATCACACAGTTTAGGAAACCAGAATTTGAGCAAAGATATTCTCACTTCAAATCAAATCAATGTTGCATGACCCCACACTGCCTCTCATGATGGAGAGAAATTAGGACTAACCTAACAAAATGTACTTCATAATAAACGTTGCTGGGGCACACCATCAGGGCTTGCCCCTAACACGTACCAAGGGTCTGTCAGCACTGACAGTCTGCACTGTCAGAGGGATACAGGCTCCAGGTAAATTTGAAGTGAAGGACCAACTTGGATGAAGGAAGATTGGAGAGGACTACTGTGATGTTGTGGTTTTTAATAAGAAATACATATTTGGTCTTCATTTCCGTTCATGGCACAGAGCTCCTAAAATCTTTGGAATTTCTTACATGGTAAGAGCAATAAAGGTGTCTTGTTATTCATAACAAGCCCCTCTCAACTACAGAGGAGTTTATGCTAATGAAGTGACTTTTTTGAAAGCCCTTGAGGGTGCTGGTTGCCAGAGAAACCAATCTTTGTTTAGAGGGTTGGAACTTTTTGCGAAGCTCTCAGACTTCCAGGGGAGGGGAGAGGGGTTTGGAGACTGAATTCAATCACCAATGGCCAATGATTTAATGAATCATGCCTGTGTAATCAAGGCTCCATAAGAACCCAAAAGGACAGGTTCAGAGAGCTTTGGGGTTGGTGTACTGGGAAGGTGGCCCACCCCAAACTCCACAGGCTCTGAACCTCACCCTCTGTATCTTTTCATCTGGTTGTTCATTCTTATCCTTTAATAGCCTTTGTAATATATCAATAATCTAGTAAGTAATCTATTTTCCTGAGTTCTGTGAGCCAATCCAGCAAATTTATCAAACCTGAGGAAGGGGTCATGGGAACCTCTGATCTAGTTGGTCAGAAGCACAGGTGACAACCTGGTCTTACAATTGGCATCTGAAGTAGGGGAGGGAGGGCAGTCTTGTGGGACTGAGCCCTTAACACGTGGAATCTGACACTGTCTCCTATAGACAGTGTCAGAATTGAGCCAAATTGTAGGACACTGTATGGGCAGGCTCCTCAAGATGTCTGTTCTCTTGTTCTCTGTACATTCTCTGCTTACCAGTCCCTGCTTAACCTACATTCTATTCAGATGACTGACCTTCCCTAATCAGCAAATACCTACGTACTTGCCCCCTGCCCCAGCTAGTGATTGTTCTAAGCTTTAGATCAGAATATCTCCCCTGTGATAGCTTATCAAAGGGGTGGTGAGAGGCTGTGCTCCTCTGCTTGTTTCCCTGGTAACCAGTGAGCCAACCTGATGTCAATCCTCCCTAAAACTGGTAACCTCCCTCTCCCCCCATCCCCTGCCCTGGGAGCGAAGACTGGTGGGCTGTCACTCCAGGACCTTGCTTCAGAAATGTAAGATCCCCCTATCCATTAAACCATTGATGTTTCTGTCACTGACTCTGGGCTCTTTCTTCGGTCTCCGGACAAGTACAGGGCTCGCAGGCCTGCAGGGTGCAATCCAATGGACCCCCATCTGGTGTTGCAGAATTGCTTGGTGTGGAAAAAAGCTACCACACATTTGGTGATCACAGGTGACAGTGTTCTGTGAGTAGACAGAAAACAGGGGAGTTTTTCCTTTACAACTGCTCATCAGAAACAAGTCCACAGCAAAAGGGAACATAAAAGAGGGGCAAGAGGAGAAAGGTTGCAAGTACACAAAAGCTTAGGATGGTGCAATTTTACAGAAGTCCGTTTCCGTAATTCACTACTCCTTCTGTCAACTGAAAAAAAATGCACAACGTGAGTGTTGTGAGTTAAGTTTTATTTGGAGCCAAATGAGGACTATAGCCTAGGAGAACAGCCTCACAGATAGCTCTGAGGACCTGCTGCAAAGAGGTCGGAGGGGAGGTGAGTATGCACGCGATTTTGGTGAAGGGGGCACGTGCATCAAGCACACATTTTGGCAGAAGGTTGCTGCTGGTCACGGGGAGCAGACGCCTCCGTTAATGAGTTTAGTGCTTTTCTAGATATGAGAAGATGTAAGAAATGGGGCTCATAAAATCTTCTCCTAAAAAATATCTAACTCTCTGAAGGCCTATTCTGCCAATGTTTCCCAGAACACACAGTGCCTCATTCCTGATCACCGTGCTGAACTCCTTTCAGGGTGTGTTGAAGGTCAGCGACTGCAGTGGCGGGTGACTTCGTTCTTGTAGAACCAAACAGCGTGCAACAATTTTTAGTTGGCATGGTCATTATCACGGGTTTTCTAATTTGTTTCCCTGTCTTGTGTGGAGACCAGGCACCTGTTTAAAATAGTTCTTACAACCCTGTTACGTTCCCTAACACCAAGAGAAGAATCTGTACGTTTTACCAGTTCAGTGAATCCCTTCCCCCAGGGGCCTCTGCAGAAATTCTGTTCTTCAAAGATCAACAAGTCACTTGGTCTAAATTGCCTCACTTGCCCGTGAAGCAGAGTACCTCAAAACAGGCTTCCAAGAGCAACCTCCAGGCTACTTACACCAAGTTTTTCCTTTCAGACCACTGCCACGTAAGACCCTGCATCGAAAATGCAAGCTCCATCTCCAGTGGTCATTGTAACTCAGCCTGGAGCTGGTCCGGTTCCTCAAACCTCTAACTGGCAGACGGGCATGTGTGACTGCTTCAGCGATTGCGGCGTCTGTAAGTGCTGGGGAAAGTGCGCCCGTAACTGATGCGGAGGTGAATTACCAAAGACCAAATCCTTCCCTCACTCCTCCCTTATTGTGTAGTAAACGTTCCCCACTGATGCCAAAGTACCCTGTGTGTCAGGCAATGCTTTGTTAACAGAAAAAACCTGTACGGACTGTAAATTAATTGTTCTCCACCCTTCGAAGAATAGTCTTACTCCTAAAATAAGTTCTGGAGTTAAGATAATAGGCAAAAAGCTGATAACTCTAACAGTGAACAGACTTGGCCTAATGACTATAAATAGACCATACATCATATTAAAAGAGACATTTCAAGTTTTACTTGATTAAAAAAAAGACTGCTCTTGTTACACATAAATTAAACTCGTTATTTTATAGTTACACTGTGCCCAGTAAACAAGGGGTAATTTTCATCCATGGTTTCAGCATGAGCTCAGAGAAAAATTATTTTATTTGTACATTTAGCTTTGTTATACACCTAAGAATAAAGAATTCTAAAGGCAATTAACTTCTCATTGGGTAAAATATCTCTGACCCTCCTTGTTTTTTGTTTTGTTTCTTTTATGAGAGCTCTCTAAGTAAACTTGGGAGAGAGGAAGTTTGAGAGAAGATGGGGGTGTCAGAAAGGTCAAATGCTTAGTTCTCAACACCAAGCAGGAAACAAACAAACCTGCCTATATAACAAATTTTGCTCTGAGGTTTTTGGTTTTGTTTTCCTGCCTCCTTGAAGTCTACACAGTGTTCTGAGACAGGAAAGGAAAATTTGTTAACCTCTAACTTATCACTGGAATTGAAATTTGAAATCGAGTTAATAATTACATTGAAAAGCCTAAAGGGGGGCTTCCCTGGTGACGCAGTGGTTAAGGACCCGCCTGCCAATGCAAGGGACACGGGTTCAAACCCTGGTCCGGGAAGATCCCACATGTTGCAGAGCAACTAAGCCCATGCGCCACAACTACTGAGGCTGTACTCTAGAGACTGCAGGCCACAACTGCTGAAGCCTGTGCGCCTAGAGCCTGTGCTCCGCAACAAGAGAAGCCACCGCAATGAGAAGCCCGCGCACCGTAATGAACAGTAACCACTGCCTTCTGCAAGTAGAGAAAGCCCGAGCGCAGCAACGCAGACCAAACGCAGCCAAAAATAAAGATAAATAAAATTTTTTTAAAGTAGATTGTAAAATAATATTTAAAGTAATATTAGATATTAAAAATAATATTTTTTAAAAAAGCACAGAGGGAAAGAATTACCTAGGAAATGGAACAGTTGGGTTTATTGATTTGCTGTCATTGTCCTACTGGATGACCTGGGGTGATGACTTACACTTCTCGGGACATTAGTTCAACATCTGCATATCATAGTGATAATGAAACCACAATAATAAAACCTTCTAAAGATGAACATTCTAATCCCCTAACCCCTAGTATTGTTACTCAAATAAGTGAATTACAAGTCCTAATATGAGCTTAATATCTTCATACAGAATTTCTTAATTGTAGATCTGACCAAATCATTCTCCCTTCTTAAAATATTTCAGAGGTTCCTCATGACTACCATGACCCATTCTGAGCACTCGTACTTCCTCTTTATCCAGTCTCCAACTCGCCATGGGTCCAGCTTCATCCCCGTCCCATCCCTGGCTCCAGCCATGTTGAATGAAAACCAGCCATTGCCTAGACATACCATGTTATCTAAAGAGGGTCTTTTCCCTTTCCTCTACCTATAAAATTCCTAATCATCCTTCAATATTCAGATCAAGCAACATTTCCTTCCCAGAGCACTGGAGGCCCCATTTGTGTGAGTGACTCCTTGGCATCCTGAGTAGGTTTCTGTTGGAGAATTTTTCATATGATCTAACTTCCCTTCTAGACTTCAGACAGAGGCATTGTCAGTACTGAGGATAATCTCTGGAACATGGCTAGGTTTCAGTGAATCATTCAATACATGGATGAAGGCAGTACTACAAAAAGAATACAGACTTTCCAAGGTGTGGTTATTCCAGAAATGATTGGGTGGAGAGAAGGGAGAAGCTGATGCGTTGCTGAGCAAAAGCAGTGAAGATGGACTTGGCAGCAGGATGTGTGACAAAGGCCCCAGGATTTGGACCGCCATTCATGAAAGCACACTAACTTTCAGCTGTGGTGGGGGCAGAGTGGAGTAATTTGTACCTCTGATTTCATGTGTCCAGGTCTCTGTGGCATATTTTGCTTCACGTGTCTTGCATGTCAAGTTGCATCTGATATGAATGAATGCTGTCTGTGTGGAACAAGTGTTGCAATGAGGACCCTCTACAGGACTCGATACGGCATCCCGGTGAGTCTCTTATGACACTGTGTCATTCAAGTATGCGCCCACGTTCAAAATAATTGTCATAAACATGGAGACAATTTGATGGTACCCATCATCATACGAATTTGATTAGTAGGAGTTTCCTAGCATCTGCAACCTTGTATTCCATTACTGTAGCAATAGATCCTCTGGTTATGGGACCTCCTTCTATGTTTCTGTGAAAACCTTAGAAAATAAACAACTCTTGTATTTGCAATGTATGTCATACAGTGGAAGAGGAATGTTCAGAGCCTATTATGCCCCAGGTATATTACATATGTTACATCATTTAATCCTTACACCAACCCCGTAAAGTAAGTAGGCCCACCAGGCAGAATTCCTTCTTACTCAGGGGAAGTTGTTCTTTCTCTATTAAGGCCTTCAACTAATTAGATGAGACCCACCCACATTATGGAGGGTTACTCTAAGTCTACTGATTTAAATGTTAATCTCATCTGAAATATTATCTTCACAGAAACATCTAGAATAGTGTTTGATCTAATATCTGGGTACTATGACCTGGCCAAGTTGACACATAAAATTAACCATCACAGGAAACAAATATCAATAAATAGACAGAGGGCTTCCCTGGTGGCGCAGTGGTTGAGAGTCCACCTGCCGATGCAGGGGACACGGGTTCATGTCCCGGTCTGGGAAGATCCCACATGCCACGGAGCAGGCTGGGCCCAGTGGGCCATGGCCGCTGGGCCTGTGCGTCTGGAGCCTGTCCTCCGCAATGGGAGAGGCCACAACAGTGGGAGGCCCGTGTACAGCAAAAATAAATAAATAAATAGGCAAAATATTTTAGGAACTTATCTTATTCCATTGAAATTATTTTATTTTTTATTTGAAAATATTTCTTACTTTTTTAATTATACAAGATAATACATATATAGGTAATTTTATGACAAATCCAAACACAGAGGTATATAAAATAAAAAGTGAAAATCTCTACTCAGTGATAAATTCTATTAGTAACTTGGTGGTCTCCTTCCTCAGGTTTCTTTTTCCTATGCCTATAAGGCATATACATATAGATTAGATGTAGCTATAGCTATAGATCTAGACATATGGGGTTTGGGATATGCAGGGCTAATTTATTGCTTTTTTTTTTTTTAATGAGTTCATACTATATTGTAACCTGTTTTTTCCACTTAATATATGGTAGACACCTTTTATGTCTGTAATACAGATTCTTTTTAATATCTGCATAGTATTCCATCATAGAGATAACATACTTAATCACTTCCTTATTGATGAAAGGTTAAGTGATATTGCAGTTTAAATAGTTGTACGTATATGATTTTGTACATGCACTGGTATTTTTGTAGGATAGTGTACTAGATTAGATTGACAGATCACAGGATATGCACATTCAAAATTTGAAAAATACTGTTAAGTATCCCTTCAAAAAGATTATATCAATTTATAATTTATTAATATTATACGTGTGCCAATATAATATTTTTTCATGTTGCCTGTCAGAGAGGAAATGATATTTCCTTGTCGTTTTAGTTAAATTTTTATTAGATAGATCAAGCAACTTTTTGAAAATTTATTGTCCTTTTTCATTTCTTCTATAAATTATCTGTACATATACTTTGTTCATTGTTTTATTGAGTTCTTTTTCTTTTCTAATTGATTTGTAGGAGCTCTTTATTTATTACACTATGACTATTTAACATGAAAGTTATCAACTTTTTTAAAGACTTAGTACATAATCAATTTTTTTAAATGCTCATTAGGAGTTTGAAAAATTAATAACAGTCTAAAACTAAAACTTTAGTTGGTTTTGACAAAATTTGGAAGATTGGAAGGAAGAGGAAGAAACTAAGATATTCTAAAGGCTTTGTCTGGCATTGATAGATAAATACACATTTTTTTATAAAAAGAACATTACTGAGGTATAACTGACTTACAATAAACTGCATATATTTAAAATGAACAATTTGATAAGTTTAGACATATGTATATACCTGTGAAACCTCACAGTCAAAATAGTGAACATATTCATCACCCCCAAAATTTACTCACATCCCTTTGTAATCTTTCCTTCTTTCCCCTCCCCTCTTCCCCAAGTAACCACCAATATGCTTTCTGTCACTATAGATTAGTTTTCATTTTCTACCATTTTATATAATAGAACTATACAGTGTGTAGCTTCTTTCACTCAGTATAATTATTCTGGGATTCTTCAAATCGTTGTGTTGTGTAAACTTAAATGTGTTAAGAGGGTAGATCTCATGTTAAGTATATATTTTTAACCCAAACAATAAAATTAGAAAAAAAAAGAAAACATTTGAATGGCAAATAAGAACATAAGAAGATGTTCAATATCATCAGTCATTACAGAAATGCAAATTAAAACCACAATGAGATACCACTACACACCTATTGGGATAGCTAAAATTAATCAGCCTAAACCACACCAAGTGTGAGCAGATATGGAGGAACTGAAACTCTCATGCACTGCTGATTGGAATGTAAAATACAGTTTCTTAAAAAGTTAAATATACACCTACTTTTTAGCCCAGCCATTCTGCTCCTAGATATTTACCCTACAAAAATATATATCCATACCAAGACTTGTACACAAATGTTCAGAGCAGTTTTGCTTGTAATAGCCAAAAACTAAAAACCACCCAAATGTCCCCCAGCAGGTGAATGGATAAACAAATTGTGATCTATCCATTATATGGATACTACTTAGCAATAAAAAGGAATGAACTATTGATACCCACTACAACGTTGATGAATCTCAAGATAAATATAATGTTAATAGCCAGGACATGGAAGCAACTTAAATGTCCATCAACCGATGAATGGATAAAGAAGATGTGGCACATATATACAATGGAATATTACTCAGCCATAAAAAGAAGCAAAATTGAGTTATTTGTAGTGAGATGGATGGACCTAGAGTCTGTCATACAGTGAAGTAAGTCAGAAAGAGAAAAACACATACTGCATGCTAACATATATATATGGAATCTTAAAAAAAAGAAAAGAAATTGTTCTGAAGAACCTAGGGGCAGGACAGGAATAAAGACACAGATGTAGAGAATGGACTTGACATGGGGAGGAGGAAGGGTAAGCTGGGACAAAGTGAGAGAGTGGCATGGACATATATACACTACCAAATGTAAAATAGCTAGTGGGAAGCAGCCACAGAGCACAGGGAGATCAGCGGGGTGCTTTGCGACCACCTAGAGGGTTGGGATAGGGAGGGAGGGAGGGAGATGCAAGAGGGAGGAGATACGGGAACATATGTATATGTATAGCTGATTCACTTTGTTATAAAGCAGAAAGTAACGCAACATTGTAAAGCAATTATACTCCAATAAAGATGTCAAAAAAATTTTTTTAATATATAATGTTAAGTTGTGGGTAAAAATTTAAGGGTCATTGCTAATAAAAATTAGTTGTGGAACATCTAAAACTACTAAAGGGAACAAAAGGAACCAGGAAAGTTCTATTCAGCCAAAACTGAAAAGAAGGAAAAAAATACCATTTGATGAATACCAAACGTAAAATAATTTGGCTCTCATGGGTGGGAGTGATTTAGATTTATCAGCTGTGCTAAAATGTCTTTACCTTTTATTATTTCTTTTAGTGTGTTTGTGGTGAGTCTTTGAGAGTCTGACCTCTTATGTGATAGGTGAATAGCTGCCCCACTTATCTCACCCCTCTTCTCTTCTGGGGCCCCAAAGCCCACATTAGGGTCATCTGTTAAACTGCTCTGCAGGCTGTGTTCCAGGCAAGGCCACAGCTGGCAGCTCTGGGCTGGCCCAGCTGCTCAAGCTGGCATCAGTTAACCACTCATCTTTCATTCCCCAGCCCATTCTTCCTCCTTTCTGAACTGAGAGTTTTTGGTTTGGGGTTTATCAAATACCGTGCCTCTGACTATGTTAGGTTTCATGTTCCTTAGCTCTGTTTTACTTTCTCCATCAATGTAATCCCATCTGCTTCATTTTTTTTTCCAAAAATTGCTCATGATTTCTGGCTCACTAAATCCCCCCATCCCTGTTTTCTAGTACAGCTTTCATTTTAGTTAACAAAGCTCTGCAAGCACATAGTTTTTAAAATTATCTAATTTATAAAGTTTGTTAAGGAAAATAGTACTCCCCAAACTTCTCTCCCCTACTTCCTCTTTCCAAAGGCTGATCTTTGGGTGTTTACCTCCGTATCTCCAAATAGTAGACTTGTATTGCTACTTTTTGACTTTGCAGTTTGGGGCATTGTCTCTGGACTTCTTACTGTGGAAGATGAGAATTTAGTTCTGTTTTATCCCCCTTCCCCACCATGGACATGCACCCTACCCCTACCTCACTCCTTCCAATATAGTTATATATAATTTTGGTTAAATCCGTATTTAGTATTTATATTATGATAGCTCTGCTTGCTCTTCAGAGTTGAGTTGAATCGTGTAATGAACTATGATTGCCTTTTCTACTAAACTTTGTTTTTCCTACTATTAATAATGCTTGGCTTTTTCATTAGGAGTTTTTCATTTACTTAAGAGTAGTGCAGTCCCAAACTCTTTCCCAGTTTTCTAAATCTCTTCCCCAAACATTCAATACATCAGACATTCTATCATTTTCGTCTCCTTGATGAAATCACTCCCTGACCCGCTACCCTTTGAACTAGATGCTTTTCACTCCTGGTGCTCTGCTTTTGCCCTGAGATCTCCTTCGCCATGACTGGAGATTCCATTAACCGCTCCCCCATGTTAGTCTCTGGTTTCTTATACCTTTCTCGGTTTGCTCCTTCACTTTGGTGGAGACATCCTCTAGTAGCTTCCTGAGAAAGAGAGAGGGTAGAGGAGAAAAGAGATTTTACTTCATGAAACTCCTTATTTTACCCTCCTATTGATAGTTTGGTTAGATATCTTCTATTTTCAATATCACAAATTATAGGAAAACATTTGATTTCATAAAAAGAGACAGGAGCTATATAGAGAAATCAACTAACATTTTCCTAAATGTATCCATCCAAACTCCAAATTCAAAGGATCAATGCCTTCTGCTTCTCTTCAAAATGTCTTGAAAATCCACAAGTCTTAATTCCCAAATAGGTGGATTTTACATTTCTGTTTCTTTTATATTTTCAAACAGGGATCCATTTGTGATGACTATATCGTGACCCTTTGCTGTCCTCTGTGTTCTCTTTGCCAAATCAAGAGAGACATCAACAGAAGGAGAGCCATGCATACTTTCTAAAAAAACAATGGTAAGTCCCAGAATCTGTGAATGTTGAGAAATATAATCAAGGGCTTTGTAAACTCAGCATTATTTTGAATAATAATTCAATAATAACAATTATTTAAGTCTCTCAAATGTTATCTTAATATAAAGATTAACTTTGATTTCTTCAAATGAAGAAAGCTTGTTTGGGCTGCCATAACAAAGTAACATAGCTTAAACAGGTTAAACAACAGGAATTTATTTCTCATAGTTCGGAATGCTGGGAAGTCCAAGATCAAGTATGAGCCAGTTCAGTTCCTTGGTGAGGATGCTCTTCCTAGCTTGCAGTTGGCCACCTTTTTGCTGTGTCCTCAAATATTGGAGACGAGAGAGAGTTTTTGGCCTTTCTTCTTATGAGGACAGTATTCCCATCATGGGGCCCTCACCTTCATGATCTCATCTAAACCTAATTACTTCCCAAAGGCTTCACCTCCTAATACCATCACACTGGGGGTTAGGGTTTCAACATATGAGTTTTGTGGCTGGGGGGACACAAACATTCAGTTCAAAAAAATAACTCTATATTTTGAAACTATATTTTAGCAAATAAAGGGATGGTGACTTCTCTAGACTTCTCAGAATTCTGATGGTCTATTAATGAAGCACCACTTGCAAAATACAAGAGTGTGGTGAGATACAAAAGAAGTGGAAAGCACTTTCCCTGCTAATACAAACAAATTGATGAAAGAAACTGGTAAATAATTATAAAGTAGTAGAGCAAATGAAAATTATGCTATGTAATATTTGGATTAATTGTGGCATAATGCATCTATAAATAATGAGGTGAGGTTAAACAGGAAAGAGAAGGTGAACTTTGAAAGAGGTGGAATAGAATACAGAATATTTGGAAATGTTCTGTAGAATGTCATCATCTGAAATTCAGTCAAGTCATTTCCAACTCATTTTTCCAAGATTCTCAGAATTAGCTATTGAGGATATAGTAAAGTAGAAATCAACATGATTTTGTCAGTATTCCATAGAACGTATCTTGAGTATGGGAAGAAAACATTAATTTTCCCATTCTTTGCAAAAATCCCACTTCCTTTCTCAAGTGAATGAGAACTTTGTGTAAGTTAACAAACATAACTCTTGGAAGATATGTTTTCAAATATTCATGCATTTAGCAAATAATGCCTCACGTACCTAGTACCATGCAGGACACTGTTAGGGACTGTGGGGAATGAAGGGAAATAAGCTGGTCCTCTTCCCCTTAGAGACTTTATACTCAAAAAGAAGGCATTAGAAAATCCCTCAAATAAAATGCAAACTTTGAATAATGCCTTTAGATGAAGTGCTATTTTATGCTCAGAGGAAGGAAAGATGATATCCTGTGAGAAGTGTAAGTGAAAGTTTCTTGAAAGAAGTGGTTTTAATTCTAAAGAAGAAGTGAGCATCAGGGTCACAAGAGGAAATAGATGGCACTCAAACTGTGATAATACAAGGATTTAATGAAGACCATTTACAAAGGTGTGGGTGGGAGGTACAGGGAAATGACAGGGGATTGTGCAACAACAGCTGAACCGTTACCATCCCTAGGCCTCGGGAGGATGGGAGGGAGCAGTTACCTGCATCCCAAAGGAGAAAGCTGTGTAACGGCTGCCCTGAGAGGACCTGAGCAGCCTGGGGTAACCCCTCAGGAAGGAAACAAGGGGAAAACTACCCTGACCTCATTTTCTGATGTCCTTCTGGGCTTGCCATTGGTTGAACACACCAGGAAGGCAGAGAGAAGAACAGTATTGCTGGGGACCACAGGTCAGCCTCCCAGACCACAGGGCAGGACAGACAATGGTAGAAATGGATTGGATGGGGAAAAGGGAAGATTTTTGACACAAGATGAATAGAAATGGGTGTTGCTTCCCATCAGCAACATTAGTGAAACTATAGAGGCAAAAAACGGAAAAAACATCTTTATGAGCTTAGGTTCGACTTGGCAGGGACATATGGTATAAGTAGGAAAATAATGAGAAATGAAAGATTTTAAAAACTGATTTGGGACCTTGGCATGCAATGTAGTGAATACTGGGCTAATGATTTGGCCTTTTATTTGGTAAGCACTAAGGAGTTATTGCAGGCTATAAAGGAGTAACATATGTAGACTTATACTTTAGAAAAATTAACCTGGTAATGGCAAGTGGCACAGACTGGACAGGATGAGGTCAAAAGCAAAGATTTGGCCTTACACCATTTCAACACTTTACCTAAATAAGCACATGAGACTGTTTGGAAAAAATATCTACCCACACATATACAATAATAAATCCTGGCATTTGAGCTTTTTTTTAACCTCAAGGAAATTATCTCACTGAAATTTTGAGCTGGTTTGACATAAAATATCTTGGTGGTCCCGACTCCTGCTCATCAGCTTGGACCCTACATTATTCATTGACAATAACACTTTAGATATACAAATACCTGAAATGGGAGAATAAAGAGATAAAGATAAAAGAATAATGTGATTTACGTTAAAAACAGATTGAGACAAAGGGATACAAGAACGAACTGAAAAAGTTCCCAGTAGCCAAAACTGGAACAACTTGAGCAACAAAATAAGGTAGTATTGGATTATAACCCAAAGTATAAAATAAGTATCTGAGTATCAGTCCATACTGATATGTATGTAATGGCAATATTATTCATTACTGTGACCAACCTATATGTAAGAATAAGTTTTCTTCAAAAATACACTAATGCAGGGACTTCCCTGGGGTTCAGTGATTAGGACTCTGTGCTTCCAATGCAGGGGGCACAGGTTCGATCGCTGGCTGGGGAACTAAGATCCCACATGCCATGCAGCGCTAAACAAACAAACAGATCAGTGCAGGAGACCTTCAAGATGGAGAGGAGGAGTAAGACGCGGAGATCACCTTCCTCCCCACAAATACATCAGAAATATATCTACACGTGGAACAACTATAGAACACCCACTGAATGCTGGCAGAAGACCTCAGACCTCCCAAAAGGCAAGAAAGTCCCCACGTACCTGGGTAGGGCAAAAGAAAAAAGAAAAAACAGAGACAAAAGGATAGGGACGGGACCTGCACCAGTGGGAGGGAGCCGTGAAGGAGGCAAGGTTTCCACACGCTAGAAGCCCCTTCGCGGGCAGAGACTGAGAGGGGCGGAGGTGGGAAGCTTCGGAGCCGTGGAAGAGAGCACAGCAACAGGGGTGCGGAGGGCAAAGCGGAGAGATTCCTGCACAGAGGATCGGGGCCGACCAGCACTCACCAGCCCGAGAGGCTTGTCTGCTCACCTGCTGGGGCGGGGTGAGGGGGTGCTGGGAGCTGAGTCTCGGGCTTCGGTCACAGCGCAGGGAGAGGACTGGGGTTGGCGGCGTGAACACAGCCTGCAGGGTGTTAGTGCACCACGGCTAGCTGGGAGGGAGTCCGAAAAAAGTCTGGACCTGCCAGAGAGGCAAGAGACCTTTGTTTTGGGGTGTGCATGGAGTGGGGATTCCTTCCCAGTGTGCCCACAGAAGGCAGAACACTGCCTAAGCGAGCTCCAGAGATGGGCGTGAGCCACGGCTATCAGCTCGGACCACAGAACGGGACTGAACTGCTAACACTGCTGCCGCTGCCACCAAGAATCCTGTGTGCCAGCACAGGTCACTATCCACACACTCCCTGGGAGCTTGTGCAGCCCGACACTGCCAGGGTCCCGGGATCCAAGGACAACTTCCCCGGGAGAATACACAGCGTGCCTCAGGCTGGTGCAACGTCACGCTGGCCTCTGCCGCCTCAGGCTCGCCCCACATCCCAATAATGACTACCGTACCCCTCCCTCCCCCTGGCCTTAGAGAGCAAGAGAGCCCTAATCAGCCGCTGCTTTAACCCCCAGCTCTCTGGGCAGGGAACAGACTCCTGAGGGTGGCCTACTCACAGAGTTGGGGCCAAAACCAAAGCTGAACCCCAGAAGCTGTGTGAAAGAATAAGAGAAAGGGAAATTTCTCTGTGCAGCCTCCGGAGAAGCAGATTAAATCCCCACAATCAACCTGATAAACCCTACATCTGAAGGATACCTAAATGGATAACGAATGTTCCCAAAATTGAGGCAGTGGACTTTGGGAGCAACTGTACACTTGCGGTTTGCTTTCTGCATTATTTTTTTTCTGGTTTTATGTTTATCTTAGTTTAGTATTTAGTGCTTATTATCATTGGTGGATTTGTTTACTGGGGTTTGGTTGCTCTCTTCCATATATATATATATATATATATATATATATATATACATATATATTTTTTTCCCTTTTCTCTTTTTTGTGAGTGTGTATGTGTATGCCTCTTTGTGTGATTTTGTCTGTATAGGTTTGCTTTTACCATTTGTCCTAGGGCTCTGTCTGTTCGTTTTTTGTTTTTGTTTTTTTCTCTCTTCCTTTTCTTCTGAGCTGTATGGCTGGCAGGGTCTTGGTGCTCTGGCCGGGTCTCAGGCCTGAGCCTCCGAGGTGGGAGGGCCGAGTCCAGGACATTGGACCACCAGAGACCTCCCGGCCCCACATAATATCAATTGGTTAGAGCTCTCCGAGATCTTCATCTCAACACTAAGACACAGCTCCACCCAATGGCCAGCAAGCTCCAGTGCTGAACACACCATGCCAAACAACTAGCAAGATGGGAACACAACCCTACCCATCAACAGAGAAGCTGCGTAAAGTCATACTAATTTCACAGACACTCCAAAACACACCACCAGACACGGCCCTGCCTGCCAAAAGGACAAGATATAGCCCCAACCGGCGGAACACAGATACCAGTCCCCTCCACCAGGAAGCCTAAATAAGCCACTGAACAAACCTCACCCACTGGGGGCAGACACCAAAAACAATGGGAACTACGAACCTGCAGCCTGCGAAAAGGAGACCCCAAACACAGTAGGTTAAACAAATAGGAAAACAGAGAAATATGCAGCTGATGAAGGAACAAGGTAAAAACCCACCAGACCAAACAAATGAAGAGGAAATAGGCAGTCTACCTGAAAAAGAATTCAGAGTAATGATAGTAAAGTTGATCCAAAATGTTGGAAATAGAATGGAGAAAATCAAAGAAATGTTTAACAAGGACCTAGAAGAACTAAAGAGCAAACAAACAATGATGAACAACACAATAAATGAAATTAAAAATTCTCTAGAAGGAATCAATAGCAGAATAACTGAGGCAGAAGAACGGATAAGTGACCTGGAAGATAAAATAGTGGAAATAACTGCAACAGAGCAGAATAAAGAAAAAAGAATGAAAAGAATTGAGGACAGTCTCAGAGACCTCTGGGACAACATTAAATGCACCAACATTCAAATTATAGGGGTTCCAGAAGAAGAAGAGAAAAAGAAAGGGACTGAGAAAATATTTGAAGAGATTATAGTTGAAAACTTCCCTCATACGGGAAAGGAAGTAGTCAAGTCCAGGAAGCACAGAGAGTCCCATACAGGATAACTCCAAGGAGAAACACACCAAGACACATATTAATCAAACTATCAAAAATTAAATACAAAGGAAAAATATTAAAAGTAACAAGGGAAAACCAACAAATAACATACGAGGGAAACCCCATAAGGTTAACAGCTGATCTTTCAACAGAAACTCTGCAAGCCAGAAGGGAGTGGCAGGACATATTTAAAGTGATGAAAGAGAAAAACCTACAACCAAGATTGCTCTACCCAGCAAGGATCTCATTCAGATTCAATGGAGAAATCAAAACCTTTACAGACAAGCAAAAGTTAAGAGAATTCAGCACCACCAAACCAGCTCTACAACAAATGCTAAAGGAACTTCTCTAGGCAGGAAACACAAGAGAAGGAAAAGACCTACAATAACAAACCCAAAACAATTAAGAAAATGGTAATAGGAACATACGTATCGATAATTACCTTAAATGTAAATGGATTCAGTGCTCCAAACAAAAGACACAGACTGGCTGAATGGACGCGAAAACAAGACCCATATATATGCTGTCTACAAGAGACCACTGCAGACCTAGGGACACATACAGACTGAAAGTGAGGGGATGGAAAAAGATATTCAACGCAAACTGAAATCAAAAGAAAGCTGGAGGGCTTCCCTGGTGGCGCAGTGGTTGAGAGTCCACCTGCCGATGCAGGGGACACGGGTTCGTGCCCTGGTCCGGGAAGATCCCACATGCCGCGGAGCGGCTGGCCCATAAGCCATGGCCGCTGAGCCAGCATGTCCGGAGCCTGTGCTCCGCAACGAGAGAGGCCACGACAGTGAGAGGCCCACATAACGCAAAAAAAAAAAAAAAAAAAAAGCTGGAGTAGCAATTCTCATATCAGACAAAATAGACTTTAAAATAAAGACTATTACAAGAGACAAAGAAGGACACTACATAATGACCAAGGATCAATCCAAGAAGAAGATATAACAATTGTAAATATTTATGCACCCAATATAGGAGCACCTCAATACATAAGACAAATGCTAACAGCCATAAAAGGGGAAATTGAGGGCTTCCCTGGTGGCGCAGTGGTTGAGAGTCCACCTGCCAATGCAGGGGACATGGGTTCATGCCCCGGTCCGGGAAGATCCCACATGCTGCGGAGTGGCTGGGCCCATGAGCCATGGCTACTGAGCCTGCACGTCCGGAGCCTGTGCTCCGCAACGGGAGAGGCCACAACAGTGAGAGGCCCGTGTACCGCAAAAAAAAAAAAAAAGAAAAGGGGAAATTGACAGTAACACAAGAATAGTAGGGGACTTTAACACCCCACTTTCACCAATGGACAGATCATCCAAAATGAAAATAAATAAACACAAGCTTTAAAAGACACATTAGACCAAATATACTTAATTGATATTTATAGGACATTCCATGAAAAAACAACAGAATACACTTTCTTCTCGAGTGTCCATGGAACATTTTCCAGGATTGATCATATCTTGGGTCACAAATAAAGCCTTGGTAAATTTAAGAAAATTGAAATCATATCAATTATCTTTTATGACCACAATGTTATGAGACTAGATATCAAATTAGAGGGAAAAAATCTGTAAAAACTACAAACACATGGAGGCTCAACAGTACACTACTAAATAACCAAGAGATCACTGAAGAAATCAAAGAGGAAATCAAAAAATACCTAGAAACAAATGACAATGAAAATACAACACAAAACCTATGGGATGCAGCAAAAGCAGTTCTAAGAGGGAAGTTTATAGCAATACAATCCTACCGCAAAAAACAAGAAAAATCTCAAATAAACAACCTAACCTTACACCTAAAGCAATTAGAGAAAGAAGAACAAAAAACCCCCAAAGTTAGCAGAAGGAAAGAAATCATAAAGATCAGATCAGAAATAATTGAAAAAGAAATGAAGGAAAGATAGCAAAGATCAATAAAACTAAAAGCTGGTTCTTTGAAAAGATAAACAAAATTGATAA
Organism: Aethalodelphis obliquidens; assembly: GCF_003676395.1. Classification (NCBI taxonomy): domain Eukaryota; kingdom Metazoa; phylum Chordata; class Mammalia; order Artiodactyla; family Delphinidae; genus Aethalodelphis; species Aethalodelphis obliquidens. The sequence continues at coordinate 10,539,261 of NW_020838003.1, read as the reverse complement.
ACCATTAGCCAGTCTCATTAAGAAAAAAAGGGAGAAGACTCAAATCAATAGAATTAGAAACGAAAAAGGAGAAATAACAACTGACACTGCATAAATACAAAGGACCATGAGAGACTACTACAAGCAACTATATGCCAATAAAATGGACAACCTGGAAGAAATGGACAAATTCTCAGAAAAGTACAACCTTCCAAGATGAACCAAGAAGAAACAGAAAATATGAACAGACCAATCACAAGTAATGAAATTGAAACTGTGATAAAAAAAATCTTCCAACAAACAAAAGTCCAGGACCAGATGGCTTCACAGGCGAATTCTATCAAACATTTAGAGGAGAGCTGACACCTATCCTTCTCAAATTCTTCCAAAATATAGCAGAGGAAGGAACACTCTCAATCGCGTTCTGCAAGGCCACCATCACTCTGATACCAAAACCAGACAAAGATGTCACACATAAAAAGAAAACTACGGGGACTTCCGGGAAGATGGCGGAAGAGTAAGACACGGAGATCACCTTCCTCCCCGCAGATACACCAGAAATACATCTACGCGTGAAACAACTCCTACGGAGCACCTACTGAATGCTGGCAGAAGACCTCAAACCTCCCAAAAGGCAAGGAACCCCCCACGTACCTGGTTAGGGCAAAAGAAAAAAAATAAACAGAGACAAAAGGATAGGGACGGGTCCTGCACCAGCGGGAGAGAGCTGTGAAGGAGGAAAAGTGTCCACACACTAGGAACCCCTTCGCGGGCGGAAACTTCGGGTGGCGGAGTGGGGGAGCTTCGGAGGTGGAGACTGCGGGTGGCGGAGACTGCGGGTGGCGGAGAGGGGGAGCTTGGGAGCCGCGGAGGAGAGCACAGCAACAGGGGTGCGGAGGGCAAAGCGGAGAGATTCCAGCGCAGAGGATCGGGCCGACCGGCACTCACCAGCCGAGAGGCTTGTCTGCTCGCCCGCCGGGGCAGGCGGGGCTGGGAGCTGAGGCTCAGGCTTCGGTCGGAGCGCCGGGAGAGGACTGAGGTTGGCGGCGTGAACACAGCCTGCAGGGCGTTAGTGCACCGCGGCTAGCCGGGAGGGAGTCCGGGGAAAAGTCTGCACCTGCCGAAGAGGCAAGAGACTTTTTCTTCCCTCTTTGTTTCCTGGTGCACGAGGAGAGGGGATTAAGAGCGCTGCTTAAAGGAGCTCCAGAGACGGGCGCGAGCCGCGGCTAAAAGTGCGGAGCCAAGAGACAGACATGAGACGCTAAGGCCGCTGCTGCCGCCACCAAGAAACCTGTGTGCGAACACAGGTCACTATACACACCGCCTTCCGGGGAGCCTGTGCAGCCCGCCACTGTTAGAGTCCCGGGTTCCAGGGACAACTCCCCCGGGAGAACGCATGGCGCGCCTCAGGCTAGCAACGTCATGCCGGCCTCTGCCGCCGCAGGCCCGCCCCACACTCCGTGACCCTCCCTACCCCCCCGGCCTGAGTGAGCCAGAGCCTCCGAATCAGCGGCTCCTTTAACCCCGTCCTGTCTGAGCAAAGAACAGACGCCCTCCCGCGACCTACACGCACAGGCGGGGCCAAATCCAAAGCTGAGTCCCTGGGAGCTGTGAGAACAAAGAAGAGAAAGGGAAATCTCTCCCAGCAGCCTCAGAAGCAGCAGATTAAAGCTCCACAATCAACTTGATGTACCCTGCATCTGTGGAATACATGAATAGACAACGAATCATCCCAAATTAAGGAGCCCTGTGGATGAAAGGCTCTTGGTGCTGCAGCCAGGAGTCAGTGCTGTGCCTCTGAGGTGGGAGAGCCAACTTCAGGACACTGGTCCACAAGAGACCTCCCAGCTCCACATAATATCAAACGGAGAAAATCTCCCAGAGATCTCCATCTCAACACCAGCACCCAGCTTCACTCAACGACCAGCAAGCTACAGTGCTGGACATCCTATGCCAAACAACTAGCAACACAGGAACACAACCCCACCCATTAGCAGAGAGGCTGCCCAAAATCATAATAAGTCTACAGACACCCCAAAACACACCACCAGACGTGGACCTGCCCACCAGAAAGACAAGATCCAGCCTCATCCACCAGAACACAGGCACTAGTACCCTCCACCAGGAAGCCTACACAACCCACTGAACCAACCTTAGCCACTGGGGACAGACACAAAAAAACAACAGGAACTACGAACCTGCAGCCTGCAAAAAGGAGACCCCAAACACAGTAAGATAAGCAAAATGAAAAGAGAGAAAAACACACAGCAGATGAAGGAGCAAGATAAAAACCCACCAGACCTAACAAATGAAGAGGAAATAGGCAGTCTACCTGAAAAAGAATTCAGAATAATGATAGTAAAGATGATCCAAAATCTTGGAAATAGAATAGACAAAATGCAAGAATCAGTTAACAAGGACCTAGAAGAACTAAAGATGAAACAAACAATGATGAACAACACAATAAATGAAATGAAAAATACTCTAGATGGGATCAATAGCAGAATAACTGAGGCAGAAGAACGGTAAAGTGACCTGGAAGATAAAATAGTGGAAATAACTACTGCAGAGCAGAATAAAGAAAAAAGAATGAAAAGAACTGAGGACAGTCTCAGAGACCTCTGGGACAACATTTAAATGCACCAACATTCGAATTATAGGGGTTCCAGAAGAAGAAGAGAAAAAGAAAGGGACTGAGAAAATATTTGAAGAGATTATAGTTGAAAACTTTCCTAATATGGGAAAGGAAATAGTTAATCAAGTCCAGGAAGCACAGAGAGTCCCATACAGGATAAATCCAAGGAGAAATACACCAAGACACATATTAATCAAACTGTCAAAAATTAAATACAAAGAAAACATATTAAAAGCAGCAAGGGAAAAACAACAAATAATACACAAGGGAATCCCCATAAGGTTAACAGCTGATCTTTCAGCAGAAACTCTGCAAACCAGAAGGGAGTGGCAGGACATATTGAAAGTGATGAAGGAGAAAAACCTGCAACCAAGATTACTCTACCCAGCAAGGATCTCATTCAGATTTGATGGAGAAATTAAAACCTTTACAGACAAGCAAAAGCTGAGAGAGTTCAGCACCACCAAACCAGCTCTACAACAACTGCTAAAGGAACTTCTCTAGGCAAGAAACACAAAAGAAGGAAAAGACCTACAATATCGAACCCAAAACAATTAAGAAAATAGGAATGGGAACACTCATATCGATAATTACCTTAAATGTAAATGGACTAAATGCTCCCACCAAAAGACACAGATTGGCCGAATGGATACAAAAACAAGACGCATATATTTGCTGTCTACAAGAGACCCACTTCAGGCCTAGAGACACATACAGACTGAAAGTAAGGGGATGGAAAAAGGTATTTCATGCAAATGGAAACCAAAAGAAAGCTGGAGTAGCAATTCTCATATCAGACAAAATAGACTTTAAAGCAAAGACTATTAGAAGAGACAAAGAAGGACACTACATAATGATCAAGGGATCGATCCAAGAAGAAGATATAACGATTGTAAATATTTATGCACCCAACATAGGAGCACCTCAATACATAAGGCAAATACTGACAGCCATAAAAGGGGAAATCGACAGTAACACATTCATAGTAGGGGACTTTAACACCCCACTTTCACCAATGGACAGATCATCCAAAATGAAAATAAATAAGGAAACACAAGCTTTAAATGATACATTAAACAAGATGGAGTTAATTGATATTTATAGGACATTCCATCCAAAAACAACAGAATACACATTTTTCTCAAGTGCTCATGGAACATTCTCCAGGATAGATCATATCTTGGGTCACAAATCAAGCCTTGGTAAATTTAGGAAAATTGAAATTGTATCAAGTGTCTTTTCTGACCACAACGCCATGAGACTAGATATCAATTACAGGAAAAGATCTGTAAAAACTACAAACACATGGAGGCTAAACAATACACTACTTAATAATGAAGTGATCACTGAAGAAATCAAAGAGGAAATCAAAAAATACCTAGAAACAAATGACAATGGAGACACGACGACTCAAAATCTATGGGTTGCAGCAAAAGCAGTTCTAAGAGGGAAGTTTATAGCAATACAATCCTACCTTAAGAAACAGGAAACATCTCGAATAAACAACCTAACCTTGCACCTAAAGCAATTAGAGAAAGAACAAAAAACCCCAAAGTTAGCAGAAGGAAAGAAATCATAAAAATCAGATCAGAAATAAATGAAAAAGAAATGAAGGAAATGATAGCAAAGATCAATAAAACTAAAAGCTGGTTCTTTGAAAGGATAAACAAAATTGATAAACCATTAGCCAGACTCATCAAGAAAAAAAGGGAGAAGATTCAAATCAATAGAATTAGAAAGGAAAAAGGAGAAGTAACAACTGACACTGCAGAAATACAAAAGATCATGAGAGATTACTACAAGCAACTCTATGCCAATAAAATGGACAACCTGGAAGAAATGGACAAATTCTTAGAAAGGCACAACCTGCCAAGACTGAATCAGGAAGAAATAGAAAATATGAACAGACCAATCGCAAGCACTGAAATTGAAACTGTGATTAAAAATCTTCCAACAAGCAAAAGCCCAGGACCATATGGCTTCACAGGCGAATTCTATCAAACATTTAGAGAAGAGCTATCACCTATCCTTCTCAAACTCTTCCAAAATATAGCAAAGGGAGGAACACTCCCAAACTCCTTCTACGAGGCCACCATCACCTTGATACCAAAACCAGACAAGGATGTCACAAAGAAAGAAAACTACAGGCCAATATCACTGATGAACAGAGATGCAAAAATCCTCAATAAAATACTAGCAAGCAGAATCCAACAGCACATTAAACGGATCATACACCATGATCAAGTGGGGTTTATTCCAGGAATGCAAGGATTCTTCAATATATGCAAATGAATCAACGTGATACACCATATTAACAAATTGAAGGAGAAAAACCATATGATCATCTCAATAGATGCAGAGAAAGCTTTTGACAAAATTCCACACCCATTTATGATAAAAACCCTGCAGAAAGTAGGCAAAGAGAGAACTTTCCTCAACATAATAAAGGCCATATATGACAAACCCACAGCCAACATCGTCCTCAATGGTGAAAAACTGAAAGCATTTCCACTAAGATCAGGAACAAGACAAGATTGCCCACTCTCACCACTCTTATTCAACATAGTTTTGGAAGTTTTAGCCACAGCAATCAGAGAAGAAAAGGAAATAAAAGGAATCCAAATCGGAAAAGAAGAAGTAAAGCTGTCACTGTTTGCAGATGACATGATACTATACATAGAGAATCCTAAAGATGCTACCAGAAAACTACTAGAGCTAATCAATGAATTTGGTAAAGTAGCAGGATACAAAATTAATGTACAGAAATCTCTGGCATTCCTATACACTAAGGATGAAAAATCTGAAAGTGAAATCAAGAAAACACTCCCATTTACCATTGCAACAAAAAGAATAAAATATCTAGGAAGGTTCCTTAAAAAGGAATTTTTTAAGGTTCCTTAAAAAACTACAAATAGAACTACCCATAGTTCTATTATAGACCCAGCAATCATAGTTCTATCAATCAATGTGATACACCAAAATCAGAGAAGGAAAAGAAATAAAAGAAATACAAATCAGAAAAGAAGAAGTAAAAGTGTCACTCTTTGCAGATGACATGATACTATACATAGAGAATCCTAAGGATGCTACCAGAAAACTACTAGAACTAAACAATGAATTAGGTAAAGTAACAGGTTACACAATTAATGTACACAAATTTCTTGCATTCCTATACATTAATGATGAAAAAACTGAAAGAGAAATTAAGGAAGCAATCCCATTTATCACTGCAACAAAAAGAATAAAATACCTAGGAATAAACCTTCCTAAGGACACAAAAGAACGTATGCAGAAAACTATAAGACACTGATGAAAGAAATTAAAGACGATACAGACAGATGGAGAGATAAACCATGTACTTGGAGGGGAAGAATCAACATTGTTAAAATTACTATATTACCCAAAGCAATCTACAGATTCAGTGCAATCCCTGTCAAGCTACCAATGGCATTTATCATAGAACTAGAACAACAATTTTTACAATTTGCTTGGAAACACAAAAGACCCTGAACAGCCAAAGCAATACTGAGAAAGAAAAACGGAGCTGGAGGAATCAGGCTCCCTGACTTCGGACTATACTACAAAGCTACAGTAATCAAGATAGTATGGTACTGGCACAAAAACAGAAATATAGATCAATGGAATGGAATAGAAAGCACACAGTTAAACCCACACACATACGGTCACCTTATCTTAGACAAAGGAGGCAAGAATATACAATGGAGAAAAGACAGCCTCTTCAATAAGTGGTTCTGGGAAAACTGGATAGCTACATGTAAAAGAATGAAATTAGAACCCTCCCTAACACTGTATACAAAAATAAACTCAAAATGGATTAAAGACCTAAATGTAAGGCCAGACACTATTAAACTCTTAGAGGAAAACATAGGCAGGACACTCTATGACATAAATCACAGCAAGATCCTTTTTGACCCACCTCCTAGAGAAATGGAAATAAAAACAAAAATAAACAAATGGGACCTAATGAAACTTAAAACCTTTTGCACAGCAAAGGAAACCATAAACAAGACGAAAAGACAGCATTCAGAATGGGAGAAAATATTTGCAAATGAAGCAACAGACAAAGCATTAATCTCCAAAATATACAAGCAGCTCAATATCAAAAAAAAAATAACCCAATCCAAAAATGGGCAGAAGGCTTAAATAGACCTTTCTCCAAAGAAGATATACAGATTGCCAACAAACACAGGAAAGGATGCTCAATATCACTAATCATTAGAGAAATGCAAATCAAAACCACAATGAGGTATCACCTCACACTGGTCAGAATGGCCATCATCAAAAAATCTACAAACAATAAATGTTGGCGAGGGTGTGGAGAAATGGGAACCCTCTTGCACTGTTGGTGGAATGTAAATTGATACAGCCACTATGGAGAACATTATGGAGGTTCCAAAAAACTAAAAATAGAACTACCGTACAACCCAGCAATCCCACTACTGGGCATATACCCTGAGAAAACCATAATTCAAAAAGAGGCATGGGGCTTCCCTGGTGGTGCAGTGGTTAAGACTCCGCCTGCCAATGCAGAAGACACAGGTTTGAGCCTTGGTCCGGGAAGATCACACATGTCTCAGAGCAGCAAAGCCCATGTGCCACAACTACTGAGCCTGCGTTCTAGAGCCCGTGAGCCACAACGACTGGAGCCTGTGCGCCTAGAGTCCATGCTCCATAACAAGAGGAGCCACCACAGTGAGAAGCATGCACACTGCAACAAAGAGTAGCCCCTGCTCGCTGCATTTAGTGAGAGCCCATGCACAGCAGCAAAGACCCAATGCAGCCTATAAATTAATTAATTAATTAATTAATAAAAAGAGTCATGTACCACAGTGTTCACTGCAACACTATTTGTAATAGCCAGGACATGGGAGCAACCTAAATGTCCATCAAGAGATGAATGGATAAAGAAGATGTGGCACATGTATACAATGGAATATTACTTGGCCATAAAAAGAAACGAACTTGAGTTATTTATAGTGAGGTGGATGGACCTAGAGTCTGTCATACAGAGTGAATTAAGTCAGAAAGAGAAAGACAAATACCATATGCTAACACATATATATGAAATCTGACAGAAAAAAAAAGGTTCTGATGAACCTAGGTACAGGACAGGAATAAAGATGCAGAGGTAGAGAATGGACTTGAGGACATGGGGAGGGGGAAGGGTAAGCTGGGACAAAGTGAAAGAGTGGCATGGACATATATACACTACCAAATGTAAAATAGATAGCTAGTGGGAAGCAGCTGCATAGCACAGGGAGATCAGCTCGGTGTTTTGTGACCACCTAGAGGGGTGGGATAGGGAGGGTGGGAGGGAGGCTCAAGAGGGAGGAGATATGCGGATATATGTATACATATAGCTGATTCACTTTGTTATATAGCAGAAACTAACACAACATTGTAAAGCAATTATATGCCAATAAAAATGTTAAAAACAAACAAGGAAGGGAGAATAGACAAATCTCCCAGAAATACAGAATTTTAAATAATTTATGTAGGTACACCTCCCCCAAGGAGATAAAGCATAATTCCCCACCCCTTAAGTGTGGGTTTGCATAGCAACTTTCTTTCAAAATGTATAGTATGAAAAGGAGGGAAAAAACTAACTTCACAGTGGAAAAACCTGACAAAACTACCTCAGCCAGTTAATATCAAAGTTAACATCGTCAGTGGTGTCCTGTTGATAGCACGTACCCCTAAAATGATGTGATGAGATTGGCACCTTACCTCTAGGGTTTTCCTCTCAAAACCCCACAACTCCAGTCTAACCATGAGAAAAACATTAGACAAACAAAAATTGAGACCCATTGTACAAAATACAAAAATTGAGGCAGATTCTCCTCAAAAGTGTCAAGATCATCAAAAACAAGGAATGTTTGAGAAACTATTGCAGTTTAGAGGAGCCTAAGGAAACATGATGACTAAAGGTAATACACCAGCTAGATGGGATCCTGGAACAGCAAAGGAACATTAGGTAAAAACTGAGGAATCTAAATAAAGGATAGGATTTGATTAATAATCTATCAACATTGGTTCGTGGTCACAAACCTAACACAGTAAGATGTTAACCAATAAGGGAACTGGTGCAAGTTATATGGGAACTCTCTGTACTATCTTTGCAACTTTTCTGTAAATCTAAAATGATTCTAAAATTAGACCTTTATTAAAATTTAAAAAGTAGATTGAGAAAATTTAACCCTATTTTTTGTCTGTCCCTTATAGGTGAAGAGCTCTTTTTTTTCTTTCCTTTCTCCTGTGGTCTCTCTCCTGACCTCGTGAAGAGCTCTTACTGAAGCAACTAAAACCAGCTCTACACCTCTTCAGCTTGAGTGCTTCTCCACTTTTTGCAATTGAAATATGATTGGTATGTTTAATCACAATCAATGGGGTAAAAAAAAATTGAACTTTGATTTATTTTAAAGGAGTGTTGTCCCTTAGTTTTTCTAAATGGTCCAGCTTAGTTTCTCCTTGCTATTAAATTTTCTGGCTTATAAATTTTGTATTACATTTAAAATATAAACCAAATAAAAGATTTTACTAACATGAATCTTTATGCTTCTTTGCTCTCAATAAAATGTCCTTACATCATTAGTCAATTTCAGGGGTCAATCTCATAATTTGGTTCTCATAGTTTGGTTTCCTAACAGGAGATTTCGGTCCACAGCTACTCAGCTCTCTTTCCTCTAAGAAGTTTAAGAGATAGAGAAAACGGCTACAGACAACTATTCTAAGACACTTAAGGTACATTTAGCCAACACTTTTGCTCCTTTTCACGTAATCTATAAGCATTATCAATGCTGACAAAGCAACAATGCGCTATGCTCTGCTTCCCAACTGCATACCTGATGGTTTCATTGTTGTGTTATTGATTTTCTTTCTCTTTTGGATATGAAGTATCAGAGCAAGTAATAAAAATTCAATTCAATATGATTCAATTTTGGTTAAATATTGATGCATAAATGTATGAAGAAACTATTTTTTTCACATTTCTCAACCTGTTTGATCCTCTGCAACATTGTACCCTGATGAAAATCTCACTTCCTAATTTCCTTTCGTTCTCCTCCTACACTTCTGAGTCCATTTCATTTGTTGGGGTGGGGGGTTGAGGGAGGCAAAACTATCTTCTATAATTAGATATTTCACTATAAGTATATTGTGAAATTTCAGTGAGATAAAATGTAAAAGCACCTGGAACTTAAGACGCATTCAACAAACTTGAGTGTTTTGCCCTTCTTTACTTGCCTTATAGATGTAGGTACTTTGCAATGTTCTTTCCTGGGTCCACTCCTTTTACAACTCATGTTCTTCTTAGAGTCCTCTACTCCCGTGTCTTCAAACGCCCCTATACACCAAGGAAGACTGTATTCCTAGTTTCTCCCTTACTATTGATCTTCAGAATGTCTCTTCAGCTGCCTACTAAACAAGTCCATATGGATGTGCCCTACCCCTTCTCTACACAACAGGTCAAAAGATATTACCACTCAGTTGTTTAAGGTGAGAAATCTAGATATCAGTGAAACCTGAACTGTCTCAGCATACCATTCTCCCTTCTCACATCTAATCCAACACCAACTTCTGTCACTTAAACTCCACTTAATACCCCCAATGGATGATCTATTTTGTTTGTTGCTGTATCTGTGGTGCCTAGAAGAATGCCTGACACCTAGTAGATACATACTGAAATCATTTATTGAATGAATTAATCTGTCCTCTCTTCTTTGTCTGCACTGCCATGGATGTAGTCCAAGCCCTAATTATGTCTTTGGAGACTCACATTCATAGCTCCTGAATTAGTGTCTCTGCCTCTAGTAACTCCAGCTCCCATTGCCTTCTCTCCAGTCCATCCTATACACAGCTTGCCATGAGTAAACTGTAAACATCCTAAAAAAATTTGCCTGGTGCTTCACAATATAACCTTAATCTACCTCGTTAGCCTATTCTCCCACTATTTTTTCACTCTACAAATTCCCTATTTTCCCTACTTTGAACACACATACTTTTTTCAAATTTCAAATTCCAGCTCTTCATTGTTATATATATAGGAAAGAAACTGACTTTTGTATATTAACCTTGTATCCAGCAACTTTGCTATAACTGCTTATTAGTTGCTGGAAATTTTTTTTTGTTTTTGATTCCTTGGGATTTTCTACATAATCATGTCAACTTTGAATATAGTTTTATTTCTTCCTTCCCAGTCTGTATTTAAAGTTTAATTTCCTTTTCTGGAGTTATTGCATTACCTAGGACTTCCAGTACAAAGTTTAATAGGAGTGGTGAGGGAATTCCCAGTGGTTAGGACTCCACACTTTCACTGCCAAGGGTGTGGGTTGGGGAATTAAGATCTGAAAAGTCATGAGGTAAGGCCAAAAAAAAAAAAAGTGTGGTGAGAGCAAACAACTTCACTTTGTTCCTGATCTTAGGGGGAAAGAATCTAGCAATCTAGTTTCTCACCATTATGATGTTAGCTATAGGTTTTTTGTACACGTTCCTTATTAAATTGAGGAAGTTCCCCCTGTATTCCTAGTTTGCTGAAAGTTTTTATCATGAGTAGGTGTTGGATTTTGTAAAATGATTTTTCTGTACCTATTGATGTGATCAAATGATTTTTCTTCTTTAGCTTTTAGATGTGATGGATTACATTAACTGATTTTTGGATGTTGAGCCAATTTACACACCTGGAATAAATCCCACTTGGTCATGGTGTATACTTCTTTCTCTGTACTGCTGGACTTGATTCGCCAATATTTTGTTAAGAATTTTTGCATCTATGTTCATGATAGATATTGGACTGCAGTTTTCCTTTCTTGTAATGTCTTTATCTGCTTTTGGTGGAAGGGTGATGCTTGCCTCATAGAATGGATTAAGAAATGTTCTCTGCTTCTATTTTCTGAAAGAGATTATAGAGAGTTGGTGTGATTTCTTCCTTATATGTTTCATAGAATTCACCAGTAAACCCATCTGGGCCTGGTGCTTTCTGTCATGGAAGGTTATTAATTATTGATTAAAAATTTTTAATAGATATAGGCCTATTTAGATTATTTCTTCTTGTGAGGTTTTTGGTAATTATGTCTCTCAAAGAAATTGGTCCATTTCATCTAGGTTATCAAATCTGTCAGCACAGAGTTGTTCATATTATTCCTTAATTATCCTTCTATTCTTCATAGGATCTGTAGTGATGGCCCCCTTCATTCCTGATATTAGTAATTTGCCTTCTCTTTTTATCTTAGTCTGGCTAGAGTTACCAATTCTATTGATCTTGTCAAAGAACCAGACTTTGGTTTCATTGATTTTTTTTATCAACTTCCTGTTTTCAAGTTTCACTGATTTACACTCTATTATAATTTTTATTATTTCTTCCCTTCTTCTTACTTTGGATTTAATTTGCTTTTTTTCTAGTTTCCTAATGTGGAAGCTTAAATTATTGACCTTGGATCTTTATTCTTTCCTAAGATATGCACTGCTTTCACTGCAACCCACAAATTTTGATAAGTTGTATTTTCATTTTCATTTAGTTCAAAATATTTTTAAATTTCTCTTGAGATTTCTTTCTTTTCTTTTTTTTTTGCGGTACACAGGCCTCTCACTGTTGTGGCCTCTCCCGTTGCGGAGCACAGGCTCCGGACGCGCAGGCCCAGCGGCCATGGCTCATGGACCTAGCCACTCCACGGCATCTTGCCAGACCGGGGCATGAACCCGCGTCCCCTGCATCGGCAGGCGGACTCTCAAACACTGCACCACCAGGGAAGCCCGAGATTTCTTCTTTAATCCATATGTTATTTAGAAGTATTTTGTTTATTTTTTATTTATTGGCTGTGTCAGGTCTTAGTTGCAGCATGTGGGATATTTGTTGCGGTATGGAGGATCTTTCGTTGCGGCACGAGGGCTCTTCACTGTGGCTCACAGGCATCTCTCAAGTTGTGGCACACAGGCTCCAGGGTTTGTGGGCTCTGTAGTTTGTGGCATGCGGACTCTCTAGTTGAGGCACATGGGCTTAGCTGCCCCACAGCATGTGGGATCTTAGTTCCCTGACCAAGGATCAAACCTACATCCCCTGCATTGGAAGGCAGATTCTTTACCACTGGACCACCAGGGAAGTCCTGAAGCATGTTGTTTAATCTCCAAGTTTTGAGGGAATTTCCAGGTATCTTTCTGTTATTGATTTTCAGTTTCATTTCACTGTGGTCTAAAAGCATACATTTTAGGATATCTTTTTTTTTTAACTTGTTAAGGTGTGTTTTATGGCCCAAGATGTGGTCTACCTTCATGAATGTTCTATGTGAGCTTGAGTGTACTCTGCTGTTGTTGGATGAAGTGGTTTAGAAATAACAATTAGATCCAATTGATTGATGGTGCTGTTGGGTTCAACTATGTCCTTACTACTTTTCTGCCTGCTGAATCTGTCCATTGCTGATAGACGGGTATTGAAGTCTCCAAATATAGTAGTGGCCTCGCCTACTTCTTCTTGCAGTTCTATCAGTTTTGGCCACATGTATTTTGACACTCTATTGTTGATGCTCTGATTTTAACTGAGCAGTTTATGATTACATTTTCTCCATCCTCTTAGCTATCAACTATATTTTTAAAAATTTTACAGTTCCGAAACTTCAATTTGTCTGCTTACATTACCCATCTGTCCTTGCATGTTGTCTACTTTTTCCATGAGAGCCGTTAGCAAATTAAACATAGCTGTTTTAAATTTCTATTCTGTTCTGAGAATTTCAACATCCCTGCCATATCTGAGTCTGGCTCTCATGCTTGATTTGTCTCTTCAAATTGTGCTTTTTCTTGCCTTTGATCACCCTTTGTAACTTTTTGGTTGGAGGCCAGACATGATGTATCAGGAAATAGGAACTGAGGCAATTAGTCTTTTAGTAGAAGGTTTTATGTTAATCTAGGTAGGAGCTAGGCAGTACTTAACATTTTCTGTAGCTCTAAGTGGCAGAGACTTGTTTCCTCTGTTTTCCTTGTTGTTTTGTCTTCTTCCCTGTTGTGTTTTTTCCCTAAGAATTCTTTGTTAAAGAGTCTGTCTTGGAGCTCTCAGTCATACTGCACAGATACTACACTGGAACTCTGTTGTCATGGTGGTAGGGTATTTGGGAAGCATTCAATAATCTTATATCTCTGTCTTTTATTTGGCCTGGGTCCCTGGGCTGTGATTTTCAGAAGTATTTCTTAGACATTTTTTTCTCTTCTCCCATGATATAAGAAGGCTAAAGGGGGCTGAGATTGTCTAACTTGCTTTCCCTCAGGTGAGATAAGGCTCTGGTAGAGTAATTTCCTTCAGAGGGCAGGACTTTGTCATGGAAAATTATATGGGTGTATTTCAAAATAGTTATCTTCTCCTCCCCTGAAACACAAGGGGATCCCTGATCTTAATCATGAGAACTTGGTGGGGTTCCTGGGGATAAATCCTATAAAGTGTGGAGGTTCTCCTAAGAGTGGGGTTTTTAACTGTCAAGCCAGTTAGCATCCAGTAACTTGTCAAAGTTACCATTTCACTGTTCATATCAGTTACTGGCCCAAGCAGGTCTGCTCCTGGTAAGCTGATCTCTAATGTGATTCTATCTGGCTGTTTCTCCAGTTTGGGAGTGGTGGTTTGCCCTATGACCTCAATTCTCCTTCAGATCTAATAAAAGGCATTGATTTTTCTGCCTGTTCAGCCTTTTTCTTATGATTCCATTTTCTCCATCCTCTCTTAGCATATCAACTATATTTTTTAAAATTTTATAGTTCTGAAATTTCAATCTGTCTGCTTACATTATCCATCTGTCCTTGCATGTTGTGGGATATGTCTTGCTGTGAGGATGGAGTGATGACTTCAGCTCCTTATATGCTGGAGCTGAAACTGGTAATTGCCTACAAACTCTTTTATTTTTTATTATTTTTATTTATTTATTTTTTTTGTGGTACGTGGGCCTCTCACGGTTGTGGCCTCTCCCGTTGCGGAGCACAGGCTCCGGACGCGCAGGCTCAGCGGCCATGGCTCACGGGCCCAGCCTCTTCACGGCATGTGGGATCCTCCCAGACCAGGGCACGAACCTGCATCCCCTGCATCGGCAGATGGACTCTCAACCACTGCTCCACCAAGGAAGCTCCCAAACTCTTTTTTAAAAGTTCTTCCCTGTTTTCACTATAAAGCAAGGCTGAAATAATCCTGAGGAGTCTTCCCTGATCTCTCTCTGCTAAGTGAAAAGCTCCTGCCTATGTACTCTAGTACTTGGTACAACTACAAGTATTTCATATATTGACTCTTAGCTCTGTGACTCTGTGAATGCCTGGAGAACAGGCTTTTTGGCTTATCTTTGCATTTCTTGCATATGGTATAAATAAGTGTCTGCTTAATTGAAAGGAAAAAGGAACAAAACACTGTTCACTAATTAAAAACAAAGTACTACTTTTATTTGGCTCACTTCTCCATTTATTAGATAACCACATGTGGAGAGGCACAAAGCACTTAAGTTTTACATAACTACAAAGTTATCACAAATCCCAAACTTTTTAGCCACAGATACTTCACTTACTCTGTTTAAAGAAAAAGCTTTCAAAACATCTGAGTTAGCCTGATACAGAGACCCTGAATAAATGGGAACTACATATTTTTAAATGCTTGTACTTCCTGCTCTAATAATGTCTTCTTTAAATTGAATCCAGCATAAAAGGGATTGAAATATGTAAGGTCATGATGCAAATGCTTTTGAGAGATAGTGAAATTAATCTGTACAACATGGAAAAAGATGTAATGTGCACAGAAGGTCTGCAAGGATTCACTGAGCCATCTGGGCTTCCATGGCTTGTGCTGTCCATTCTGGTGCTGTCTGACTGATTTTCTCCAAAAGGTTATTCACTTGGAAACAAAGCGATTGGATCTGTTTGTCCCATGTTGGCAGGGCTTCTCGTGCTAAAGAAAAAAGGAATAATGTACAAAGTTGAAATTACTCCTTTGCAACCACAGTGAATGTTGAGCTAGAAGATAAATACAGTAACATTGATTTTTAAAAGTTTACTCCAAAAATCTTAGTTAATGAAATTAAGCTAATTAAAAAATAGTTAAGAAAAGTACCCCAATCACTGGTACAAAGTATAAACAAAACAAAACAAAAAACACAAAATAAAACCAAACCACCTCAACTGCAGCAGTCAGACAGACAACTTCACTGAGGCCACCTGTTCCCTCACCAATGTCTACTGCTTCGTAAGACACTGCCACCAACTGGGGAAAGTGAAACTTGAAAACACTACGATCAGTGAAAGAAGCTAAAAGGTCACATATTGTATGGTTTCATTCATATCAAATATCCAGAACAGGTAAATCCATAGAGACAGAATAGAAATTGGTTGCCAGGGGTTGGGGAGAGAGGTATGAGGAGCAATTGCTTAAGGGGCATGGGATTTCCTTTTGGGAAGATGAAAATGTTCTGGAACTAGGTAGAGATGGTGGTTGCATAACACTGTAAACATACTAAATGTTACTGAATTTTTCACTTTTAAATGATTAATTTCATGTTATGTGAACTTCAACTCAATTAAAAAATAGTAGTGGAGGAATAGGTATTCCTTTATTAACAGTAAAATTTACTATAAATTTATTACCTAATATTGTTACAGATCAATGGAACCAAATAGAGTACAGAAATAGATCCGAACATATATGTGGAACCTAATATACGCCAAAGATCAGAAAGGATATTTTATTTAATAAAAGATATTTGCATAATTGGCAATCCATCTTAAAAAAAATAACTAGACCATGCCTTAAAATTATACACAAAAATGAACTGCAGACAGATTAAATTTCTAAATATAAAACAATAAATAAAATATTAGAAGAAATTTTAGGAAAATATTAATTTTATCCCAAAATGAGGGAGACTTTCTTTTTTTTTTAACATCTTTATTGGAGTATAATTGCTTTACAATGGTGTGTTAGTTTCTGCTTTATAACAAAGTGAATCAGCTATACATATATCCCCATATCCCCTCCCTCTTGCGTCTCCCTCCCACCCTCCCTATCCCACCCCTCTAGGTGGGAGGGAGACTTTCCTAATCAATACAGAAAACACAAAAGCCATAAAGTTAAAAATGGACATATTTGGCTGCAAAAGAGCTTTTAAATGTGTTTATGGCATGCATTGCGTTACAGAAACACAACTGACAGAAAGAGAAAAATATCTGTAACAGATAGGAAAGGTGTGGAGGGGGAATGAAGGAAATAGACAAGAAAAACTAACATGAATTCACAGAAAAGGAAATACTAATGGCCAATACATGGAAAGATATTAAACTTCACTAGTGCCAAGGAAATGCACAATAAAACAATAACATAGTATTTTCCCCTCAACAATTGGCAAAAGATAAAAAGAAGAAGAATATCCAGATCTTAAAGATTCATTCTCTCATACTGGTGGAAGTGTAAATGGCTACACCTTTCTGGAAAGCAAACTGGCAGTAGCTATTAAGAATCAAAATATGTATATCCTCTGATGCAAAGTATGCAACTTCTGAGACTCTGTTCTATAGAACTAAGTGTCCCAGTATATAAAGATACGCACAAGGAAACCACCTGAATGTCCATCAACAGGTGAATAGTTGAACTCCACGAAATACTATGCAGCTATTAAAACAAATAAATTAGATTTATATCTAGTGACTTGCAAATATATTCACGGTACATTAACTTAAAAAAAAAAAAAAACCACTTTGGGACTTCCCTGGTGGTCCAGTGGCTAAGACTCTGAGCTTCCACTGCAGGGGGCATGGGCTAGATCCCTGGTCGGGGAAGTTCCATGTGCCAAGCAGTGTGGCCAAAAAACCCCCCAAACAAACAAACAAACAAAAAACAAAAAACACTTCATAGAACACTATGTACTTTAAAGTATAATGCCACTTTAAAAAATCTCTACATGTTTTTACTTATCTATATAAGCATGTAGAAAGGCACACGAGACTTTAGACTGACATTAGTTATGCCAGGCAGCTGGGATCAGAAGAATGCAGGTGAAAGTGGAAAGACATTACGGACTCTTCCTTTATTCATCCTTGTAATGTTTTACTTCTTATTATGAGCAGATTTACCATTGTAGTTTTTAAATCTAAGAAAATTAGAAAGTAAAATATCCCATATTCTATCAAGTTGGTATACGTTAATTTAAATTGTGTTTACTTTGTGACGCTTCTGCTATACTCTTCATCATACACTGTGTTTGCTCATTCAATAATTATTTATTTCCCACTTACAACGTGCAGGGCACTGGAAAAGATGTTGGATATACCATGGAGAACAAGAGACACTTAATATCTATCACTAGGAAGCTGAGCTTGGTTAACAGAAACAGACATTTAGACAAATTCAGAAATTCAGGGTGACAAGCATGTATGACTTAAAGCCATACCTAACCTGGGAAGTCAGGAAAATCATTATTGATTAACATTGTTCAAACTAAGACATGGGGACAAACAGAAGATGGCTGGAGAGGCTGCTTGTGGAGAGGGATGACTATTTTGGAATGTTTCAAGTGGGAAAGAATTTACAATGCTGGAAAAAACAAAAAGTCCTGTGAGCTGGATTGGAAAGAGAAAACCATAAAGGATCATGCAGGACCTTTTGGAGACTTTGTAGAATCTTACTCTACAAGCAATGGGGAAGCCATTCATCAGCATGTCAAGGAAGAGAGTCACATTTAATAATTTGTTTTTTATTTCTTTTTTCTGTTTGTTCACATTTTTAAAAGATCACAATCCCTCTGGCTCTACTAGGGCAACTGGACTAGAAAGGAGCTATTGTAGATGTGAGAAAAAAAGCTAAAAGGCTATTTCTTAAGCCCAGAAGGGGTTTCAGGGGTTCAGAACAGGCTGGTGACAGTAAGAAATGAAGAAAAGTACATGGATTCCAGATACACTACAAGGTAAAATTCGAAGGATTCTGGGCAGTGAAGAAGAGAAGGGGTCAAGGATAAGGAATGCTGGAGAAAGCGAACAGTGTAGTTTCTGGCTGGCTGGCTGTTTTGGGAGGCAGGCAGTGGAGGAGATAGTGAATTCAGTTCTGGGTATATTCATTCTGAGAAGCCCACGAAGCAATCAGGTGGGAAACACCTATTAATCAATTAGAGCCGCTGAACCTGGGACTCAGAAGGGAGATTTACACTAGAAATCTAAGCGCTGTCTGCATAGAGATGGTAACTGAATCAATGGGAATAGGTGAGATTACCTAGGGTAACAGTAGAGGAGACAAAGGCCGAGGAGTATGTCCCAAGCAACCCCAATATTTAAATTTAAAGCACTATAGAATCTACAAAGACAACTGGGAAGAATACCTGGAGAAATAGGAGGAAAAACAGGAGAACAGGGTGAAGGAGATGACAGAAGTCAAGAAGGGGCGGGGGCACTCAAAAAGGAGTGAGTGATCAACCCTATTCAATATGTGGAAAAGTCAGGATGAAGCCTGAAAGATAAAAGGATTTTTGTTAAAATGGAAGAGACCTGACCATGTTTAAATATTGATAAAAAGAAGCCAACAGAGAAGAAAAGGATGAAAATAGACAAAATAATTGCTAAGCTCAGGTTCCTAAAAAAGATTTCTTTTGGAGCAGGGAGTGGCAGAGTTCAGAGAAGGGATCCAAAGTACAAGAGGAAGAACTGGAGAGAGAGATAGAAACCATCTCCCATAAAACACGGAAGAAGAAAAAGACAGAATTAGATCTATATTGAACAGAGAGTGAAGGAGGAGAAAAGTCAGAGGTTTAGGAAAATGAAATTTGAAATAGTCATTGCAGAGTAGGGAAAAAGTGGACTAGAGAAAAGTATCAAGAATCCCAGGCAGCGTCAAGAATTCAGGACCTTGAATTTTGCAGTGGTATCAATCTGGTGCTCTGACTCTTCTCCAGCAACGTTAGTTAGTTACTTAAGTACAGGCATGGAAAAGATGGAGAATGGGTTCATTCAAGGTGAAGTTTTGCTGGACAGCAGGAACAAAAAGTTCGCAGGCAAGTGTTCTGGGGCATCTGTAAAAGAAGTAACTGAATCATGAAAATGATTGAAATCCTGATTTCATGATTCACGATGAATCATGAAATCTAAGCTGGATAGGAAGAACAGTAAAGGTTAAAAAAGGGCTGAGCTGACTGAAAGAAAGTGAAAGCAAATAGACCAGAGGCTCCAATGCAGTCAAGGAAGAGGTGAGGTAGAAGTACCTGAGAAAGACCACTAGAAAGGCTGGGAAAAGGTCATGGTCAGAGTGGGATACTTCAAATTAAAACTGTACAAGTGGAATGGTTCTGGGTAAGGTCCAGGGCATAAATGAGGTGGGAAGAAGGGCTGAGGAGGTATTAGACAATGAGAAAGACAAGAGATCTACTTACCTGTCTGTCTTCATCAGTTTAGTGAGCTGCTGAACAGGAAATGCAACTGTCATTTCTACATGCCCAATACACGGTATGTGGTCAATAAATGTTTGGTGAGTAAATGAGTGAACTAACATAACAATTCCAATTTCAAATTTTTCCACGGCATAGAAAATGCTGCATTAATTAGATTCATGAATATAAGTTCATAAAAATTATTTTAAATTATTTCTTTGGGAAATAAGCTCATTCCAGTAGTAAGATTCTGGGTCAAAGGAAATTGCTCAACATGTTTTAATCACAAATATACAACACTTCACTGCCATTTCATTATGATATAAACAAGCAAAACTTCTTACTTTCAAAATGAACTATTCCATCAATCTGATCAATAAATCCATTCATACGTCCTTCTGTTATCATTTGCGATGCTATCTTTTCTGCCTGTTTAAAAAAAACAATAAATTCTTAGACACTTTAATTATCATTTCTAGTTATTCACATATTCTCACCAAGAGAACTGAAAGCTCTTGGTTTAGCTACCCGTCACTAAACTTTACGTATGTGTTCATCTGCCAATCATTACAAGAATAAATCCTGTAAATCTGCCTGTTATATCCCCCCAATTCTTTCTGGGTACAATCCATTATTTTAAGTTAATTGGGATCTGTTTTTCTTGTTGTAAGATTTTAAGCAAGAATCTAGCCTTCTAACCAACTTTTCTCTCTGCTCAAAATCAAACTAACAATTTTTCCTCTCACTGGGATCCACATCTCAAAAAAATCCCTAGCTTTTCTTATTTTATTTCATTTCAATTTTCACAGTATTTATCACCCCCAAAACTCTCTAAGACAGTAATATTTTTGAAGAAAATATTGAAAGGAGGAATAATGTTCAAATTTAAAAGGGAAACGAAAGGATTTAAAAGACCATTAAAGGGGAGCAATAGGTCCTCTACCTAATTCCTAAAGAAATACTTCATGTTTACTGTCTGTTTAGTAAACTGGGTTGTGACAGTCATTTTAGTAACTCTGACCATCTTCACAATCAACCCTAAATCACTCTTGAACAGACTGTGACTAGCATTTATTGTTAAAAATATATTCATTTCCCTTAGTCTCAGCAAGGGATCAATATGTCAAAGCCTAAGAAGAAAGCACCTTTTAATGGTAACTGAAGCCTTGGTTCCGAAATTGTTCCACGTCCTTTACTGTGTGTTGAATGTGTACACGTAAAGGAATTGTATTAGAAAATACTAAATTTAAATTTCAGTAACAGATAAAAGGGGATGTGACCATAACTACATGACTCTAAGCTCTACAAGTTTTGTAGTGAGGTGGATGGACTTGGAGTCTGTCATACAGAGTGAAGTAAGTCAGAAAGAGAAAAACAAATACCGTATGCTAACACATATATATGGAATCTAAAAAAAAATTGTTCTGAAGAACCTAGGGGCAGGACAGGAATAATGACGCAGACGTAGAGAATGGACTTGAGGACACAGGGAGGGGGAAGGGTAAGCTGGGACAAAGTGAAAGAGTGGCATGTACATATATACACTACCAAATGTAAAATAGATAGCTAGCGGGAAGCAGCCGCATAGCACAGGGAGTTCAGCTCGGTGCTTTGTGACCACCTAGAGGGGTGGGATAGGGAGGGTGGGAGGGAGACGCAAGAGGGAGGAGATATGGGGATATATGTATACATATAGCTGATTCACTTTGTTATACAGCAGAATCTAACACAACAATATAAAGCAATTATACTCCAATAAAGATGTTAAAAAAAAAAAGTTGTACAAGTTAGGTAAAAGTAAGGTTGATTGCTTGCTTTTACTGTTACTTAAAATTAAGAGAATGTTTTATAGATGTTACGTGAAATACCCTCTACATACGACCGGTACTTTTTGGGAATTTATACATAGCCAACCAAACGTTACCATGACTAAGAATAAAATTAACTCCCTAATAACTCAGTCAACTTCTTAAGTTAAATCAAGCACAGAAGTTACAATAGAATAGCCCAGAGTATTACCATAGTCATTCTCTCAAAGAGATGAACTTTTTAAACTTTGAGTCAATCTAGGGCAGAAAAAAGAATTAAGGCATAGATCAAATGTTAGTTAAAAATCAGAAACCACTATGAAGTGGATTTAAACAGATACTAAACAAAGATATTCTTATAAAATGGGTATCATAACCTGGAACCCCTTTAAGATTTCCATTCTAGGTCACTTTACCATAAAATACAACTTAAAAAAAAACCAAATCAAAGAAAATTCCATTACAGTACTATTTTGACATTCAAATAATTTATTTCCATTTACCTTAGGCTTTTAATGTATATTTTTGTTGCAACTGCCAATATTTATCAATTACAGTCGTCTCTTGGTATCCATGGGGGATTGGTTCCAGTAGCCCCCATGAATACCAAAATCCATGGATGCTCAAGACCCTTATATAAAATGTAGTAGTACAATGAATACAGTTGGCCCTCCAAAATATTCCTCCAAAATATCCACAAATTTTGTATCCGCAGATATGGAGGTCCAACTGTATATATTTTATTTTCTCTTTATGTCAATAATTTAGTCTCTTAACTTCCTTTTATGTATTGGAAATAAGAAAATACCTTAGCTGCAGGAATCTCTAAAAGGGCTCCAAGTTCCTCAAAGGTAATATTATTATATAATTTGCTTGCAGACAATAAATTGTGTTCAATAACAGCTCTGTCCAAGATGCTAGAACCTTAAATATAAATAAGAATGTTATAACTTTGAAACTAGTTTTACACTCTTAAAAGATGCATCTTGTTAAAAATTTTCTAGGCATGTACTAACTCATAATCATTGCCTTTATTCTTATCAAAAATTTAAAAGTAACCAAAATCCCTTAATACATTTTGAATAACATGCAGTTAAATACAAATAACATTTAGAAAATGATTGGCAAGTATTTATTAACTAGCTGAACAGATTTAATCCTCTGGGTTTGGGGTTTTGCTTCCTCGGACTAGCTACCAACTTCACTAACTTTTCTTTTCTTGCTATAAGCACATACTTTTATTAGCAAGCAGCAGCAAAACAATCATGCAAACAATCATGCTGTTTGTAAGCCTGATAAGTCAAAAAATACTGCTCAATGGAAATATCTCTATTCCCCTGGGCACTTCACAAGCACTTTACTCTGAGGCAAACGTGAGAAATGTTTGGAAGGCAGGATCCCTTCATGAGATATCAGGCATAGGATCCTCCCTTAAGTAAGATAATACAGGGCATGACAAAGTTATGGACCTCAGGCCCCATCCTGAAGGTGTGGCTCACTCACTTCTTTTTTTTTCCTTTCCAGTTTTATTGAAATATAATTGACATATAACATTGTATTTATTTAAGGTGTACAACATAGTGAGTTGATATATGTATATATTGTGAATTGATTACCACTATAAGTTTAGTTAATTAACATCATCACCTCACACAGTTACAATTTTTTTTCTTGTGACAACTTTTAAGATCTACTTTTTTAGCAACTTTCCAATATAAAGACCTAAATAAACAGGAAAATATGGAAGACTTAATATTGCTAAGATGGCAGTACTCTCCAAATTGATCTACAAATTCAGTGCAATCCCAACTGGCTTCTTTGCAGAAACTGACAAGCTGATCTTAAAATCTATATGGAAATTCAAAGGACCCACAGAAGCCAAAACAATTTTGAAAAAGAACAAAGTGGGAAGACTCAAATTTTCTGATTTCAAAACTTACTGCAAGGGACTTCTCTGGTGGCACAGTGGTTAAGAATCTGCCTGCCAAAGCAGAGGACGTGGGTTCGATCCCTGGGCCAGGAAGATCCCACCTGCCGCAGAGCAACTAAGCCCGTGTGCCACAACTACTGAGCCTGCGCTCTAGAGCCTGCAAGCCACAACTACTGAGCCCACATGCCACAATTACTGAAGCCCGCGTGCTGCAACTACTGAAGCCTGTGCACCTAGAGCCCATGCTCTGCAACAAGAGAAGCCACCGCAATGAGAAGCCTGCGCGCCACAATGAAGAGTAGCCCCTGCTCGCTGCAACAAGAGAAAGCCCGCGTGCAGCAACGGAGACCCAACGCAGCCAAAACTTAAAAATTAAAAAAAAAAACTTACTACAAAGATACAGCAACCAAGACAGTGTGGTACTGGCATGAGGACAGGCATACAGAATAATGGAACAGAATTTAGAGTCCAGAAATAAACTCACATTTACAGTCAACTGATTGTCAACAAAGATGCCAAGGCAATTCAGTGGGGAAATAAGAGTCTTTCCAACAAATGGTGCTGGGACAACTGAATATTCACATGCAAAATAATAAAGTTGGACCCCTACTTTACACCATATACAAAAATTAACTCAAAATGAATCAAAGACCTAAATGTAAGAGCTACAATTATAAAATTTACAGAAGAGGGGCTTCCCTGGTGGCGCAGTGGTTGAGAGTCCGCCTGCTGATGCAGGGGTTTGTGCCCCGGTCCGGGAAGATCCCACATGCCGCGGAGCGGCTGGGCCCGTGAGTCATGGCCGCTGAGCCTGCGCGTCCGGAGCCTGTGCTCCGCAACGGAAGAGGCCACAACAGTGAGAGTCCCGCGTACCAAAAAAAAAAAAAAAAAAAAAAAAAAATTTACAGAAGAAAATAGAACAACTTTTCATAACCTTGGATTAGGCAATGGTTTCTTAGATACAACACCGTAAGCACAAGCCACAAAAGAAAAAACATAAATTGGACTTCATCAAAATTAATAACTTTTGTGTTTCAAAAGATACCATCAACAAAGTGAAGAAACAACACACAGAATGGGAGAAAATATTTGCCAATCATTTATCTGATAATAAGATCTAGAATGTATAAAGAATTCTTACAATTCAATAATAAAAGCATAAATAACCCAATTTAAAAGTGGTCAATAAGCATATGAAAAGGTGCTTAACACCATTAGCCCCCAGGGAAATACAAATCAAAACCACAATAAGATACCACATTTCATACCCACTAGGATGACTAAATCAAAAAGACAGATAATATAACAACTGTGGGAGAAAATATGGAGAAAACGGAACCCTCACACACAGCTGGCAGGAATGTAAAATGGTGCAGCCACTTTGGAAAACAGTCTGGCAGCTCCTCGAAAGACTAAATATAGAGTTACCATATGACCCAGTACTTCCACTCCTAGATATACATCCAAGAGAATTAAAAGCTTATGTCCACACAAAAACTTTTACATAAATGTTCACAGCAGTATTATTAATAGCCAAATAGTGAAAATAACCTAAATGTCCACTAACTGATGAAGAAATAAAATGTGGCTAACAGAATGTTATTTGGCAATAAAAGTGAATGAAGTACTGATGCACACTACAACATGGATGAACCTTGAAAACATCACGTTAAGTGAAAGAAGCCAGTCACAAAAGATCATATATTGTATGATTCCATTTATATGAAATGTCCAGAACAGGCAAATCTCTAGAGCAGAAAGTAGACTAGTAGTTACATTGTAAAACTCTGAGAATATACTGAAACCACTGAATTGTAATAACAACAAAACTATGTCTCAAGGTTGCTAGCCTTAGGGTTGTAATGACAATAAACAAAGATGTCCAAGAAAGATAAATAAGGAAGGCAATAAAGTCTAAAATGGAAGAGGAAGAAGACAAAATGCCTGTCCTATATATTGATACATAGTCTCCTATGAGAAATTTGAAAATCATTTGCATTCTCTGAGATCCTAGTGAATAGCCCTCATTTGAGAAAAGAATTATCTGATGTTATCTTTTTTTTTTCATGGCCAGAATGCTCAAAGTCAAATGTGAAGCTCAACTACATCAATTCTAGAAACTCTTCCTTATTTATCTAGCTTTTGTTTGTCAGATATCTTCTTGCAAAAGAATTTATTTAAAGCTGCTCAGAATACACAGAAGACAAGAAAATTTTAAAGTTAAAAAGAAAAAGAATAACAACAATCAAAACACACACATTACAGGTGGGCTACAAGTTTAATTTTTTAAACTTTCTAGCAGCCCATCAAATTAAGAAAGCTGGGACTTCCCTGGCGGCACAGTGGTTAAGAATCCGCCTGCCAATGCAGGGGACACGGTTGGAGCCCTGGTCCGGGAAGATCCCACATGCCATGGAGCAACTAAGCCCGTGCGCCACAACTACTGAGCCTGTGCTCTAGAGCCTGTGAGCCACAACTACTGAGCCTGCACTCTAGAGCCCACAGGCCACAACTACTGAGCCCACATGCCACAACTACTGAAGCCCGTGTGCCTAGAGCCCATGCTCCGCAACAAGAGAAGCCACCGCAATGAGAAGCTCACAAACCGCAACAAAGAGTAGGCCCCGCTCACTGCAACTAGAGAAAGCCCAAGCGCAGCAACGAAGACACAATGCAGCAGAAAATAAAAATAAATAAATACATTTTTTTTTAAAAATTAAGAAAACCAACCAGTTTATCAACTCACAGTGTTTAAATAAGATAAAAATCAATTGCTCCGGAGAATCACAACTAATCCTAAGACTGAAAAGGAATTTTTCTGAGGATCTGCATAAAGAATATCCTATAGAATAAATATCTCCTTTAGACAGAAAGATAATAATCAATTGATTTGTTTCTTAAAGTACAATTAAATAAAAGAAATTCTATAGGTCAATATAATTGCTTCAATAATCTGTAACTCAGGGCAGTAAGACTGGTGAGGTATATACCTTTCAGCCAAATCTTACATAAATAATTCTTTACAGCTAGATTCTCTTCAATATGGGATGACAGTGAATCCAAGGCAATGAGTCTGACAGCTCTGCACGTTTGTCTTGACCTTTTCCATGTTTCTGGTGGCCTACATCTATATTTTTATTATCATGTGTGTTACTGTTATAAGCTACTTTAAAACCTCTGTAGATAAACATACATAAAATAATTGATGTTATGAACAAGCATCTATTACAAAATTCTTTCCCAGCAAAGGCAGTTTGACTTAAGCAAATACCTAGGAAACATGACACCAAGTTCTATTCTTATTGGAAACACTTTCCCCTCAGTAACCTTGGGCAAGCTATTGTGCCAAATTTTGCTCTAAAATAGGACTGGATAATTATGCTCTGTTACAAATTGATGTTTAAGATTAATTAAGGTACTTATCAAATGGTTTGAGTCTTTAAAAAACCAGGCGCTATAAGCCTAGCCTATAATTCTTCTGCTCTTAGAGTTTCCAAAAAATGCTTTATTCCATGAAATGCTTTCCAATAGAGCTACTCTTATACTTCAAACTCATATCTGTGTATAATATTCATCTTCAGTCAATACTTCTTTTATCAAGTGTTACATAAAAATATTACAGAAAGATATCAAGATGCTTCAAATTTAACATATGTTCTACTAGTGTGACCTCAATATTTACTACCACATACTTATAAGAAGTAATCATTACCATCAGCTGTAGTTGCTTTCTGGTGAGGCATCAGCATGGCAGCAAATTCTTGAAGTTGATTTCCTCTGATGATCCTATCTAGGTACATTTTCTCGAGGATTCCATAAGCAGCAAGTTGCTGGCACCTTTCATCCTTAAAAAGAGTAGCAAGCATCCGAGAACGCTGCTGTCCTAAGGGGAACAAATGAGCATCACATATTCTCACAATCTGTTTTTTCAATGAAAAGCAATCTTTTTTATGACCCCATTTTTGCCTACTAAAATATGCAGGCTGATTCTCGTTATTTCTGGTAGTTATGTTCTATAAATTTGCTGCCAACACTGTATTAGTGAATACTCAACTCCTGCTCCTAGGGGATATATGGGGTTAGGTTCCATGAGCCTCTGGTCACAACATTTTTTTCAGCTGGTCAATATGTAACCTTGTTTTGTGTATTTCTGTTTAAAGGCACCACATTCAATACGTATTGTTGATTCAGTAACATTGAATTCATGGCTTACACTATAACTCATGCCTGAATTAAGCTTACCTAACTTAACATACATCGTTTCTCCAAAAGGCACATCACAGACTTCCCACACATAAGTACACAAGATAGTACTTCAGCACTATGCTAGGGGCCATTTTAGACAGCAAAACCACCAACAAAATGCATGAAAATGTGGAGAATGTGGTATTAAATAGACCACAAAAAGGACACTTGTTTATAGTATGAGAGCTGAAACAAGGTAGAGCATTGCCTTGTTCGATCCCAGCTAGAAACATAAACAGGGAGACTCAAATTTTTTGCTGCTCTGCACATGACTGCAAATGACTGTGAAAGCATCATACTTTGAGTACTGATTTGGGGGTGATAAATTTTAGGAAGCAGGCAAAGTCACAAATGTGGAATCTGTGAATAATGAGGATTAACTGTATATTCATTTGTGAAGACTATGATATACAATCATTCCCTCAGTATCCAATGGGGATTGGTTCCAAGACCACCCCCCCAATAAATACCAAAATCTGCAGGTGCAAAAGTCACTTATGTAAAGTGATATTGTTTTTGCATTACCTTCATACATCCTCCCCTATACTTTAGATCATCTCTAGATTATGTATAATACCTAGAGATGATCTATCTATGTAAATGCGATGTAAAGCGTTGCTGGCACATGGCAAATTCAAGTTTTCCTTTTGGAACTTCCTAGAATTTTTTTTCCCAAAATATTTTCAATCCACAGTTGGTTGAATCTGCGGATGAGGAACCCCTGGATATGGAGAGCCAACTATATGCCAAAATGTTACATGTGGTTCCAGTTATAGTTGTTATTTTCTTCTTCTTGCTTATCTGTACTTCTACAATGAACATGCATTCTTCCCCTAATAATAAAAAATTTATAAAAGATGAACAAACATTTCTCAGATGGGAAACTTGATTTTCATAGTTTCAATTTATACCTTCAAGGACCTTTAAATGGTGAAAAAATACATGACAACTGATGACATTAAAAACTGAACTAATGGAAATAATATGAACAAACTTTTTCTTTTTAAATTTATTTTTAGCTCTATATACTGAAAGAGCCTAATGACAACGATACCCAGCATCAATGAGCATATCTAGTAACCTGATCTCACTATCCTCATTAAAAGGAACTAGAGAGCCTCAAAAAATAGCTGATTTCATGTCTGAAACAGGGAAAATACAAAAGGAGCCTGAAGCATCTTTTTATGCTATTGATACATTTCAGGCAAGTACTCAAAGACTAATGGGGCTGTGTCAAAAAGACATAATTTGGTCATATTTGGGACAAGTTGAGCATCAAAAAGAATAACAACTATAATTTATTGTGACACACTGAATAAATAAAAAACAGAGTCAAATATACAAGAATGTTCACAGCAGTACTACTACTAATAGCTATTAAGAAGGCAATAGGATAAACAAATTGTGGTATATTCACATAATGGGATACCACATAACAATGAAAATGAAGAAACTGAATGTAACAATGTGGATAAATTTCATAAAGCTGAGCAAAAGAGGCAAGACAAGAGTATATATACTATATGATTTCATTTACATAAATACAAGAAGCGGGCAAAATAACAATTGCTCTTGGGGGATAGGGGTTGGGGCCAGTGGTTAGGAGAAAGCAGGACAGAATATTTCAGGGTGCTGGTAATATTTTGTTTCTTGTTCTGGATGTTGATTACGTGATAGTATTCATTTGTGACAATTCATCAAATTGTACACTTCTGATATGTACAGTTTTCTGTGTGTATATTATACATGCAGAAAAATAAGCTAAGAAAAAATCCACAGTGATATTTGGGAAAAAAAAAAAGGAGAAAAAAGGAAAGCTCCTGAAGAATACTATCTAATAAATACAGAAGAAAAGAATTAGTAAATCAACATTTTTCATTTTTATTTTATATTACACATATAATGAGTGATCCAGGCAAAGATTATTAATAGATATTAAATTATGGAAAGGAATATGTGAAAGGAATTTGGGGAACAGGATTTTTGTAGTGTCAAAGCAGCACCCCATGAATTATTTACAAAATACACAGAGGACAATGTACCTTTACAATGGAATTTCTACCTTAATCAAATGAACAAACTCAGCATCACTAACAGTGGGACCAACCTGACAGCGTGTGCTCTCTGACGTGATTCAACAGCAAGTACACAGCATCATTATAAGGTATTCTTGCTAGAAAAAAAATAACCTGAATCTAATCTCACCTCTGGCTAACTTCCATTTTACAGGAAATATAGGGGATTAAGGAATAAAAAAACAATATATATGTATCAAAAAATCTAGGATGAAGGACATTTTACCTAACAACTTCAAAGTCAGTATTTTTTCTTTTTTTAAGTGAGGCAACTATACAGTGTTGTATGTCAACTATATCACAATAAAGTTGGCAGGAAAAATAAGGAAACTACTCTAGACTAAAAGAGTCTAAAGACTAAAGAGCCATAATCACCAAATGCCACACATGAAGTTGCTCCTCGTTCAAGGGGAAAAAGGCAGGTATAAAAGATATTCTTGAGCTAACTGGGGCAGTGATAACATGGACCAGCTGCTAAATTCTACAGTGGAATCACTGTTAATTTTTTTAGGGATGAGGATGGTATTGCAGTTATGTAGAAAAATGTTCCTGTTCTACAGAGATACATAATGTATAAAGAGGCAGTGTCATGATGGCCTACAACTTACTTTAAAATGATACATCAAAAAATATGTGTGTGTGCGCATGAGAGTGAGAGAGAAAGCAAATATGACAAAAAGCCAGGAAAGTTTAGAAAAAGAGTAATGAAGGGGAAGTAGATCTGCAAGATAATAAAACACTATAAAGCTATAATAATTTGAAGAGCATAGTACAAGTATATTCATAAATAGACAGGCTAATTAACGGAACAGAATACTATGTCCAGAAATCTACTACAGTGTGCTTCAAATCAACAGGGAAAAAAAAGACGGATTATTCAATAAAGAATGCCAGGTCAAATAACTAGCCATTTAGAAAAACAAACAAACAAACGTTAATTTCCTACCTCATTTCTTACACTAAAATAATTCCAACTGGATTAGGATTTATAGGTAAATTTAAGTAGGTGAAACTAATCTATACTAGTGATTACTCTTGGGGGGCAAGGGTTAGAGATCATGACTAGGAGGAAGCATGAAGGTAAAAAATGAAACCCTGAAGCAGCGATTCTCAAAGGCGGTCCCCATGACCTTTTCAAGGATCAGTGGTTGACACTAAATTTAGAATAACAAAGACATCCTGTGCCTTCTTCATTGAGTTGACATTTGCACTGCTGGTGCAAAAGCAATGGTGGCAAAGACTACTGGCACCATAGCACAAATCAAGGCAGTGGCACTGGCAACAAACTATATTATGCCACACACTCAACAGTCAAAAGAGATAGTTTCACTTAAGAATGTCCTAGCAGCAGTAAAAAATTATTTTCATTAAATCTTGACACTTGAGAACATACCTTTTTAATGTTTTGTGTGACGAAATGCGAAATGTACTTACAGAACTTTTGCTATAAACCAAAGTATAATGGTTGTCCCAAGGAAACAGTGCAAGCTGAACTAGTCTCTCTTTCATGAAACACATTCACTTAAAATAACAACTGACAAATTATGGTTTCCAGACTTAGGTATTTGGCAGACATTTTCTTAAAAATGAACAAAGTGAGCCTGTTACCACCAATCAACAGCATTTGCTGCCCTTGATAAAATTTGAGTTTTAAAGAAAAAAATTAAAATTTCTGAAAACTTCTATCTGCCACTATGAAGCTGACAACCTTCCAATACTTAAAGGTTTTTCTGATGAGATCAGTGGTAATACATTGGATATTGGATAATAAAGTACATCAATATTTGGAAGTTCTGCATAAATCAGCAAACCAACATTTTCCAAACAACAAATACATGATGGTACAAAATCTTACATGGGTAAAAGATCCATCAATGTTGAAGACAGACCAAGATTTTGACATTATAGAGTGCAAAATGTTCACTGATATGGTTTCAGATGCCACATTCCAATTAACCCATAAGAACTACACTACTTGTCAAGTTATAGTATCAAAGATGAATACCCACGATTATCTGAAAAAATCACTAAACATGCCTCCTTTTTCCAACTACATATCTGTGTGAGGCTGGGTTTTCTTCATATACTCCCACCAAAACATCAAAACAGGCTAAGCACAGAAGTACATTTAAGAATTCAATTTCTGTCTATTAAGCTAGACAATGAAAAGACTTGTAGAGTCAAAAGCAAAACAATTCCAATTCTCTAACTTTTTTTGTTTTAGAAAAAACAGCTATTTTATAAAAATGTCGGGAATTCCCTGGCAGTCCAGTGGTTAGGGCTGTGTGCTCCCACTGCCCAGGGCCTGGGCTGGATCCCTGGTCGGACAACTAAGATCCTACAAGCCGTGTGGTGCAACCAAAAAACAAATAAAATTAATTAAAATGTCATTTACGTTTATACCTAAGAGATCTATTATTGTTACTTTTAAATGAATTAATAAATATTTTAAAATTTCTCACTTCAATTTCTAATTCAATAATCAACAGATATACCCTACATAAACAAAAGCTCTCTAGGGTTCTCAATTATTCAGAGTCTAAGGGGATCCTGAGTCCAGAGGATGTGAAAACTTAAAGTACTGGAAGAAAACATGAAGGAATTTAAAATATGTAATTTCACAATAGAGAAGACCTTTCTAAGCAAGTCAACAAAACCCAGAAACCATAAAAGATTAAAAAATATTTAACTATATAAAAATTTAAAGTTTCTGCATGGCAAAAATTTCATAAACACAGCTAAAAAGGGGACAATAAAGTGGGAGAAAAAAACTGTTAATTTCTTATATACATGAAGAGCTTTTATTAAAAAAAAGATAAAAACAAAAAAATGGCTAAGGACATAAACAGATAATTCACTCAAAAGATTGGGTTTTTCAACGACTTTTTTAAACACATGAAAAGATGTCCAAGAGTATTCATGATAAATGAAATGCAAATTAAAACTAGAATGAAATACTATTTTTCTTCTACCAGGTTAGCAAGGACAAAAAAATTTGGTAATGTGTGTGTGAGTAATCAGGTTCACAAAGATATTGTTGTTTAGAAGGTCTAACATTAAAGGGCAACTTATAATTTCTATCAAAATTTTAAATGTATGTACCCTTAGATTCAAGAATTTAACCTATACATATATTCACATATGTGTATAATCACTACAGCATTGTTTATAATTGACTAATTATGATACAGCCAAACAATAGAAAATCAAAAAGAATGAGCTTTATGTAATGACATATAAAGACCACTGTGATGAATATCCACATAAAAAAAGAAAGTTGTAAAAGTGTATTTATCATGCTATCATTTGTGTATAAAAAAGAGGATACACACTTTTATATTCAAGGAAATAAAAGAATCAGTAATAGTTCTTCAGAGTACAAGCAGTCCATTTTATGTACTGCCTTTTCAGTAACAAAAATAAAATAAATAAGATGACTGCTACAAAGAGAATGAAATGTGTAGTCTGAACATGTCATTAGGCTCTCAACTAAACACAGTTCAAAAACAGACATTCTGGGCTTCCCTGGTGGCGCAGTGGTTGAGAGTCCGCCTACTGATGCAGGGGACACGGGTTCGTGCCCCGGTCCGGGAAGATTCCACATGCCGCGAAGCGGCTGGGCCCGTAAGCCATGGCCACTGAGCCTGCGCGTCCGGAGCCTGTGCTCCACAACGGGAGAGGCCACAACAGTGAGAGGCCCGAGTACCACAAAAAAAAAAATAGACATTCTAAAATGATTTAGAAAAGCAAGCCATGGCTTAGAATTATCAGCATTTCCTCTCAATGCCCTTTCCTGCTTTATAAGTTGAATGATTTACATGTTACAGTTTAGTAAAAAAGAATACAGAATAGTTTATTATTTATATTTATGGAAGAAAAAGATAAGCACCAGGTCTAAAACTGAGGCTTGAATATAAAAAAAAAACAAACCCCAAAGCAGTACATTATCACAGCACTCATTTCTAGATTTTAATTTTCATTTCCCTTTGTCTAATTCTCAATTTAATATCCATTTTTTCAGTGATATTTTAGGAGAACTAAACTTCAGATTACCTCTTAACTACTCCTAATACCTGACAGGCTGATAAATGCATATTTTAAAATGTCTTAAGTTAGCAATGCGCTGTTTTTAACTGTTTAAATTTATCATAATTTTATTAACAAGACATCCTCTTAAAGAATAGCTCCTTGCTAAATCCTCAAATAGTAATGAACCTGAAATTATTAAGCAAAGATAACTTACTGTTCATTAAAGTGTAAATGACATATTTACCTGCTGATGCTAAGATGGTACAGTGCAGAGCATGTTTTAAGGCCTCTAGTCTTTCACTTTCGTGCACTATTGTCTTGTAAGAGAGCTCGTTGTACCTTTGTGCAGCTTCAATGAATTTTCTTCTATAATCAAGAACACGTGCATAGCAGACCTATACGAGGGAAAATGTTTCAATTAGGGAGAAAAATTTAAAATAAAAAGCAAAAGAAAATTTCTATTATATAACAGTATTTATCAGATATTCTGGAGCACCTTATTACTGAAGGATTCTCCAATACAAAATTAATTTTCCAAATTAGCTCATCTGTTACCTTATAATGTATCTGTAACTGTTCATTGGTTGATTCATTCTGAAGCAATGATGCCCGATTTATGTAAGCCTCTGCCTGGACTGGATCATCATCCTCCAGATATAGCCTAGCAATCTTCAGGTATGTCTCCAGTTTATAATCTACATTGTACTGTCTAGGGTATAACAGAAAGACACAGAATAACTAAATATTTCATCAAGAAAATTTTGGGAGTGGTAGGAAATACATTATTTTTTCCTCATATATATTCTGTTAATATAAGGGAATCATACTTTTATTGCAGTATATTACGTAGACAAGCTAAAACATATTTCCAGAATAAGATTTATTGAATTTTTATTATTTTTATCATTGTTCATTTTATTTTAGCTTCTTCTAATCCTCAGATAATCTCACAAATCAAAGATCTTAAAAAAAAAAAAAAAAGCTCAGTTCAGGGACATATCATATACTACCAGGGAAACTATGAACATGTACAACCATCCTGGAAAACAATTTGGCAGTATGCTCTCCAAACATCCTTTGAATGCTTTAAAAATGCATATCCTCTTTACCTACTGTATTTTACCTCTAAAAAATAAATCCTTAAAAAAAAATCATGGTTGTACATACATATATATGTACAGAATATTCATTTGTAAAGTTATTCAGAAATATCCATAATAAAAAAATGGAAATCGCCCATAATCATATTTGTGGTAATCAATTAAGTTGTGGTACATAAAGATGGTAGATGCTATACAGTTATTATAATAATTACTTCTGATAATAGTCATAAGTTTTTGCTAAGTGAAAAAATTGGATAAAACAGTACATAAAACACCATCCAAATGTATTTCTATACATGCATATCAAGATAGTAATAGCAATTATCTCTGAGAATACAGGTGGTTTTCATTTTTCTTCTTTATCCCAATAGTCACATTTTATGCAAAAAATGTATAACTGAAGACCTAACATAATTCAAAACTCACATAATTCAAGATTAATCCTCACAGAAAAATTAATTCTATTTACCAGTAAAAGTGGAGCCACCATTTGGCAAGAACAGAGTTTACAACTGACTTGGCCCAGCTTTGAAATTAATTCTGCAAAAATTTTTATATCGAGCTTCCCTGGTGGCACAGTGGTTGAGAGTCCACCTGCCGATAAAGGGGACACGGGTTCATGCCCCGGTCCGGGAGGATCCCGCATGCCGCGGAGCGGCTGGGCTCGTGGGCCATGGCTGCTGGGCCTGCACGTCCGGAGCTTGTGCTCCGCAGCAGGAGAGGCCACGGCAGTGAGAGGCCCACGTACAGAAAAAAAAAAAAAAAAAAAAAAAATTTATATCAATTCAAAATTTTCCATAAGTCATATATTATTATTTTTTATTATATTATTTCCATTCACAACTCATATTTACATAAACTGCTACAAATAGCACCATATTTTTTGCATTTCCATATTTTATGCCAAGATATCTATTATGTCCATTATTTTCAGAATCAGAGTGAATCATTTTTTAAAGAAACAGGCTCTCAATAATTTACCCAAATCACTTTAACTTGTTTAGAAAAACCACTGAATTTTCAGTTCTTGGTATCCTCACAGATAATGTTATAGTACTCTCAAAATGATAATTACCACCACTGCAAAGAACAATATCTATTTTATATTTACATCAACTACCAATGAAAATAAATCATTTGCTCTGTGCTAGGGAGAAACTGTTCCAGACAGAATAAGACCAAAGCAATTAAGAAAGCCTCCAGCCTTTTCAAACTATCCAAGAAAAAACCCAAATTAACAAGAGGCCTTAGAAAACAAAATTCAACATCTGCGTATGAATGAAGGCTTTTTAATATACTGATTGCTTTTTCAACGGGCATCACTGTCTAACAATTTCATAAATGCACAAAAGGCAAGATGCCTGAAGTAGTGTTTGACTTATGATCACAAATATTAATGAAGACAAAAAAAGAATCCCTTATTCACCTGGTAAAAGAGAAGTAACTGAAAATATTTTTTGTCATTCAGTTGGTATTTTTATACTTGCCAACTGAAAGAGGAAGTGTGTTTAATAATACAACCAAGAGTTTCACACCTTTCATCCTTCTATACAATATACTTTGGAGGAATGTTTCATAAAGAACTATAAATATTTTTTAAAATACATATCAAAGGTAAGACTGGCTGGATAACAGTCATCTTAATTTTTTCTAATTGTTTTTCCATCTCATTTTCTCTAGTATCTCAAACCTAACAATCCATTGAACCCATTGTGACTCCAAACCACTGATCCTCCTACAGTTATTGTATTTTTCCCCTTAAAGGCCTCACTTCCTCCTTACCTGGCTTAATTCCTATGGTCAATCATTTCCATCACTGAATTGCACGTGCGC
Organism: Aethalodelphis obliquidens; assembly: GCF_003676395.1. Classification (NCBI taxonomy): domain Eukaryota; kingdom Metazoa; phylum Chordata; class Mammalia; order Artiodactyla; family Delphinidae; genus Aethalodelphis; species Aethalodelphis obliquidens. Next base: position 10,502,252 of record NW_020838003.1, on the reverse strand, counting down.
TCGTCTCCCTTGCCCCTCTCATGCTGTCATACTGGTTGGGCGAAATCATAATGCTGGTTAAACCTAATAGTTCATCTACTCCTTTCCTGCAACCATGTAGCCGAACTCTGATGAAGAAAAACACCCAACCAATCTGACTGATCCCATTTTAGTGACTACGACCTTTAAATGAGCCTTAATGCTGTACACCGTCTCACTCTCCCAGAGAATTTTTTTTGATATTCTTATATCTCCTTAACCTCACAACTCTCACCCCCATCCACACTTCAGCTGATGACTCTGATTCCAACTTCACTAAGAGTATTGAAACAATCAAAGAAAACAGTACTTGCACAAACTCCATCACCACATTACTAATATCTGCACCCATATACTCTGTGTTCCTGGCTGTTACCATAGATCACTGGGACTATTCTGCCCACCAGGGAACAATCTGCAATGTTTACAGACATTTTTTTCTTTTTTCGGTATGCGGGCCTCTCACTGTTGTGGCCTCTCCCATTGCGGAGCACAGGCTCCGGATGCACAGGTTCAGCGGCCATGGCTCACGGGCCCAGCCGCTCCACGGCATGTGGGATCTTCCCGGACCGGGGCACGAACCCGTGTCCCCTGCATCGGCAGGTGGACTCTCAATCACTGCGCCACCAGGGAAGCCCTACAGACATTTTTGATTGTCACAACTAGGCATAGTGGTGTCACTGGCATCTAGTGAGTAGAGGCCACTGATGCTGCTAAACATCTGCAATACACAGGACAGCCTCCAGGACAAAGAATTATCCGATCTAAAATGCCAAGAGTGCCCAGGCTGAGAAACTCTGCCACAAATGAACTGTCCATGCTCCTATCTGAAGCCTATCCCTCCACTGGATTCCTTCCCCTCTAGTCTACTCCTGCAAGAATCCTCTCCACTACTCCCCTATGTCAAATTTTTGCTTTCCACTGAATCATAAAAGAAAAAATAATCTCAGCCTAACCTCCGCTGTCATCTTCTACCCTACTTCTCTGCTCCGTTTTATGAAAACTTCCCCAAAGAGCTGCCCATGCCCACCATCTCCAATTCTTCTCTTCCCATTCTTTTTTAAACAGCTCCAATCAGGCTTTCACTCTCACCATTTCAGCAAAACAGCTTTTGCCAAGGTCACCAATGACCTCCACGTTACTACCTTTTACGGTTCACCTTCAACTCCTCATCTTACTTGACCATCAACACCATGTTGATCCCTTGCTCCTTCTTGATACATTTTCCTCATTTGGCTTCTGAGATATCACACTCCACATTCTTCTGGTTTTCCTCTTACCTCAATGGACAATCCTCACTTGCTGTATCTTCCTCCTGCCCCTGACCTCTTAATGTCAGAGTGCTCAGTACTCAGTGCTCTTCTCTACCTATATGCCCTCCCTTGGAGATCTTGTCCAATCTAAAGGCTTTAAGTTCCATTTATATATCAATGACTCCCAAATGTACATCTCTAGTCCAGACCTCTCTCCTAAACTTCAGACTAATATATTCAACTCCCTACTAGATATTTCCACTTGGTTATCACATGTCCAAAACAGAACTCTTGATCTTCCCTCAAAATCTGTTCTTTACCACTCAGTAGATGGCAACTTTATTTTTCCAGTTATTCAGACCGAAACTCAGGACTTATCTTGGCTCTTTTTCTTGTACTCCATGTCCAAGTTGTCGAGAAACCCTTAGCTTTACCTTAAAAACACATCAAGGGTCCAACATTTCTCACAATCTCCATCTCACCTGCAGTAGCTCATAAGCCTCTTAACTAATGTCCCTACTTCTATCATCGCATGTCTACAGTTTACTCTCAACTCGGTAGTTAGAATGATCTAACATGATCAGATCATGTCAGTCCTCTGTACAAAATCCTCCAATGGCTCCCCACTGTTTTACTTAGAAAAAAAGCCAAAGGCCTTACAATGGCTTACAAGACCCCATGTAATCTGGTACCCAATACTCTCTGATCTCACCCTCTATCACACTCCCCTTTGCTCACTCCACCCACAGTGGTCTCCCTGCTCTTCTTAAAACACTCCAAGCATGTTCCAGTCTTAGGGCCTTTGCACTAGCCATCCTCTCTAAGAGGATCTACTGATAACTCTTCCCTCAGGCAGCTCATAGCTACTCTGTTACCTCCTTCAAGTGTTTGAAAAGGTGATATCAGGACTACCCTACCACTCTAATCACCCTATTTAATAATACATCCTGTCCCCACTTTGCCCCTTTTCCCCATAGCACTTATCACCTTCTAAAATAGTACAAATTTTACTTATTTATTTATTAAATTGTTCATTATCTGTTTCCTGTAACAGAATGTAAAAAAAAAAAGTAAGTGAACAATTATACATGTTTTATATCCACTATTTACTATACTTTTGTCCTGTTTCCAAAGGAATTCCCACCAACACTTGGGCTGCATTTCTCCAATCTTCTTCTTTTTCATATATGGATGCAAGATGCTGTCTTATGGAAGCAACCTGGAATAGGAGGTATACATGTTAAATTACTTCCGCTGATATTAGTAAACTAGTTAAAATAAATAGATGATAATCTATTGTGACAATGCTCTCATTCAACATATTATGCAGGCAAGTAAATAGTAAAAGTTTACCTAGACTACCCAAATTTTTAATGACTTTTGCATTTACAGAATATCAAAAGAGTGAACTAACACATTCTGCAATGTGGATTATGGCAATAATTTAGTTGAAATATTAAGTTTTGCTTTTGTGTCACTGCATATATAATGCTGGAGTTCTCCTATGTTCTTAGCCTAATCAACAATTTTACTGATTTTTAAAAATTATCTAGGGACTTCCCTGGTGGCACAGTGGTTAAGAATCCGCCTGCCAATGCAGAGGACATGGGTTTGAGCCCTGGTCCAGGAAGATCCCACATGCTGCGGAGCAACTAAGCCTGTGCGCCACAACTACTGAAGCCTGCGCTCTAGAGCCCGCACGCCACAACTACTGAAGCCCGTGCGCCTAGAGCCTGTGCTCCGCAACAAAAGAAGCCACCGCAATGAGAAGCCCGCGCATCGCAGTGAAGAGTAGGTCCCGCTTGCCGCAACTAGAGAAAGCCCGTGCGCAGCAACGAAGACCCAACGCAGCCAAAAATAAAATAAATAAATAAATACATAAAATTTTAAAAAAAATTATCTAAAGAGTAATATTTGGTTCATAAAACCAAATTATAGTATATGAGCAAATGTCAGCTGGACTTAAAACATCATGATATTTATTTGATCTTACATTGTAAAATGCTGTTTGGCACGCTGTTTGGCACACTGTTTTGTAAAAATGAAGTTGAATGATTACCTACTTTAAAAATTTAATAGTATCTCTCAAAATAACTGCTGCTATCTCAAGTTTAAAAATCGCCACTCTAATAGCCAATATTTTATAATAACTATAAATGGAATATAACCTTTAAAAATCGTGAATCACTATGTTGTACACCTGCAACTTATAATAATATTGTACATCAATTATATCTCAATTTTTAAAAAAAAGAAACACATAATAAACAGAGTCCTAAAAACAAAACAAAAACCACTGCTCTAGGTTTTTACCTGCTCCTCAAATGAAATGACTCTAGGCTGGATCTTTTCCAAGGTGAAATGATAGATTTCTTTGGCTGTGCTATCAGGTAGGTTAGGGAGATGTGTGCAGAAATCAGTCAGCAACTGGCGAGAGATCACGAGGCTGACATTCTCATTTACCACTTGTTAAAAAAAGTAAGGGATCAGAAAACATGAGTAATTTATGTTTTCATTAAGCAATCAATTTTCACCTAAAATTAATACTAAAAATAATATATACCAGTGTACTCTTCAAAGCATTATTTAGGGATCTCCACACCCCTGTGACCTTATATTATAGAACCAGTTTTCCTTATGCTGAATTATCTGATCACATAACAACTACAACAAAACAGTAAAAATACCACAACTTTTCTAAGAAACAGAAATGGCTGGGAAAAAGTTTTAACAGTTGAGAATTTTAAGTCATTCTTTTCTCTTCTTTATTCTTCTACAAAGTGAAGGCACAGAAACACTTAATATTTTTATTTATGTTCTTACATTCTACCTAGCTACAAAAAAAGAGTTAAAGAAGAAACAGTGAAATAATTTTCACGAAGTTTAAATAAAGCGAGTAGTGACAGTCACTGCCACTTGTACTTTCCTGATAAAAACAACAAATAAGAACTTAGGTCAGCACTAGATGCATAGACATATTTTATGACACTGTTTATAAACATTTATGAGGTATTATTATATATGATTAAGGATGAAAACTCTGGAGCCACACTGCTTCCAAATCCTCCTGATTACATGCCCTCAGGCAAGAGACTTAACTTCTCTGTGCTTCTCTTTCCTCTTCTGTAACATGTGGATAAGGTTGCTGTGAAGCTTAAATGCAATATACATAAAGTGCTTTAAACAATACCTGGCACATAGCACTCAGCAAATGTTAGTTATTATTATCACTATTATTACATTTTAAAAAGATGCATCATGCTTGTGAACCACTCCTTAGATAAGTTTAAATCAGTAGTTACTGGGGAAATAAATGACAGTTCAAAACTATTCAGTTGATGCAAATGATTTTAACAGTAGACTGCTTTTTTTTTTTTTTTTTTTTTTTATGCGGTACGCGGGCCTCTCACTGTTGTGGCCTCTTCCGTTGCAGAGCACAGGCTCCGGACGCACAGGCTCAGCGGCCATGGCTCACGGGCCCAGCTGCTCTGTGGCATGTGGGATCTTCCCAGACCGGGGCACGAACCTGTGTCCCCTGCATCGGCAGGCGGACTCTCAACCACTGCGCCACCAGGGAAGCCCCACTGCTTTTTTTTTTTGGTGGTTCATTGGATTCAAAGTTTATATAAAGATCAAAGTTTATAAAAAGCACTACTCTTTTGCTACTAAGTGCAACGGTCTTAAAAAAAAAAAAAGCCACTAAAAGAGTTTTTCTGAAACCATTGCCAGTTTGTCTCACATTGCAGGCCCCAATTTTTTGAGGCAGTAACTGACAGGCCTTGTAACTAATCAGTTTATAGTATATTAATTGGAATTGGATGATACTGGATGTGACTGAGAACAGTTTCATTACAAGTGCCATTAGGTACCTATAACTGTTAGAAATTACTATACAAACTAGGACTTCTCAGGGAAATATAATTAAATAAGAACTATAAGTAAGGAAACTTAGTTTCTAGTCTGGGCTCTGTCACTGACTAACTGAATGTCCTTGGGGGAAAAAGTCACTTAATCCTGAGACTCATTTTATAATATATTATATAGGGCTATCTATACCTGCATTGTTAGTCACAGGTTATGAAAAGGAGCCTGTGTGATGGATAATGTGTATGAAAGCACACTGTAAACTGTAAAGCACTATCAAGTATCATTAATATTGTGAACTCAGGATAAATTCCAGCCTGAATGTTGAGTAATTTTCCAGATAACTGGATATGTTAGAAGTCAGGGAATGGGGAAGAGTGTCTTAAAGAATGGAAATTTCTAGTTCCCATTCAAAAGAAATGTTCTTAACATTAACAACAGCTAACACTTATCTAGTACTTATCATGTGCCAGGTACTATTCTAAGCACTCCATTATGGATATTAACTCATTTAATCTCCCAACAATTCTACAGGGTAGGTATCATATCCCCATTTTATAGACAAGGAAAAGGAGGCACAAAGAGGTTATATAACCTACCCAAGATCACATAGCTAATAAAATAGCAGACCAGGATTTGAATCCAGACTATTCTTTTTTATCATTTGCTATATTGTCTCTCCATCAGTTGCTTTATCAATAACTATACAAAACCTTAATTGTAAATGTAACAATGGCTTCACATTGAAAAACAATTGAAAAACAATCAAATATTAAGTTGTAAGTAGTTTAAATTCTAAAATCAATCAAGCTCAATGCATATTTAATTTAATCTCAATGTAAATTATACTGACAATCTGATATAAAACAAGGCTTGAGCAAGCTTTTAAGTCCTAACTCAGTAATACAAGGCAAACACAGAATTTTCATTCCACTTACTTGCTTCCACAAAAGCTTTCAAAGCTTCTAGCTGTTCTGCCCCAGATAACTGAATGGCTTTTTCCAGTATCTGACGATACCTAAAACAATACCAAAAAGAAAAAGTGTTTAGAAGGCATTATATAGTCTAATGCTAACTTTGATGTTTGTTCATTTCTATTTACCCTGGTTTCTTTCATAGTGCTCTAGTTTGTGGTTTTCTTCATAGTACACTACAGATTTTTTTTTTTAAGTTTCTAGTTCATCACAAGAAACACTAAATCTGTAATTCAAAGTGCTACTTCTTCTAGTTTTCTTTACAGTATATCACCATTGTTTAAGTTTTCATGTCTATCACAAAAAGAGTAAATCTAAGTTAATGGATCTAAGGTGCCACTTTTTCTTTCAAGTTTTAGTTTTCAATTTGAAACGCCAATTTTCTTTCAACTGCCTCAAAAGATAAGCTATATTTCCTTCACTAAAGTACACACAAGAACATTACTTGAGGTGGCCCAGAACCTTTTCCTTATGGACCTAATGAATCTAGGTTTACCAACAATAGGATAATGTTGACTATGCAATGAAGCCAAATATTAGAGATTAAATGTCTTAGTGTGTACAAAATACATTCCACCAAGCCAAATGTCCTGACAGAACATCCTTCAGTGCCTATTAGTTCTTTATTTGCATTCAGTGCCAATAATCATTCTGCCTAATATTCATGATCACACAAAATTCAAATCAGCATTCTACAAATGATGGGGAAATGTTGAAAACAAGAACACTAACAATTATTAGGCAATGGTAAGTTCCTTCCTAAACTGTAAACTCCATGAGGACAGGGATTTTTGTTTTGTTTACTGCTATATATACAATGCCTAGAAGAGTACTTGGCACATCATAAGGACTCAAAGATACAGCAGTATTAGTAACATTTTATTTCTTAAATTGAGTGGTTGGTACATTGGTATTATACTATTCTTTATCCCTTTTGTTTGTCTCAATCATATTTATTAAAAGCATTAGTTAATGCATTTTACAAACCTAACTGCAATTATTCAGAGCATTATCCAGAATATAGTCAAGAAATAAAAATATACAAATAGGGCCCAAACTCATTCAAATTTATGACTTGTATTTGTAGGGCACATCCTCAAGCTACAATTCAGCACTTACTGATTATCAGCTCATACAATATTCTCACAGCCTTGGTGATACGATTTCTCAAAACAGCAGTGAATCAAACTGGCTTTGTAAGAAAGCAGGTATACTGACAGAAAAGATAGCTAACTCCAAAAGAAGAGACAAACAATTCCAAGAAAGCAAGGAAATATTATCAAGCTTTAAAATAAAAAATTGTCATTTTAAAAATTGCTACATTTGAGGGATGAAATACAGTTATCTAAAAATTTATTTACATTAAATATCTCATTCTCGGGAGTTTACCAGTGGCCTAGTGGTTAGGATTCGGCACTTTCACTGCCGTGGTCTGGGTTCAATCCCTGGTTGGGGAACTGAGATCCCACAAACTGTGCAGCACAGCCAAAAAACAAACAAACAAACAAACAAAACTCATTCTCTCTCTCTACATATATACATATATACACACACATATACACATATATTTTCCATATCTATATTTATACATTTACTTTATTGCCCTGGGCATGGTTCTAGTTAATGCATTCAATGGTTTATTATTTCTTTTTTAGATTGGCTTGTTTTTCATAATCAATTAAATGAAGACTATGGCTAAACCCTCTTACTCTTAAATCCCAGTTATTTTATACTAACAATATTGTATTCAAAGATGACAATGTCTCACTTATAAAAATTTGCTAATAATTTAAGTTTTAATATATAGTTTCATAACTTATCAATCAACTAATCTGTATTGAGAACACCAAAAAAAACCCAATCGAAATCAATGGAAAAGATGGAAAAGTGACTGATGTGGAGAACATGACAAGTACCAAATATTTTTTCATTAAAAAATATTATGGAGGAAAAGAAAATTAATTAAGGCACCTTGCATCTGTCCTATCCATTCATCATCATCAACAAATGTTTATCGAGCATCTATTATGTATGTGAACTAAAGTTCAGTATGTCAATTTCTGATTTCTTGGCACTTGAAAGGAATCTGGAGGTAAATAAAACATACACACATGAAACTGTACCACAGTCACTATCTATGCTCAAAATTAGTGTAACAGGTATGTATTCACAGATCTTTCATTTACAGTAATGGTGAAATAGATATTGGACCAATCCTGCCTCCAAAACAACATAAAAAGTTGAAAGAAATGAAAAAAAAATTTAATAGCATAAAATCCTAACAAGAAAGAGTAAAGAGAAGAGACTAAGCGCAAAGACGTGAACCATAGCTTCTGTCTGAAAGCATTTGCTGACTGTGGAAAGAGAGCTGAGAGGCAGAGAGGCACTTCTGCTGGGGAAACGTGGGCTCGGCTCTGGGGTGTTCTGCCATCTGCTGGAAACGCTGAAAGGCAAGTTGCAATTTCCGGCTGACTGATAAAACTAGAACAGGAATCTAAGGTGTTTTACCTGCCAAAGGAGGAAACACTAGCACTTTGGAAGTATGGTTACAAATTCTATTCCAAGGATCATCTAGTAAGAAGACCAATAAATTTGGAAGCCTTGGTCCTAGACTCCTAACCCTGTCAGGTGTCCAGCAGAAGGAAATGAAAATCCTCCCTGAAAGGTAACATCATAGACCTCCAGTTGTTTCTAAAAATACATTTAAAAATAATTTGCCCAACAACAAACATTACAATGCATATGACAATATTAGCTGGAATCAACAAAAACAACAGTCAATAGCAACAAACAGGGACTCCAGATACTGGAGTTACCAGAAAGACTGAAATACACTTATGTTTATCAAGTTTATAGAGACAAAGACAGGCTTTTAAAAAGTTTCAGAAGAAACTAGGAACCATAAATAGTGTCATTTGAAAAAAGAATCACCAAAAGCTATAGAACTAAAAAAATAATATTACCAAAACTTGAAATTCGGTATAGTTCTTAACAGCAGACTAGACACATTTGACGAACTGACAAACTAGAAAGTAGGAGAACTTATCCAGAATAAAGCCTTGAAATGGAAAGTACAGAAGACAGAGTAAGGGGCACAGAGATCACAGTAACAAGGCCTAACAAGGGTTTCACCGGGGTCCTAGAGGAGAAAATAGAACGGGACAGAGGCAACATTTAAAGAGAGAGAGGGCTTCCCTGGTGGCGCAGTGGTTGAGAGTCCGCCTGCCAATGCAGGGGACACGGGTTCGTGCCCCGGTCCGGGAAGATCCCACATGCCACGGAGCGGCTGGGCCCGTGAGCCATGGCCGCTGAGCCTGCGCGTCTGGAGCCTGTGCTCCGCAACGGGAGAGGCCACAACAGTGAGAGGCCCGCGTACCGCAAAAAATAATGATAATAATAAAATAAAATAAAGAGACAGAGAGCTGAAAAACCTCTCAGAACAATGAATGATCCAATCTATTGATTCAAGAAACAAAATGAAGCTTAACCAGGATAATGCGGTAGAGCAGTGGTCCCCAACCTTTTTGGCACCAGGGATGGGTTTCGTGTAAGACAATTTTCCCATGGAAGGGGTGTGCTGGGGCGTGGCGGTGGTTTAGGCGGTAACGCGAGCAACAGGGCGCGATGGGGGGCGGCAGATGAAGCTTCGCCCGTAGCTCACCTCCTGCTCTCTTCTGCGGTCCGGTTCCTAACAGGCCTCGGACCATTAGCGGTCCAACGCCCGGGGAGCTGGGGACCCCTGCGGTAAAGCACTCACAAAAATTGCCCACATTTCTTTTACTCTCTGTATCTATGCCCCTTTGCAATGTGACTTCGTAACTCTTCACATCAAGAGGTAGAGTTTATCTCCCTACCCTTTCATCTGGGCTTGTTTTGACCAATAGAAGGCAACAGAAATAGAAGTAAAGTGCCCGTTCCAAGCCTGGACTTTAAGAGAATTTGTCTTTATCTGCTGGAACGCGGCTTTGCCACATAAATGGGTCCAGGCCGACCTATTGGATGATGAGATATGTAGCCCAGTCACCTGCCACCGCCACAGCCAACAGAGAAGCAGAGCTGCTTACCTGACCTGACTGCCTACATGTAGCTGACTACAGGTGCACCTGGAGCCCCTGTGGAACCAAGACCACGTGGAATAGGGAAGAATCAACCAGCTGGGCCCAGCCCAAAGTACAAAACAACAGAACTATGAGCTAAATAAATGATTGTTGTTTTAAGCCGTGAAGTTCTGGGGTGGTTTATTTCACAGCAGAAGCTAATTGACATAAGTAAAATCAAATCCACAGACACATCATAATGAAGTTGCATAATATTAAAGACAAAATCTTACAGCTAAGTGCTAATATAATTTTTTAGAAGACAGAAATAATTTCCTAATGAGGTTGATCTTTTTTTTTTAACATCTTTATTGGAGTATAATTGCTCTACAATGTTGTGTTAGTTTCTGCTGTATAACAAAGTGAATCAGCTATACGCATACATATATCCCCATATCCCTCCCTCTTACATCTCACTTCCACACTCCCTATCCCACCCCTCTAGGTGGTCACAAAGCACCAAGCTGATCTCCCTGTGTTATGCAGCTGCTTCCCACTAGCTATCTATTTTACATTTGGTAGAGTATATATGTCAATGTTACTCTCTCACTTCATCCCAGCTTACCCTTCCCCCTCCCCCTGTCCTCAACTCCTTCTCTATGCCTGTGTCTTTATTTCTGTCCTGCCACTAGGTTCATGAGAACCATTTTTTTTTTTAAGATTCCATATATATGCGTTAGCATATGGTATTTGTTTTTCTCTTTCTGACTTGCTTCATTCTGTATGACAGACTCCACGTTCATCCACCAATGAGGTTGATCTTTAAGCAGTCTAAATATTTGGACTTAGTTAGTGTTAAATGGGAAAGAGTAGGAGAAGACAGAAATTCTAGGCAAAAAAAAATTTGTCTGAAATGCAGTCCAGTTTGCTGAAAGTAATATAAAATCAAAAGGTAGGTAGGTGTTTCGAGTTAAGGGCTCTGAGCCAAGCAGACAGACTGTATTCTGGCTTTGTCACTAGCTATGTGACCCCAGAGCAAAGGGTTTCACCTCTGTTTTCTCACATGTAATGTAAATACTATCACCTACTGTTTAAGATTTAAAAATGTAAGTAAAGTTGTGCTTGGCATATGGTAAACACTAGATTTTAGGGAACTCCACTCTTCAGATGGGAACCGCTGAAACTTGTGTGTGGGAATAACAGAGAACCAGAGAATCTGCGTTAGAAGAGGACTTTGAGGTCTGACCTCTGTTTCGTGTGTGTGTGTGTGTGTGTGTGTGTGTATCCTCTATTTTTTGACAATTCTATTCCACTGTATTACTAGAAAGCTGTGATCCAAAGTCTACCTCTGTGAGGTAGAAAAGTCTATTTTCTTTTCTGCAAAACAGCTTTTTTAATAGTCAAGGGCAGCTAAAAGGTCTCCCTTTCTCTCCTTTCTCCAGATTGACAGCTTTTTGTAAAATGAAGCATTTAGATTTCAAAGGCCTGATATTTTCCTCTGAATACCCTCCATACCACAGAACTGGGAAGGAAAAAAAAAAAAGGTCATATTTATATAGGATTGACTCAACAAAGACCTATAATCCATGACCTCAAACCTGCCCTCAAAGAGATAACATTCTAGTTGGAAAAGCAAGAAGTAAAAAGACAAAACAAGTAAGTGCTATCATAGAGGTAAACATAGGATGCCACTGGGCATGGGAAGAGCAACTAACCAGGTCCTCCATGTGTTGATGGTTGTTCAGAGAAGGTTTTTTGGAAGAAATAACATCTGAACTGAATTTTGAAGAATCACACAGGTTTTAGCCAAGTGAATAAGATAAGCTATCACAACAAATGCTCCCTCTCTCAAGGCTTTTCGCTTCTTCTAAAACTTTATATGAGATAACGAACACAATGCATAATATGTACAAAAGCAGTCTATATAATTTGCAAAAATGCTTCTCATGTGATAATTTCTTACATCAATTTCAGACTGTTGTGTTATTTCATAGTTATGGGAAAGCATTTCTAATTGAAGTTTTGACAAGAAAAGCAGTGTAGTCTGATGGGTTAAAAATGAGCTTTTTAGAGTAGACAAACCTGGTTTCAAATATATGCTCTGCACCTTTTCAGCTATTCATTGAGTCAACCAATATTTATTGAATAACTACTGTTATAAATATTCTGCAAATTGCTGGTAACACACAGTATCAGTATTTTAAAAAGGAATTTACTCCATTATTTCTTAATATGGAATCCTTTGTTACTCAGCTCCTAACATAAAGCCTAAAACCACTGATATGTTCCAAGAGTATTTCTCTCATAAAGCATGTAGCTGGCAGAACTGTTTTCTTATGAAAATAAATATGACACGTTCTTGCCCAGATAGGACCAGATATGTACCCACAGGCAAGGCCAAGACTTTCCTCAGGAAGCACTGGCTATCAGTTATCAAGCACATTATTTTATTTTATTTAATCTTCATAATAATCCTGTGTACTAGATTGTTACAGTAATGGTATCCAGTGTAACTTGGCCACTCTTCCCATAAAGAGGTAGACTCCATTTCCCCTCCCCTTGAATCTGGCCTGGTCATGTGACTTACTTTGACCAGTATTTGAGAACTGATGTTGTGAGACTTCCAAGGGTAGCTTTAAGAGACCTCGCAGCTTCCACTCTCACCCTCTTGGAACACTCCCAAGGCCCTGTAAGGAATCCTCAGCTAAACTACTGAATGAGAGGCAGTGTGGAGAGAGACCCAGCCAACAGCTAGATGTGTATGTGAGTCCATTTTAGCCCCACCAACCCCAGCTGAGCTGCCAGTTGACTGCACTTGTATGAGTGGGCCCAGACAAGACCAGCAAAATAGCTCAGTAGACCCAAAGCATATTGAGAAATTATAGTTGTTTTACACCACTAAGTTTCTGATTTGTTTACAGAGCAGTAAATAACTAAAGCACCCAATAAGGTGGATACTATTGTTTATCTGCAATTCAGAGCAGAGGAAGTAAATGCTTAGCTTAAGTTTCAGAATCCCGCAAATACATGAAAACTTTATCTCTTCTGATAACTAATAAACTTTTTTTTTTTTTTCTGTACGCGGGCATTTTTTTCTGTACGCGGGCATTTTTTTTTTTTTCTGTACACTGTTGTGGCCTCTCCCGTTGCGGAGCACAGGCTCCGGACGCGCAGGCCCAGCGGCCATGGCTTACGGGCCCAGCCGCTCCGCGGCATGTGGGATTTTCCCGGACCGGGGTACGAACCCGTGTCCCCTGCATCAGCAGGCGGACTCTCAACCACTGCGCCACCAGGGAAGCCCTAATGCACTTATTTTTTTCACCAAAACAAAAAGGAGAGCAGGCATGGAAAAAAAAATATAAGCTAGTTTTACTTTCATCCAAATCTATTAAAATTACATGCAAAACGGATTGAGCTACAAGACATATTCAACTTATTTCCAACCCAGGGATTATTACGTCCATACGTATTTACTAACTGCTTAATAATAATAGTAACAACGACAATCCTATGGCTGTTTCTAAGTGTCAGGTACTGTTCTAAGTGATGTAAGTGTGATATAAGTGCATATACACACACATACTCATTTTGTCCTCAGACAGGATATATATGATCATCCCATTTTCCTGAGAGGGAAATTGCCCCACAAAGTAGTTAAGCCCAAGATACACAGCTAAATTTCCCACTGATAAAGCAGATTACATTTACCACCAGACAAAAACATAAAACAAAGTCAAGGTTTCAGCGGCCAGGTTAGAGCAGTCGTATCCTATTGAATGGATCAAAGTGATCTCAGCCGTCGGGATGTAAATTGGATCAACTTGACAAGCACAGTTTAAATAGAATGCATGTTCATTACAAAAAAAAAAACAAAAAAACAAAAAACAGTGCTGTGAAATCTACAAAGAGAAAACTGACATCTTTCTGTAACTAACACCGCTTGCAGGGCAGGCACATATCACAAATTTTAAGTTGGAGTGCACCTAAGCCTTCCACATAAATTCCGACCAAATTCCTAAACAATCCAGATCCCTGCAAACATCATTACTCTAGACATCCCGACCCATGTTATGGTGACATGCCGCCTACGTGCCCTTCTTCAGAGTTGGTGGCGGAGAGTACCCAAAACACAACCCACAGAAGATGGTTCAAGTGGCTCTGAACGACATGATAGCGGCCATACCTCCTCAGCCCTCTCAGCCTCAAGAAGCCATCTCCCCAGAAAACTCTACACCAAGGTCCCAGAATATAAATTTCCCTTCAACCAAAACGAAAAAAGGGGGGAGCAGGGGCAAAGAGAGGCCACGATTCAGTGTGAGAGGCCGGCAGGCGATGGGAAGGGGCACCAGGGAAGGCTTAGAAGGCCATGGAAGCAGTCGTCCCACAAACCGCGCTTCTAGAATCTTAAGATACAGGAAAGGATGCCATCAGGGACTGCAAACGTTGACAGTCACCCCAGATCTACGGTCCTGAGGGCTCCTTACACAAGGTCCCTTCCAGTTTTCTGCTGCTCCCAACATTTGCCTACACAACCGACCTCAGGCCCGCCCCCTTGGTCATCAGGCCCGCTCCTAGCCTCACATCCGAAAGCCGCCGTCAATCCAAGGAGAACAAGTCTCTGGCTTTACTCTCCACCTCCCAGGCCCCTGGGAAATACTCACTTGCCCGCCAGATCTTTATGAGAGCCGCTCGAATTCATGAGCTGGGCCAAATCCTGTCGCACGGCTGCCGCCATCTTTCTCCCAGCTCAGCGAAGGCTGCGAGGCCTCTCACGGCCAAAAGAAAACGAGTGTAGGCCTCCAGAGTGCGGCTAGAGGGAACCCGAGATGCCACAGAGTAGCGCCTGTGTGGGCCAGACCGCCGAGAGTGGGAGCCTGCGTTAGGCCCCCCCCCCCCCAGGGTTGAGTGACGCGAAGCTCCACTCCTCAAGTCCGAGGCCGGCCCGGGCTTCTCTCACAGGCTCAGGCTCGCACGCTCCCACTTCGGATTGGCGGATGAACTCCAAGAGGCTGTGTCGCTTGTGCAACCCCAACAAATGCCCGATACGCAAAACTACCGGATTTTCATCAAGTTCCGTGTCTCACGTCTGTGGTTTACCGTTCCTTGTTCTTTAAGGCAGCCCTTAACTACCCGTGGTAAAGAACGAGTTGTTTTTGGTTACAATTCACCACAGACCGGTACTTTTTGTAAAGTACGATAAAAAAGGTCCCCATTCCCCTTCCCACTCTGCCCCCTTTATATAGGTTGATCATACCTCCCAGTTTGTCCAGGACAGTGCCATTTTCCATCTGTTGTTCTGGAGTAATTATTAATAACATGCCCTTTCACTCTACCAACTGTTCCATTTGGATGACAAATTATATGATCACCTTACCTTGATATGTAATTATATTCATTACTTATGTATCCTTGTAGAATTTGCAATTTTTTTGTCCTTTCTAGCTTTTGCAAAAGATAGCACATTCTGCTCTTGATTTTTTTCTCTTCTTGAAGATTTTACCATGTAAGTCCAGAGAGCTTCCTCATTTTTTAGAGCTGGAGAGTATTCCATATAATGAAGGGATGCCATGGTTCATTTAATCCGTATAGCTAGACACTTAAGTTGTTTTTAATCAATCAACCAATGCTGCAATGAATAACCTTGTATGTACATCATTTTATATGTGTACAGGTAGAATACATTCAAGAAGAGAGTCAAAGCTTAGATGTACTTACAATCTTGAAAGATATTACCAAATTGCACTTTATAGGAATGGGACCATTACAAGCAGCAATACATAGGAGTGCAAATTTCTATAGCCTTGCCTACAAAGGATGTTAAACTTTTGAATTTTTGCCACTTTATATGTGAAAAGAAGCATGTTCCCTCTTTTGGGAAGGGGAAAGAAAAGAAGACCAGAACAGGGAAATCCTTTGGGAAAGTAATGTGGTGATTACCCACATCAATTCAGATCTCACTCCATTGTTAAGAACTTAGTCAAATCACCATGCCTGGCAACAATGAGACTGGAAACTTAGTTTCCTTTTCCAGGGAAAAAGGAAAGGATGGTTTTGGAGGGACAGTAGGCAGTCTTTACTGCCATCTGTCCCTCTGACCATAATATCTGTGTGTATCCTTCTTGTAATAGAACACTCATCTCTAAAGAAGAGTGTTCAATTTCCCAATTCAGTTTCTCTAGCAGCTTAAAATCCAGGATGTCTGATGATGCACAACCCTCTCCATCAGGTTGGGATGAAACTTTTCATGGCACTGTAAAACAAATTATCTGCCTCATGCACAAACATGTAATACAAAACAATAGTGGAGCAAGAACAGGAGGAACAGCATAACCACAGTTACAATCCAGAAAAAGTAAGAGTGGGAAACACAGCAGTTACTTGTCCACAGCAATGGTAGAATCCTGGGCAGGAATTATGAACACCCACTACCCTGGTTAGACCCTAGTAGTGCATTTTGAGAGGATCATTGCATTGTTCATTGTATTCTGTGAGCCTGAGCTTTGCCCTCTGAATACAAGTTAACTGGATGTTGGAGAGTAGTCCCTCTTTAGGGAAATGTTTTAGAGCTTGAACAAGTGAGGGCATTTGTAGGCCAGGTTTATCAGTGTTTTTTTTTTAACATAATTTCACTGAATAGTCAGTAAACTCTGTTCGCTTATAGACAGTTTCAGGGGCCAATAATCACACCCAAAGTTTTTTCTAGAAGTAGTCGTTAAATATGCCCTATTTCCTGACTTCCACATGCAGCCCATTCTTAACATCTTAATCATGGCATCCTTGAAATCACCTGAAACAATAAGATTAGGTGTAAAGAGGACTCTATTAGTTTGATTTTTGCTTCAGTTTATCTTTCTTTTCTGATGCTTTTTTATTTACTTGCATTTGCAAAAAAGTCATAATGGGCTCTGAGAGATCTTTAAGCCAAGTCTTCTCTTCTGTTATTTAAATTTATTTATTTATTTATGGCGGCGTTGGGTCTTTGCTGCTGCGCGCAGGCTTTCTCTAGTTGCAGCGAGCTGGGGCTACTCTTGTTGTGATGCGCGGGCTTCTCATTACGGTGGCTTCTCGTTGCGGAGCACAGGCTCTAGGCACGTGGGCTTCAGTAACTGTGGTATGCAGGCTCAGTAGTTGTGGTGCACGGGCTTAGTTGATCTGCGGCATGTGGGATCTTCCCAGACCAGGGCTCAAACCTGTGTCCCCTGCATTGGCAGGTGGATTCTTAACCACTGCACCACCAGGGAAATCCCTCTTCTGTTATTTAGGTTTACACAAGCAGTTGGCTTTTTCAACTTAGTGAAGCTCCAGAATTTCTGGACATTCTGTTCCCTTTTTACCCTGACTTCAAACTTTACTTGTAATACCTTGCTAAAAGACAAAAAGAAGCAGCCACATACACAAACTGGCTCTTTCCAGATATCTCCACTAGAGCTACAAGCTAGGGAGGGAGGTTGTCTGCCTTTCTAGTTATTGTAGGCAACAATTTTACTAAATTTTTTTGACATGACAAGGCCTCCCCCTTCCAAACTCTTTATTACCCCTGCCCAAGTTCTAAGGGAATACTACATATTTTTAGTTTTTGCTCATAGCATTGAGAAAAACAAACCTGGATGGCACTGGAAGCTTATTCTCTCCCTCTCTCCAGTTGCTTAGCAGGAAAGTTACTAGGCACATCCGAGTTAAGGGAAGTGCACTGATGCTAGTTCTTTTTTACTAGGTAAAAACTTGGATCCTAGCCCCAACATACTGAGTCAAAATTGCCATGTTAACAAAATACCTCTAGTAATTTTGCACATTAAAGTTTGAGTAACAATGCTCTAGCAGATGTCACCACTGGTATATGAGCTCTTCTCATTAAATGCTTATTTAATAAGGCCATTTCTCTGGCCAGGGATCTCCCATTTTCACATAATCAACTAGATGATCTCTACCCCCTCACAATTTCCCTACAAATATGCAAAGGGAGACATCCTAACATCTTTTTCCTAGCACATCTTCCACTCAGCATCCCATGTGCCCAGCTCAAATATGCCTTGCTATAGAAGTAATAGAAAAAAAAAGTATAAGTGAGTGTATGTAGTGCTGTTTTCTGAGCACCAATTGCTTCTCTGAATTTGTTCCATATGTTGTTAGTGCTGTTATCAAAATTGTTCTATAGTCATCTTGTGTGTTTACCAGACTAGTCCCTGAATCAGCCATTTCTCCAAGAAGCCCTTGTTCCTTTAGTTCCTTTTAGGAATAATAGTTACAGATAACAACCTGTGTGCTAGGGATGCTTACTGCTACTGTGTTGGTCATTGGGAACCTTTTCATAGGATGGATGTAGGATATATAGATATAGATATAGATATATATCCTACATATATATACACACATACACACACATAATTAAAGATAAAATAACTCATGAGTTCATAGTGATACTTCCAATTCCAATTTAGGTGATTTTACTTAACCTCTTCTGTATTACATCTGTATCTCCTTAATTCCACATCCAAAGTCCTGGTTCACAAGTACATACAGGATTACAGAATCAGAAAATTCCATAATTATTCATTTAATTCATCCCACATTATACACACAACAGTTTCAGAAAAACAATACTAAAACTAACACCCTCAATACGATTGCTGAGAAGAGTTCAATCTTCTGCTAATCCTCTCCCATTTCCTTTCATTTTTCATAATTGTACTGTAACTATATGATAAGCAAATACAGCCAGTACAAATGGTACTTTCTTCCTTTTAATCCTTATTTAGTCTTAGTTCTATAAATAATACATATTTAATGCTCACTGTCAGCTCTTATATTGATATCTCTCTAGTCCTTTTTGTTGTCTGAAGGTAGTTCTTTAACAGGTTTCTCAGGAAGGGCTCATAGAAGGCATATTCTCAGTAACATCTTCTGCCTTTTATGTTTGAAAGTCAGTTTTGTTAGATATAATCAACCTTGGCTCACTTTTCTTGAGAATCTTGAATGTGGTACTCTATTTTCTTGGGGCATAAAGCATTGCTGAAAAATATCTCATGAGAGTCTAATTTTCTTTTCTTATAAATGACCTACTCTTTTTGCCTAGATGTCCCAAATTTATTTTCCTCTAACACCGAGTAATTTTACTAGACTAAGTGTTGGTATTGGTCATTCTGGGTCAATATTCTCAGGTACACAGTGTGCTCTTTTAATATGTAGTTTTAATTTTTTTCAACAACATTGTCTTTCATTACAATCTCTTGTACCTGCTCTATTTCTATTTCTTTCTTCAGAAACTACTATTATCTATATGTTAAAACAGAAGATCTACCTATCTTTAGTATTAGTCACCCATCCTCAAAATCTTTTTATTCCTTTTTTCACATCATTTTTATTTTAAAAAATTTCCTCCTTTTCATTCTCTATTTCTCTTAAGGCATTATTTTTCCTTTTTATTTACTCCTGGTTTCCTTCTAGTCTAGTTTTCATTTTGAAAGTAATATTTTTACTTCTAATTCGTTCCTGAATTCCACCGCTCATTCTGGGTATATCTGATTTTATTATGGTATCCTGTCATGTCCTATATCATATTCTTTTCTATTTAGTAATTACCTTCCCTTTTCTGACATTCACTATCAAACACTTTTTCTTTAATAATATATGAGAACAAGTTTTCAGCCATTTCCTTCCTTCTAGACACTTTAGTTCCCCGTTACCTGTTTATTATACCTCAATAAATGAGACTTTTAGAATATTTTCTCTGCTATACCCTTCACTCCTAGTGGAGACTTTCAGAACCTACAGTATTTACTTCTGCCCCTTCTACCTCCACTTAATTCCTAGGTTTCGCTGAGAAAAGTTGGTACTTTCTTTCCATTTCACCAAGTTTTTTGTTTTGCTTTGCGGTATGTCTCTTCTATTTTAGGAATCCTTAATTTACCACTGTGTTATAATTCCCACATTGTCATTATTCACTTACATTACTATATAATAAATTCAAGGTGAATTACTCACCACAAATTTCCTTTCTCTTCATCTTCCCTATCTTGATATGAGGTGTCTGTTCTGATTGTTTTATTGTTTGGTAGTATTTACTATTTTTTATTTTCTTTTTTTTTTTTTTTTTTTTTTTTTTTTTTTTTTTTTTTTTGCTGCACCTGCGCAGCTTGTGGGATCTTAGTTCCCTGACCAGGGATTGAACCCGCGCACTCTACTTGGCAGCAAAAGCACGGAGTCCTAACCATTGGACCGCCAGGGAATTTCCTGTTCGTATTTACTCTTAAGTAGTCACTCAGATGCTGTGCATGGCTAACAAACTTGTGAATCTGTGTACATTCACAAATATCTTTCTGTCATCCTGACAGTTAAATGGGATTTTGTCTGAGCTGCCGTCCTTTTCCCTCAGTGACCTGCAAATGTTATTCCAGTTTTCTAGCTTCCAGGATTTCAGATAAGTTCAGTGCCAGTGATTTCTCTCTCTCCCTCTCTCTCTTCCCCTTCCTCTTTTTTCCTTCCTTTCTCCCTCCCTCCTTCCCTCCCTCCCTCCTCCATTCTCTCTCTCCCTGTTTTTCCCTTTCTCTTTCTTTCTTTCTTCTCTTTGAGAAACTAAATATGCAAACCGGCAATGGCAAGACCATATATGAAAATAAAACTCTGACCCACAATCTGTAGCAACCAGTCCAAAAAATCAACTCACTATCTGCAGCAACCCTTCTAGGATCCAAACAACAACTCCTGTAGCCATCAGCCCAAAACAGCCACTACCTGATCAATAACTACCAGATTCCCGAGTAATTTAATTTCTAATTTAATTTCTAATTTAATTTAGTTTAGTAATTTAATTTCTAATTTAATTTCTAATTAACTTCTAATTTATGACTAACCAGAGAAGGACAAATATGCCCCCTTACATGGGATACCCCACTTCAAGCTAGGCTGATTACAACCCCCTCAGGTCCACAGCCTCCAATTAGGGAACATTTAAATTCCTTTTTTTCCACTATAAAGCTTTCTCTGCCTGCCTCTGACTCGCTGTCAAACACAAGTGATGGTGACCAATTCCCTTGCTATAGAAAGTTCTGAATAAATAGCTTTTACTTGTTGTCATCTGGTTGGTCTTCCTGTCTATTTCCAACTTTCTTCCTCCTTTTTCTCCCCTGCCCCTCCTCTCCCTCTTCTTCCCCTCCCCCACCTCCGTGTCCTCCCCATTGTTCTTCTTGTTTTTCCTATTCTTTTTGTAGGAAACTTGTTCTTTCCACCTGGAAGTTTTTAAGATCTTTTCTTTACAGGAATTTCCCTCAAATGTGCCTAGGTGTGTCTTTTTTCATTGATCTTACCTGAAATTCAGTGACCCCTTTTATCTGCAAATGCAAGTCTATCTTCAGGTCAGGGAAATTTTCTAGTATTATTTGTTTAATATTATCTTCCTTTTATCGTTTCCTTTGTTTCCTTCTGGAACTCCAACTAGTCATATATCAGGTCTCTTGGGTTTATCTTCAAAGTGACCTGCCTTTTTCTTCATAATTTCTCTCTTTATATTTTCGCTCTGTTTTGAGATATCTTTTCCACTTTTCAGGCCACTTAGCAAGATTCAGTTCTCCTTCAATATATCTTCAACGTTGTATTTTAAAAATCATGATTTTCATATGTCTACTTGTGTAAAAATGTTATAGCTGCTTTATTTATAATAGCCCCAAGTGAAAACAAAAAAAGTTGTCAGGAAAGTGGGTAGACAAAGTGTGATATATTCATTCACTAGAACACTACTCAGCATCAAAAAGAAAAACTGCAGATACATGCAACAATGTGAATGAACCTCAAAAACAATATGTTGAATGAAAGAAACCAGACGTTAAAAAAATACATGTAATAAGGTTCCATCTCACGAAGTTATGAATTAGATGATAGAAAATCAGAAAGTGCTTTTCTATCTATGATGATAGAAAATCAGAAAGTGCTTGAGGAGGAGGAAATGGAGAAAGGTAGGAATTTACTGGGAAGTAGCAGGAAGTGGAGGTGACGGAAATGTGCCATATGTTGGTAGGCGTGTGGGTTACATGGGGTGTATGGATTTATCAAAGTTTATCAAAGTATACATTTACGATCTATGCATTTCACTGAGTGTAAAACCTTAATTTAAAAAGGGAACAAAATCATGCTTTTTGTTCCATAGTCTTGTGTGTATGTTTTGAATTTAGTCTTCTTGAATGCTTTTATTTATGTATTTTTTGTATTTATTTACAGTTAAGGTGTCTTCTGTCTTCTCTACTAGTTTCAAAGGCTAGTGCTCTTCCAGCCTCAGAGGAAGAGATGCTCGAACACAACTGTTATGCTTCCCCAAAACTCCCTCTGGTATCAAGATGACCAACAGATCCTCTTAATAATAGTGTCCAGGTAGGTCTTATCCTTCCACTTGGAGGTCCATGCATCTTCACAGGCTACACTCTCTTCACTATCTAGTGTGTTCTGATACTCTTAGCTTGCTATCTCTAGATTCCCTGTAACCTGAGGCTTCATTTGTGCCATCTAGTGCCCACCATGTCTTTCTGCTTGTTCCCTTGTGTTCATATTTCAAGTGGGCTCATATAGTTGAAAGTGAGTGAAAGAGATGTGCTGGCTTGATTGACTTCTATAAACCACCCAGTACCCAGAACTATGTTCTTTGTATTAAGTAATCACTCAAAAAATACTTGTTAAATTGAGTAAAGAACATAGTTGGATAAATAGGAGACCTAGAAAATCCCAGCATCATTGAATGTGCTGGTGTTTCCATCTAAATCTCCCTTCTCTGGAGGTGGCACTAAAATCAAGGAGTATGTAAATCCAAAGGCTGAGTAAGAACTAATGTGGGTAAGGTGGAGAAGATTATCCAAATCTGCCACCAACTGTGGCAACAACCAGAAGCAGATATTAAACTCGAGTCATAAAGCAAGAGTTCTGAGAGCTAGTAAGACAAATAGGAAGGGGTGGGTTAAGAGAGTAAGTAGAAGGACTATCCTGGGTAAAACTTGTGATAAGCACTGTGGTCCAACAATAGAGACCGTCTGACTCTCTTAATAAAATAACACCTGGAGGACTTCCAGC
The DNA here is from genome assembly GCF_003676395.1 of Aethalodelphis obliquidens. Taxonomy (NCBI): domain Eukaryota; kingdom Metazoa; phylum Chordata; class Mammalia; order Artiodactyla; family Delphinidae; genus Aethalodelphis; species Aethalodelphis obliquidens. Next base: position 10,479,056 of record NW_020838003.1, on the reverse strand, counting down.
TTCTGCCTAGCTGGAGGGAGCTGCAAAAAAGCATTGCTCCCTCCACACAACAATAATCTAGGTAATCTATAAAATCATAATTTTTTATTAAGCCAATCAAAGATCTGAGGTCATAGGGCAACCCACTAACTTGAAATCTAAGGAAAGACAGGTGCTTCTAAACACAGATGAGATGCAGGCACTGTGTCATCTATGGCAGAGCATGGGAAGGAAGATGGGGCAGCCATACAAACAGGAAGGAAGAATTCTGCTAAATTTTTAAATAAATTGCTAAAGACTGAGTGTGGGCTGGCATGCTTGTAGAACACCATAGAAGCCACAGTCATAAAAGGAGTCACAACTATTCACAGGCTCTTCTCCAGAGACCACCACTGGGAAGCCAGGACAAAGACTGGGGGCAGGGTGGTAGGTAAGGAAAAGACTCCTGGGTCCTTCAAGCCTAGAGGAGAGGAGTGGCTGCCATTGCAGGAAAGGCAGGAAGAAACCCAGACACTTCTCCCCCAAGGAACAAAAGACTTAAATTGATGGGAGAAGGCAGCAAGCCCTGTTGTTCCCCAAGGCACCAGTAAAGATCCATTGCAGCTGGAAGAATAGGAAAAATGAAAAGAAAAGAAAAAAACCCCCAAACCTCTAATCCCAGGGAAGAGACTGGAAACTGTCTACTCTTAGAGGTCATAATGCTCTGGGAGGGTCTGGATTACCCAGACCCAGGGACACAGAGCCTGTCTAAGAATGAAGTTGGAACAGGACCACAGAGACACTGTCTTCCTTCCCCATCACTACAACCATTCTAGTAAGCACCAAGTAACAAGCAGGTTACTGCTGGGAGAAAAGCATGAGCTTAGAGTGACCCCCTCTGAGTGGTAAGAGCATAGAAAGCCTATGCTTTCTAGGTAAGAGCATAGAAAGCCTGAGAAAAAACTTTAGCAAACCCGCCCCAACTCTAAGCACAAAATAACTTTAGAGGAATTTGAAAATGATGATGCACTGAAGGTAACCATAGCAACAATAAAACCCAAGCCCAGTTCAACTCCTGACTAGAATAACTAAACCTCTTACACTAACAGCTTAGCAGAAAAAGATGCATGCCCATTTTAAAACATAAATAATATTTATCTCCATCTCTCCTGTCTGCACACAAGGTCCAGCATCCAATCAGTAATTATGAGAAACACACATACACACACACACTCACACAAACACACACCACTTTCAAGAGACAAAACAATCTAGAGATGTTGAAACTATCTGACAGGGAGTTTAAAATAATTATGATCAATATGTTAAAGTCTCTAATATAAAATGTAGGTAACATGAATGAACAGATGAAGAATGAACAGAGAGGTGGAAAGTAAAAGAAAATATAAAAAGGAAATGCTAGAAATAAAAAGACATGTCAACAAAGATGAAGAATGCCTTTAATGAGCTCATGAATAGACTCAACACAGCCCAAGGAAAGAATCAGGGAACTTGAAGACAGATCAATAGAAAGAACCCAAAGTAAGAATCAAAGAGTAAAAAGAATGTGTAGGTAGAAGAGTGTGGGGTGGGTAGAGCATCCAAGGACTGTGGGACAAAGTGATCCAAAGTATGTATAACTGGAATCCAAGAAGCAGAAGAGAGAAAGGATAAGGCAGAAGAAAAATTTGAAGAGATAACAGCTGAGAATTTTCCCAAAACTATAAAAGATATCAAACATATCAAACCGTACATCCAGAGAATCTCAGAGAGCTCCCCAAAGGATAAAACACTTACACACACACACACACACACACACACACACACACACACTCCTAGACACACAATATTCAAACTACTGAAAGCCAAAAATAAAGAGAAAAATCTTAAAGGTTTCTGGAGGGGCACATTACATGCAGAGGAATTAAAACAGACTTATAGTCACAAATTATGTGATTCAGTAGACAACGGAGTGACGTGTTGGTAACGTAAGGAGTCTGGACTTTACATTTTAATGGTTTTCCCTTGAGGTGTACCTTCCATTTGGGGATAATTCACTAAACACTATCATTCCCATAAAAGAGAAATGAAAAGCCACTGCTCCCCCATAACATTCTGACACCCATGTGGACACTGACTTTGCCTTTAATTTACCTCAGGAGTGGTGAATAATGGAACTATTCAGTAATGGTTAATAAGATCTTACTCAAGGCTTGGGGAGAGCAGAAGGAAATTACACATATGTGATATGGTGGACCTAACACTGGTATGGTGCTCAGGGAAGGTAGGCCTTTCTTCATCCCCCAAGGTATATCATGGTTGATCTAGGCAGGAGTCTGCAAACATTTTCTGTTAAGAGCCAAATAGTATTTTAGATATCGTGGGCCATATATGGTATCTTTGCTTCTTCTTCTCCTTCTCCTTCTTTTTGCATTTAAAAATGTAAAAGACACAAAAACATTCTTAGCTTGTAGGCCTAACAGAAACAGGCCATGGGCTGCATTCAGCCTGTGAGTCTTAATTTGCTGACCCCTACTCTAGGCCATTTATGGTAATTCCATTTCCTTTTGCTAGTGAATGGTTTAAGAAGACATATATGGTCTGGGTCTGACCAGTGCATCATGATGGGAAGTCTTCTGGGGGACTTACCTTGCAGATAAAAAGTGGTGCATGGGAAGAAATACCCTTCCTCTGTGGCTGATATTTGTGTGTGGTGTGTATTATGTCTATGTATGGTACTAAGTGACAGCCACTGGAAGGCAAGCCTACAATCTAAGACAACACCCTGAGACTGGTGGTGTGGAAAGGAGGAATGAGCCAGGATCTTTGATAATATCTTTTCTCTGCTGAATTATCCTGGGAAAGCCTATTTCTATACTATTTATTTTATGAGCTGTGCAGACAGTTATGAAATATATAAGCTACTTTTACTTGCAGCTGAAAGCAGCCTAGTTAACTGTAGCTAGTAAGTTACAACTATGTAGCAGATAGCTTTGTGGGTAGCTTTGTGAGTTCACAGGTCCCAGGCCAGAGCCAACTCTAGAATTTTTACATTGGAAGAAAAAAGAATAGCAGTTTAACTGGAATAAGGAGGTTAATGCTGTATAGGTATAGCAATTTACAAAGGACTGAAGAGTCATTTGTATTTGTTTTTAAAAGGGGTGTTTTCATGGAGATTGTAAAGTATTAAAGCATTCTGATCTCCTCCCTAAACACCTGTTTAGGCCGATGTGCAAGGTGTCTTCTTGTGCTGGTTTGGATCAATATTCCCAATTCTTTATTCCCTCTTTGTACTAGAATTTGTACTACATCTACACCTTGTGCCATGTACCTTTGCAGTACCTCTCACTAGAGTACCAAGGAATACATATCCTCCATCTCATTGGTGCTGGGCTTGGCAGTAGACTTGTTTTGGCCAATGAAACATAAGCAGAAGTGACAGTGTGCCAGTTGGTTGAGGGGGAGGGGTAGCCTTAAGACGGATATCATGTTTCCACTCATTTTTTGTTGTGTTCCTGTGATCGACTAGAAGAGCATGCCCTAGGTAGCTAATGCCCTATCAGCTTGGGCCCAGAATTAAGATATATGGAATAGATGGGAACCCAACCAAAAGCCTGGGTTCCAACCTGGCCTACCTGAGCCCAGCCTAGATCAATTCATACAAATCATGAGAAAAATAAATGCTTGTGGTTATAAGCCATGAAGAATTTTAAGATGTTTTACAATTAAAACAAAAAACAGAACATCAAACAGTCCCTCTGGAGGCAGATTTTCTTTCCCCGACTAGGTGGAAAGGTGGGCACATTCCTTCAAACACATTAAACTCTTCGTGTCCAAGTCCAAATAAGTAAGGCTGAGAGAAAGGAAGTACCTCCCTCTCTCCGTGTGAGCCCTTCTTGCAAGTTCCCATATGCTGTCTCAAGATGTGCCTCCTAGGATGACTGATACTGGCAATATCTACTTCCTCCAAGGGAAAACCCTGCTCTTAACCACAGGGATGGTTATACCCCTAGCAGGACAAGTACATCAGAACGTTACAGAGGAGTCCCTATTTCTATCCTTTTAATTAGAAAGACAAAAATGACTATTAAGGAGGCCAAGAAATCATAAAGCCAGAGGAAAAGTAAATGAATGCTGCCTGACACCAACAGATGATTTTAGTGGTTAATTTTATTTTTTTAGGTGGTTTGACATTATTAATCACATCCTGCACCATAAGTGAAAAAACTTGGAGTGTGTTCAAAGTGATACTGATCTACATTTCCTTATTCCAAACCCTTGGGTACCAATGTGTTTTGGAATTGAGGATATTTTGGATTTTAGATGGCACATGCACATATTTTAAGAATTGTCTTTTTTTTTTCTTTTAAAACCAACTTTAGGGACCTCCCTGTTGGCTCAGTGGTTAGGAGTCTGCCTGCCAATGCAGGGGCCACAGGTTCGATCCCTGATCCAGGAAGATCCTGCATGCTGCAGAGCAACTAAGCCCCTGTGCCACAACTACTGAGCCTGCGCTCTAGAGCCCGCGAGCTGCAACGACTGAGCCCGTGTGCCACAACTACTGAAGCCCACACTCCTAGAGCCCATGCTCTGCAACAAGAGAAGCCACCGCAATGAGAAGGCCGTGCACCACAACGAAGAGTAGCCCCCACTCGCTGCAACTAGAGAAAGCCTGTGCTCAGCAACAAAGACCCAATGCAGCCAAAAAAACAAAAACAAAAACAAAAACTTTAATGGCGTATAATTTACATACAATAAAACACATCCGTTTTAAGTGTACCCAATGAGTTTAGGCCATTGTATATATCTTTATTATTTTTTCAGGGTGGAATAGTTTTTTTTAATTAATTTTTTAAATGTATATACCCTTATGTAACCAATACCACAATCAAGGTCAAAAACATTCCCATCACGAAAGATAGGATCAAAAGAATGTGTGTAAATAATGTTAAATTAAATATATACACATTCTGGGAAGGGTACCTGCTGGGGAGCAAGCCTGAGTGGGAGATTACTTTGGCTATGTAAGGTACTTTTTTTGTTTGTTTGTTTTGCCATATTGATGTGTAACCTTTATCAAAATAAAAATGTTTAACTTGTAAAAAGAAAAAATTCCCATCACCTTGGAAAGCTCCTTCCAACCCCTTTAGCCTTTAACAAGCTCCATAGTGAAACACACTCATGTTTCTGCACTGATATATATTCACACTAAATGTTCTAGAGACTATTAATACCTTATGTCATATTGATTTTCCTACTGAATGAGTTTGTCATAAGCTTCCAGAAATTTTTCAGTTTTCAAAACATTTTGTATTTTAAAATTGTTGATAAGGGGTTATGGATCTGTTACAAAAGAGTTATGTGATGATGAAAAATAAATAAAGGTGATAATTACACTTGTATAGATTTATACATGATAGTTGCTTTACAGAGACATCCTGGATTTATGACAAAGGAACTAAAGAGCAAAGGAACGTCTAAATAATCTTTTGGAACTAATATATTTTAAGAAAATTTTATTAACTAGTGTGTACTTTGTATCTAGCAGTATATCTGGCACATAATAGGTGCCCCATAGTACATTTTGTTTTTTCTTCTATGCAACTCATACCTCTATACAATCTTTTTATTTTTTGTATTGATATCTTCTTCAGAAACTCTATTTATTTAAAATCTCTAATTTTTTCCTACTAGTTTTTGACTGTCACTTCCTATAGAACTGTGCTGTCCAATGCTGTAGTCATTGGCGACATGTGGCTATTTATTTATTTTTAATTAATTTATTTTATTTTATTTATTTTTGGCTGCGTTGGGTCTTTGTTGTGGTGCGCGGGCTTCTCACTGCGTTGGCTTCCTTGTTACGGAGCATGGGCTCTAGGTGCGCGGGCTTCAGTAGTTGTGGCACACGGGCTCAGTAGTTGTAGCTTGCGGGCTCCAGAGCACAGGCTTCAGTAGTTGTGGCGCATGGGCTTTGTTGGTCTGCAGCATGTGGGATCTTCCCTGATCAGGGCTCCAACCCGTGTCCCCTGCGTTGGCAGGCGGATTCTTAACCACTGTGCTGCACCACCAGGGAAGCCCCGACATGTGGCTATTTAAATTTAAATTAATGACGATGAAATGAAATGAAAATTTCGTTCCTTATCCACACTAGCCACATTTCAGTTGCTTGACAGGCACAGGTGACTAGCGGCTACTATATCAGACAGAGTGGATATAGAACAGTTCTACCATGGCGGAACATTCCATTGGATAGAGCTGCTCTGTCTTGTTTACCACTTTATTCCCAGTGTCTTGTCAGTGCTTAGGATTTGGTAGATGATCAACAAATACTTGCTGAATAAATGCTTTTAGTTCATCTAGGAAAGCTGTCATGCAAATATAAACAGATTCTGTTTTGTTTGAACAGCAGTGGTTCTTAGGGGCTAAAAATGCTCTCCTTGAAAAAGTAAAAAATTACATTATATTTTAGACTGTATTGTAGCTTAGATTATTATTAGTTTTCAGTCATGAGCTCTTACCATATACCAGGCACTATTCAAAGTGCTTTACACATAGTACCTCATTAATCTTCACAACAACCTTATGATGATACTTTATTCCCAATTTACACATGAGGAAACAGAGGTTCAAGAGGAAAGTAACTTGCTTAGGTTCACACAGCTATTAAGTGGCAGAGCCAGAATTTGGATCCAGGCAGTCTGGCTCCAGAGGCCAAACAGTTAACTACAACACTGAGCTCTTTGTGATTATTTTTAATAAGGACAATTTTGTCTCTTCTTTCCACTATTTCAAGCTTTTTTTTAAACGTTCTTATTTAATTGCATTTAGCTAGGACGCCCTGAAAAATGTTAAATAGCTACTATAGCCCTGCATCCTTGTGGGTCCCTGATTTTTTAAAAAGAATATTCATTTATTTATTTATTTGGCTGCACCGGGTCTTATGCGGCACTCGGGGGCATGCGGGATCTAGTTCCCTGACCAGCGATGGAACCCGGGCCCCCTGCATTGGGAGGGCAGAGTCTTTATCGCAGAACCACCAGGTTAGTCCCTGGATCTGTGATTTTAACGAGAGTACTTCTGCCATTTTACTCTAATGTATGATATTACTGTCATTTTTTTATAATTATCTTGATCCAATTAAGGAACTGTTCTTTTATTTCTAGCTTACTAAGAAATTTTTAAAATTCAGAAATGGCTGTTGAATGTTATATGGTACATCTCTAGAGAATATCATTTGGCTTTTCTCCTTTACTTTAATAAATGTCATGAGTAGATTTCTTAATGTTAAACCACCATTCTTTGTTATGGTGTGAATTCTTTTTACTACCACGTTACTGGATTTTATGTCTTAATACTCAATTTTGTCTTTTTAACAAAGTCATGGTGAGAATAGAAGAATTTTCCTTTTTTTTTGGTGCTCTTTGCCTTGGGTTTTGGTAACCGGTTTATGCTAGCCTTGTGGAATAAGTTGAGAAATTTTCTCCTTCTGAAGGTGATTCTTTGTTTCCCTAGATTCCAGCCGGATTTGGGTACCCCATCTCACTCTCTTCTTCCTTCCAGAGGTGCCCCACAAGTACCACCCATCATTTAACAACTTTTTTTTTTTTAACTGCCAAGGCCCTTTTCTTTTCTTTCTTTCTTCCTTTAATTTTTGGCCGAGTGGCTTGTGGGATACTAGTTCCCCGAGTAGGGATGGAACCCAGGCCCCCTGGGGTGCAAGCATAGAGGCCTAACCACTGGACCACCAGGGAATTCCCACCACCAGGATGTTTTCTTACACCAGCTCTCAAAGCTTCTCATAAACTGGACTCACCTACTGATCCTCAATAAAGCCTGTGTATCATGCAGGTTTCTCACATTCCTTGCACAGGCTCCAGACCTTCCGGCTACCAAGCCTTTGCTAATTTCATGCCACTTGCCTTGCTAAATCCTAACCATAGAGTTTGAGGTGGAAGGTATGGGGTGCTGTTGATTATGGTAAAATAGAACTAACATTTGAGGCAGAGACTGTGTGTAGCTGCTTGACACCTCTCACTTTATATGATCCTCAGGATCTTGGAAAGCTATGTTATTTTTCTTTTGTAGATGGGAAAAGAAACTTGATAAATGTTATACACTTTAGTGGAGGTGCCAGAATTTAAAACTAGGACTGCTTAACCCAAAATGATTGTTGCTTCCACTACAGCATGTCTCACCTCCTCCTTTGTGTTCCCAGGTTACAGTCTCTCACGTTGACCTGCAGGTCCTCCGTGCTTCACTAGCAATTACAAACTGTACCACACCATTTTATACTACGTATATATACTCTTTTGTATTTTCTATTGTTTCCTCTGTAGTCTTCTCATACAGGGCAGTTATTCACTGAATCTCTGCCTGTTTATCCGACTCCAAATTTGGGCATCTTTTCTTACCTTATAAAAAGAATACCGGGAAAAATAAAAGTAAAAGGTTACCAAATACAAAGAATTTTGATTGTGTTAGTCTTGACTGTATACCGTAAAAAAAAGTCCCTTTCAAAATAAGTTTAACTCTGCGTGGTCTTCCAGGGGCTTTTTTAGCGACCCCCGCAAAATCAGTGCCTAAAAAACAAAGAGATTTGGCATTTGTGATTACTGATCACTTCCCCACCCAAGAACATCAAACAACGGCAAGATGCTGGAAATCGCACCTACAGCACAGACTTCCTAACAAGGAAAGCTAGAAGATAACACACTCCCTCCCAAGCTCGTGCGCGACCCTGCCTTCCCCCTCCCAGCTTCAGCTGGATGGAACATTCCGTGCGAAAGCTTTGACAGAGCGCACACTCGGAGTCACGTGGAGCAGGAGCGTACTCGCGGCCGCCTTGCGGGATGACGCTAGCTAGGGTTGCCAAGGGGCGGGGCAAGGCGCCGCGGAAAGGGCGGGGAGAAGGAAGCCGTGGAGGCGGGGCGGGCAGAGTGGAGGGGCGGGCGGAGAGGGGCGCGCGGGAGGGGAGGGCCCAGCGTATTATGGGATGCGGCGGTGGAATGGCGCTGGGCGCGTGATTTTGAACAAACCCGGGTCTGTGTCTTGGAGGCGCCGGCGCCGCCGCGGCTGCGGGGAGCCCAGAGATCGCGGCGTGAGAAGGAGGCGGCGGCGCCGCCGGCTTTGGTGAGTGTCAGCCCCCGGGGTGGGGGCCTCTGGGCAGGCGGGCGGGAAAGGGGGCGCCGCGGGTGGTGGCGCGGGCGGAGGGCGCCGGACCGCCCCCTCCGGGAGCCCGGGCTAGTGGGTAGTGGCGGAGAGCGGGAACCTGCAGTCTGGGGGACGCCGCGCCGCATCCCTGGGCCGCAGGGGGAGGGAGGATCCTCCGGGCTCGGCCCCTTCCCGCCGGCACTCGGGAGGGCGGCTGTCACCCAGCGGGGCCGGCGCTCTGCCGGCAGCCCGCCCTTCCCGGCGGTCTGGAGGAAGGGCTCCCGCGGCTGTTGACACGCACACTGCGCGGTCCGAGGAGCCCCCGTGTCGGCCCCGGGTTTCTGGGAATCGGTTTTGCTGCTGTGTCATTTTGTACCAGCTCCTCCTTTCCCTACTGCTCGCCGCCCCGTTCTTCCTATGCCCCTTTGTATGGTGTCTTCTTCGTGTATGTCCGTTTTCCTCGCGAAGCCCACCAGTCAAATGTCACAATGTTCCCGAGGTGCACGGGGGAAGGGAGCGGGCCAAGACTTAGCTTGGCCAACCAACGGTAAACACCAAGCAGAGTGGGGGTGAACAGGGCTGGCCGTGGGGAAATAAAGTTTAAAGATAAAGAAATTGGGAAGACTTGATACTCTCAGAGTCTAGCAGGCTGCATATAGAAACGGCGACTGGGCTGGGTGATAGTACTTGTTTAAGCCTGAAGCTACCGACTTTTATATGGAGTTGTCATTCAAGCAAGGTAAGGAAATTAAATGCCTTTTTTCAACTTCTGCCTTTCTCTTTTTAAACTAACTTTTAAAAAAGGCGGTAGAGTGGCTCTGTTCGAAACCTTGAAATTCAATTTGCTCATTTCAGACAGGTCTTTTAGAGCTTATGCTGTAGTTGAATGGTAGGTATAGAATTCAGCTTTTCAATGGGTGGTTATCAAATCTGAAATTAACAAAGGTAGTCAACTTAGTTTTTTTTTTTTAAATTCTGTTCCCATCAGAAGCCTTGCAGCTTATGTTTTCCTGATATTTCTTTGATGATTAAAATTTGCGTATATTCTCTTTTAGTTATTTATTAAACTGCATGATGAGAGGAGCTGGTGGAGCTGGGTGGGTAACTCTAGGGTCTTGCTCTGAAGCAAGCTGCTTATTTTCACAGTATCAAATAAACATATCAGCGGCAGATTTTTTTTTTAATTTGGTGACTTAGATTCTAAAAGCATTTGGCAAAGAATTTTAACTTAGAGGTATATTTTCTGTATTTTAGAAATTGTTCACTTATGAATAGGTTCAGTACATTTTAAACCTAGTGGCACTTTGACGTCTTAAACCAATGACAAACGAACTGGAAGTCACAGTGTTTATGGACAGAAATGATCAGACGAAATTAAGTGGAAAATAGTTGAGAAATTTATTTGAAAACTAGACCTTTTGACTACAGTATCTGCGTGAGAATCAATGCCTGTAACTTACAAATGTATCAGAGAGGTCGGACGTGCAGTTGGAAGTAGCCCATTCTGTCAAAAGTAGTGCTGACGGTGGAGGAAAATGTCAGAGCTGGTGAATGGCATTAAAGGTCTTGATCCTGTTTTTAGTGTCTGAGAGGGACACAGTGAATAAAAGGCATTCCGTCAACTCTCTCAAGTTGCTTTCCTGAAAATGAGAGAGTTTGGGCTCTTTATTGCCCTTCTGCCCCCTTCCGCATGTTTTTTGCTCTTCAAAACAAAAAAGTGCCGGACTTGGGGCCCCGCAGGTAGCACGACTTGCTTTCGCGTTGCTACCGGGCCCGCCGGAGCACCATCTTTCGTGGCAGGGTGAAAGGTCTCAGCGTGGACTGTGTGTGCATTAGTATCTCCCTGAGCATTTGAAGGTTGGCGGGGCCGGCGGGAGGTTTCCCCGGATATGTGGGTGTGCGCCTCTCCGGAGGGGAGGGCCGGGGAGGGGAGGAGGAGGAAGGGGGAGGTTACTGGCGGCGGCGGCGGCGGCGGCCCGGGCTCCGGCTGTCGGGGAAGCTGCTGAGCTGTGATGGTGATGACGAGGTGAAAATGGCGGATCTTTCGAAATACAATCCCGGCCCCTGACATACCAGAGGCGGCGGCCGCGGCGGCGTCGCCACCCGGGCTCCCTCCTTGGCCCCCGGGATCCCTGTAGCGCTCCAGTTCGTGCAGACTGGGGAAGGAAGCGGCTGGCCGGAGCTACCGTGCACAGGCAAAACAAGCACCGCCCGGGCTCGGAATTGCCCGGGACCTTCTGGAGTCCCCACCTCGGAGCCGGAGGGAGGAGACAGCGGCAGCCGCCGGAGGTAGAGGAGAAGGGGATACCCGAGGGCTGCTCTGTTTTGAGCTCTCTTTATTTGGGGGAGGGGGTGGGTGGGAGAAGAATTGCGTCGTGGGTCAGGGAATGACTAGTTCAGAGGGCAAAGAATCAGTAGCCTCATAATGACATCAACATTATTCTTTGAGTGTTAAGAGGGCTTGAGTTTGCTCTTACACCTAAGGCTGCTGCTGAGGCCTAGATGAACCGCTAGCAGTTATCATGATTACCTGATTTAATATTTAAAATATCCACTCTGGCGGGTGTTGGTTTGATGATGTTCAGCAGTTTATGGGGTTGTATGTTTCTTTAGGGAGGCAGAGCATTGACATTTTATTCTGCATTTAAGCTCTGTGTCTTAGATCATAGTCTGTGACTTGTTGGGGTGTGGATGTTCACATTTTTTGAGCATATGGACCAGTTTTGTAATCATTAAAACTGTTGTCGTTTTCTTTTATGGCTCTGTCATCTATAGAGGACCCCTTGGGCCCTGCCATTTGGCAAATAACAATTGAGATACTGTCAGTCATATTTGATATCCATGTTTTTCCCTGCCTCTCATCCATTTCATGAATTCAGAGAGTAAAGTTATGGAAAATTTCACAGTAGATTTTATGATCCAAGTGAAGTGCAGCTCTGGGCGCTCTATTTTTGTTCACAAGTTTTACCTTCATTGTTAAGAAGGAAGTTGTGATGGCTTGATGCTCGCACTTGATACGAGTCAAATTTTAAGTTGGTTAAAGATAAATTGAGACCTCTGTTTTATTTTACATACTTGACTTGTTAGCCCTTTGTTTAAAGAGCTGGAGAATTGGCTTGATTGACTCTGTGACAGCCATTGTCTAATTTTGTTAGGTTACCTAAAGATTCATGTATGTTTTAGATTGTGCTGCAGATCCCCAACAGTAGTGTTACTGAAAAGTTACATGTGAATCAAATTTTTGTACATTAATTTGGGGCCCTCTGTTTTTTTCCAGCTTTTGTAGTGGAAGGTTGGGTCACTGGAAGGTTGAATATATGAGTGAACAGAGAGGTGAATGTTTAAGAAATGGCCCCTGGTCATGTTTATGATAGCAGTGATTTTCCTTATCCAAGTTTCCTACAAAGAGATGATGTCATAGTATGTCATACAATATTATTCACTGAGTGTTTTATTCAGAGAGGAAATATTTGTGTGTATAGCTTGGACATTTGAGTGTCCGAATTCATTCACTAGAAGAATAAGAGACCAAAAAAAATTTTTACGGGAAATAACTGAGAGGTACTCAGAGGTTTTAGTTAATGAATTTTCTAAATCATTTTTTTTCCTGATATTCTCGTTTTATCCAGTAGGAATTTGGTTGTTTTTGTTGTTGTTGTTTTTTCTTATAATGTTTATGTTGCAGTTATTTGGGCCATGCCAACCAAGCTGCTAAGTTAATACTAAAACTAAGAATTTTTAAAATAATTAAAATAAAGAGGGAGATTTAATGCTTTTTCACTGGCTTTTTTTTTTTTTTTTAAATCACCGAGTGCTATTGTCTTTTTGTGATTCCTTGTGATTGTCTTTCAAGACCAGCTTTTAGATTATTGTGGTTAAAACAATTAATAATTAGAAGTGTGTTAGAAAGAAATGAAGAGTTATGCCAGTGGAGGTAGTCGGTCGTCTGTTTTGGTGGAGAGGAGCATTACAGATTCCTGTTACTTTTTTCAAATATTACTATTGGGTATCTATTATGTGTCACATACTATGCTAGGGATGGGCGATACCTCAGTATCTTTGCCTCAGGAAACTTTCACTTTAGGAATTGGAGATAAAGTTGCTAGGTTGGGTAGGACCTTAATACAGAAGGCCTTGAGACTTACAGAAAATTTTTGAGTAGGAGAGTGACAGCCTCAGAGATGCACTTGAGGGAGATAAGTCTTGTAGCTTTTTCTGTAGGAGGTATTGCAGGTGAGAGGAGATAAAGGTCAAAATACGTAGTTGGCTCTGAGCTTTGGAGATTTGGAAACTCTTGGTTACAGTGGGAAGGAGACATTGTGAAGGTATAATCTGCATGATATATGACAGATTAAAAGTTCTATGGAGAGGGAATTCCCTGTGGTGGTCCAGTGGTAGGGACTCCATGCTGTCACTGTCCAGCGCCCAGGTTCAATCCCTGGTCAGGGAACTGAGATGCCATGTGGAGCTGCCAATAAATAAATAAATTAAGTAAGTAAGTAAGTAAGTAAATAAAATTTTTAAAAAAGGGAGAAATCAGGAGAAGCTAATTTAGATAGAAAAAGAAGAGAAGAATTTTCATTTGAGCTTTACTGTACCGCATAACTGTCTTCCCAGTAACCCTGCAAGTAAACTAGGGCTTAGGGCTTCCCTGGTGGCGCAGTGGTTGAGAGTCCCCCTACCGATGCAGGGGACACAGGTTCGTGCCCTGGTCCGGGCGGATCCCACATGCTGCGGAGCGGCTGGGCCCGTGAGCCATGGCCACTGAGCCTGCGCGTCCGGAGCCTGTGCTCCGCAATGGGAGAGGCCACAACAGTGAGAGGCCCATGTACTGCAAAAAAAAAAAAACCCAAAAAACTAGGGCTTAGAGAGATTATTGCTTAGGGTTACATGATAAGCAACTAGGAGAGTCAAGATTTGGAAGCAGATCTTTCTGATGTGAATCCCCATGTTTTTTCCACCAGGTTAATCTTGAGCATGAATAATATACAATCTCCCTTTAAAGGGAAAAAAATATTGTGGATCCTCAGTATTGGCCTAAATAGTTTTATTTTATTAAAATATTTAATTTTTAGATGTATATAAATTCCTTATGGTTATTGCTTATATGGAAGTATAAAAGAAAAGTAAATTTATAAATGAAATATAAACAAAACTATAAAGCCAGTAAAACCAGTTAAATTTAGGGTGATGGATGATGTTGTTTTGCTGAAATGAAATCTTTCTTTGCATAGTGAATATACTATTGTGGGCCTTGGCTAGGTGTGCAGTTTTCTGTATGCTGTATATCCTATGATAACTCAACTCCTACACTACTTTTCTGTGTTTGAATGCTGCAGAGCTTTCCTCCTTAAATCACTGATTAGGTGGTTTGGCTTTCACTTGGCATAAATACATCATTTACCTTGTAAGACCCTTCTATGCCCACTCTAATTCTGGTACCATTGATGGTAGATATGAGGTGGTTATCAAGGTGATCCAGAATATACTTTTAAAAAATATATATTATTGAAATGAAAATATGAACTTCTCAAAATTTCTTCAAGACTCATGTTTTATAGTTCACTGCTCCCACCTTAGTTTGAGAAATGTAGTTCTGTACCTAGTTTTTGAGTTGTTGATGTTTGATCTTAGAAATGAAAGCTAAAATCCAAGTAGTATAGTTAACCAGATAGTGCTGGTGGTAAGCTCTAGGTACAAAAGTGTAATTCTTAAACATTCAAATGTTTCTGTCCCAACATCTGACCAATTACTCACCTATAATATGATGATAGGTCATCACCATTTTATATTAGTATGTGCAAGAATGAAAACAGTTGTTTACCAGGTTGTCCTCCACCTGTAACTAAGGGAAAGAAGAGTGTTTCAGCACTGGTAATATTCTCTAAGAAACCATTTAAAAATGTGAAAGCATAGAGCATTTATCATTTCTATCTTATATTATTTTTTATATTATATTTAACTCATTTCTTTTACTGCCCTAAATCCGTCCCTCCATTTATCTCTGTCTTGAACTAATTACTGTAATAGCCTTCTAACTGGTTTCCCTGCCTCCAGTCCAATAAAATACTGAGATGAAGTTAATCCTCCCAAAGTACAGCTGTGATCATGCCACTCTTCTGTTGATTTCTGAGGTCTGTCTGGTTAATTTCCCTCCACAAAGTTGGGAAGCAATACATATTAATTAAATGCTGATAAAAAACATAAATAAGTTTAAAACTAAGGCTTTTAGAACTTGATTTTATGAGCAGAAATGTTGGAGGCATGGAGAATGCATTGAATGTTCAATATTCTTTTCTCTCCATACCTTGAAAGGTAACCTTTCATACAGATGTGGTAAACTAAAGCTCCTCAGTCCCATTGGCTTGTGAAGATCCTCTCTTTTCTTGGAGTGGTCCTCAACACAGAGATGATGAGGTTGCATGTGCTAGTACATATCTTCCATTCCTAAGGGATAAAATTAGAGTGATGATTCATGTAACTAGATGGCCAAACCCTTTCCTGCCATGCCCACAAGCTCCTTTTGAGAGTTTCTTTTCGCATAGGCCACCATGCCCTGCATGTGACCCTGACTGAAACAGATATGGATGTCTAATCATAAAGCAGTTATCACAGTCTGCTCAGTGGCCTGTGAGGTGTGCTGGCTCCTGAACTCTGCACAGCCCATACTGCTTAGAGACTGGCCAAACGAATCAGACCTTTTCTTGTTACAAGTTTGAACTTTACTCCTACTTCCAAGGGAGACTCCTAGGTCTATAGCTCCTAGTTCCTTTTAATAGGACAAATAGGAAGACATGTTCTGCCTAATAACAGAGCTTTAAAATATATGAAGAAGCAAAAATGCATAGAAGAGGAGAAAATGACAAAGCCACAATCGTATTTGGGAATTTTAACAGCCTTTCTCAGTAATTGATAGAAAAGGAAAAAGAAAGACTATGGAAGATATGAACAACACTATCAACCAACTTGACCTAATTGACTTTTATAGGGTGCTACCCTCAGCAACCATAGAATACATGTTCTCTTCAGGTGCACGTGCAGTGTTCACCAAGATGGACCATACACTGAGCCTTAAACTAGTCTCTAAATTCCATCTACACATGATGGAAATGGTAATTACAGTCTCTGACAATAGTAGGAGCAAATTAGAAATCAATAATAAAAGGTAGAAAATCCCCAAATATTTGGGAATTAAATAGCACATTTCTTTATTTTCCATGTATCAAAGATGAAATCACAAGGACTATTAAAAAACATTTGAAGCGAATGATAATAAAAACATATTGAGATTAGTAGAATGCAGTTAAAGTAGCATTGGGGGAATTTTTAACATTAAATGTTTATTTCAGAAAAGAAGGTTTAAAATCTTTATGGTAATAAATTTGGCAACTGAGAGGAATAGACAAGTATCTTAAAAGATACAAACTATCAAATATCAGAGGTTTAAAATCAATGATCTAAACCAAGTGTTGACAGATTTTTTCTATAAAGGGCCAGATGGCAAATATTTTAGGCTTTGTAGGGTAGTGTGTGTGTGTGTGTGTGTGTGTGTGTGTGTGTGTGTTTGTGTGTGTGTGTATATATACACACACACATACACAGTGTATATATATGTATGTGTATATATATGTCTGTGTATATATATATACATATACATATGTATATATATACACGTATATATGTATATATATGTGTGTGTGTATATATATATACACACACACACACACACACACACACACATATATACTCACTCTCGCCCAACTATTTACAAATGTAAAAATCATTCTTAGCTGCAGAGAAATACATAAACAGACCGTGGGCTTAATTTGGTCTGTAGGCTATGGTTTGTCGAATCCTGATCTGTGCTTTCATCTGAAGCTTCTAGAAAAAAATCTAAAGTAAGCAGAAGGAAGGAGATAAAGGTAATAGTTAAGTAAAAAATGGACAAACTGTTGGGAAAAATCAATGAAGCCAAAATCGTTCTTGAAAAGATCAATAAAATTGAAAAATCTCCAACTAGACTGATCAGAGAAAAAAAGGAGAAAAGACAGAAACTACCAAAATGAGGATGGAAGAGTTGCTATCTCTACAGACATTAAAATAAAAGAATATTTTGTATAACTTTATGCTAATAAATTTGGCAACTTAGAGGAATAGACAGATTCCTTAAAAGATACAAACTATCAAATGTCAAAGGTCACTCAGAAAGAAAGAGATAACCCGAGTAACCCTACTCGTATTCAAGAAATAGAATTTATAGTTAAAAACCTCACAAGAAAGCTTTATGTCTAGATGGCTTTACTGGTGAATTCTAACAAACATTTTAGGAAGAAATTGTAACAATTCCATGAAGACTCTTCCTGAAAATTGAAGAGGAGTGAAGACCTCCCAACTCATTTTATTAGACTAGCATTATCCCCAGAGAGCCACTACAAAAAAACTACAGACCAGTAGTCCTCATGAGTATAGACAAAATTGATTAACAAAATATTAGCCAGTAGAATTTGGCAATATGTACAAAATATGATTTTATACAATTTTATATAATTTTGAGTGGAGTTTATTTCAGGAATGCAGAATTGGCTTAATAAAAAATCAATATAACTCCCAGACTAAAAGAGGAAAGCCATATGATTATCTCACTAGTTGTAGAAAAAAACATATGATTAGATATCCATTTATGATTATGATTGAAAAAAGAAACAACTACAAACTGGTACTATAAGTTAGCTTTCTCAACCTAATAGAGGGAATTTATGAAAAACCTACAACTAAGGGTAAGTTTGGGAACAAGGTAAAGATGTCTGCTCTTACCACTTTTATTCAACATTTTACTGTAGGTCCTAGCCAGTGCGGGCGGTAAGGTAAGGAAAAGAAACAAAAGACATGCAGATTGGAAAGGAAGAAATACTGATCTTATTCTCAGACACCATGGATTATCTTTCTAAAAAATCCTAAGGGCTCTACATCGAGATTTAGTGAGTTTAGCTAATTGTTAGCTACATGGACAATATAAAATAATCAGTTGAATCTCTGTATACTAGCAACAAACAGTTGGAAAATGGAAAAAAAAAAGACCACTTACAATGCATCAAAAAAACGTGAAACACTTAGGGATAAATTTACCAAAATATATATAGAAAGAAGACCTATACACTAGAAGTACAAAAAACATTGCTAAAATAAATAAGTAGAGAGAGATACTTTTGGGAAACAGTTTTCCCTGGGTCTTTGCATTTCTGTACTTCTTACAAGTGAGGCGGTGACAGCCCTTTTTTCTACTTTTTTTTTATTTAAAAAACTTTATTTATTTTTGTCTGCGTTGGGTCTTTGTTGCTGCGCACGGGCTTTTTCTAGTTGCAGCGAGCGAGGGCTACTCTTCGCTTTGGTGCGCAGGCTTCTCACTTCAAACTGCGCTGTTGTTGCAGAGCACGGGCTGTAGGCATGAGGGCTTCAGTAGTTGTGGCACGTGGGCTTCAGTAGTTGTGGCTTGCAGGCTTTAGAGCGCAGGCCAGTAGTGTGACAGCCCTTTTAAACAATTTTTTCCAGGATGTTTGTATAGCATAAAGCCTTGGATGATAGTTAGCGACTCCTGCTGTTGCAGAGGGCAGATTTGCTTATTGTCCAGTATAGTAAAGATAATATCGCCCTTTGGACAAAGGGCAGGTGTGCTTCAGGTTATAAATGATTCAGGTTCCTTAAGCTCAGGGTCCCTCAGTTGTGATGAAAACCTGCCTGCACAGTGTCTACCTGGGCTCCTCTCCACATCTGCCCTGTAGGACTTGGGCGCAACAGGGGAACTGATACACGCATGAAACTTATGTTCCTTGCTGTGCTTGGAGTAGTAAGTCCTGTGTCTCTGACCTAGGCCTACTGTGTTGTCCGCCAGTATCCACGAAACAGTGACAGGCTACTTTGTTAGTTTGCAAGGAGAGGCTAAAATCTCAGCCCCCTCCCAGTACTTGACAGTTTTAGCCATAAGAATGGAGTGCTGACAGAGACATGGCTTTTTGAAAGAGGAAGGATGAGGACCTTGAGGGCTGGGCTAGGGGATATTGAAAGACTCTTTGGCATCTGGCAGCAAATGCTCTCACCCAAGTGGTGGGCAAGGGTGGCAGAGGCAAGGGAAGTAGGAGCCCTTTGGTGTTCTACCTCTTAATGAATATTTAGGGGCTGAGCTGAGAGATAGCCTGAATGGTTACCTTGGTTGTTGTACACTCAACTCCATGGCCCTAGCAGAAGGGCGGTGGGGCTGTAGCTGCTGAGTCAAGGAGTCCCCAAAGCTGAGAAAATAATGTTAGAAATGAGGATCTGGGTGGATCGAAAACATTAGAAGTTTGTTTGGTTGAGCTGCAAGTGTGGGGGCTTGAAACTGTAAGTAAATGCACCGTCTGACCACTGTCTCCTTCCGTGGGGTGACCTCTCCTCCTCTTACACCTTGACTTCAGGTGTTTTAAGGAGAAAGATGAATAAGGGTTGGGCTGAGGTCTCCCTATCCTTAAGGGAGACCAGAGGCCACACCCATCTGTCTAAACGTGCTGGGGGAACTTCAGGGAGAAGAGGGAGTCAAACTTTTATGGTTGTGTTGGATGCTGACACCCAAGTCATCATCCTACCTTGTTCTATGGGGGATGGAATGTTCAGAGACAACTGACAGGCCTTGGGCAAGGTCCACGGTAGGGAAGGGAAGCTAATGTGGCACTGTGGGTGAGGCCGTTTATTGTTGTGTACTGTTATCTGGCTTCCACTGCAGAAAGTATAATTGGTGTTGATGTTTTAAAGAGCCTGTCTGTAAATGCCCTGTTCTGTAAGTGCCAGAGGGGATTCTATTGATTAGGAAGAGCCGCATCTAGAGAAGTGCTCATACTTTGGAAACCTTAGTGATTCCTCTGAGCTACAAGTTACTGTGACTGATGGTTTTGCAATATATGTAAAGAACTCATCCAACTCAACAAGAAGATAAAAAACCCAATATTTTAAAAATTTGGCAAAAGGCTTTAACACAGGCACTTTTTAAAAGAAGATACACAAATAGATAACATTCATATGAAAAGATGCTCAACGTCTTTAGTCATCTGGGAATTGCAAATTAAAACCACAATGAGGGCTTCCCTGGTGGCGCAGTGGTTGAGAATCCGCCTGCCAATGCAGGGGACACGGGTTCGTGCCCTGGTCCGGGAGGATCCCACATGCCACGGAGCGGCTGGGCCCGTGAGCCATGGCCGCTGAGCCTGCGCGTCCGGAGCCTGTGCTCCGCAACGGGAGAGGCCACAACAGTGAGAGGCCCGCGTACTGCAAAAGAAAAAAACCCACAATGAGATACCACTTCACACCCACTAGAATGGCTAAAGTTAAAAAGACCGACAAAACCAGTTGCTGGCGAGGATGTGGAGCAGCTGGGAGCCTCATGCATCGCTGGTGGGTGTACAAAATGGTACAGCTGAGCTGGGAAGTAGTTTGGCAGTTTCATGCAAAGTTAAAAATAAACTTATCTTATGACCTAGCAAGTCCACTTCTAGGTATTTATTCAAAAGAAATGAAAATATCTATCCATAAAAAACTTGAATGTTCATAGCAGTATTATTCATAATAGTCCCAAAATGGAAACAGTCCAAATGTCCATCCACAGATGAATGGATAAACAACTTGTGGTAGATTCATCCAGTGGAATGTTACTCAGCAATGAAAAGGAACTGAGCTGCTAATAAGGGTAAGAATAAAGATAAATCTTAAAAAACATACTGAGGGAAAAGGCTTATACTGTATATTCCTTTATGTCATGAGTATGTAATATATGATTCCATTTATATGAAGTTCTAGAATGGGCAAAAAGGCAACACTAATCTAGTGAGGTGATAGAACAGACCCGTGGTTGTGTAGAGTAGGATTTTGGGGTAGGAGGTTGACTGTAAAGGAGTAGACTTTTTTTTTTTCTCAATTTAAAAATACCAGTGGTAAAAATTTAAGGCAGTAAATTTTGTGATTAAAATTATGAACTTTGTGTCATAAAACATATCCTGAGTTTGAGTTCTGGCTATCATTTACTGGGTAGCTGTGTGACCTTGGGCAAATAGTTTAACCTTTCTAAGGTTTCCTCATATGTAAAATGGGGGTGATAATGATACCATATTAGAGTTGTCAGGATAGATTAAGTTATGTCAGGATAGATTAAATTAAATTATGCCATCACTGGTAGATAGTAAGTGCTCAATAATGAAGATTAATTTTGGCAGTATTAGTATTTGTCAATGCTAATAATTATAATTTGCTGTTCATGTCTGTTACTCTTAATCTTGGAATGGGTATTGCATGTTTATATTTTTTTAAAAAAGGGAAAAGAAAGAATTACTGATTAGGTTCCTATGGATCTTAGACGTTCTCTGGGCAGATAACTTATTTAGTCAGTCATAAATATGATGAACTCTTTAATATGTGAAGATAATGGTACTGACTCCTTTATTGGAAGTTCTGCATGACCTTTGGCTGAAAGCATTGCAGTTCTGATTTGTTCGTAATCTGCTTTATTATTATTACCATTTTTTTTTCTTTATGGGGCCTAGCTGTATTCCTCTTAAATGGTTCCCTTTGTGACATTTTGAATGGCTGAGGAGGATTTGAGAATCTTCTTTCCAAATAAAGCTTTCTTTAGTATGAAGCAAATTGATCAAACTTGGGCCAGATAAGCCATTTGACCTACAGTTGCTGAGATGGATTACTCTAGAAACTCCTTTAACATTAATTTGAGTCCTTAATGGATTTTTTTTTCTTCACATCTTTATTGGGGTATAATTGCTTTACAATGGTGTGTTAGTTTCTGCTTTATAACAGAGTGAATCAGTTATACATATACATATGTTCCCATATCTCTTCCCTCTTGCATCTCCCTCCCTCCCACCCTCCCTATCCCACCCTTCCAGGCGGTCACAAAGCACCGAGCTGATATCCCTGTGCTATGCGGCTGCTTCCCACAAGCTATCTACCTTACGTTTGGTAGTGTATATATGTCCAGGCCTTTCTCTCGCTTTGTCACAGCTCACCCTTCTGCCTCCCCATCTTAATGGATTTTTATAAATGGTTTAGTAACCTCATTTTAGGACCTCGCTCACTGGAGATTTGAATATGTTTTCTAAAATCTGTTTATATTTAAATCTTTATTTCCTTGTGCAAATCAGCAGTTTTCAAGTTTGTCGGTAGGAAAAAGAAAAACAAAACCCATAACTGGGAAGAAGTAAGATGATCAGACATGTCAAAGATTAAAAGGTTTTATTTATGAGCAGGAACTGGAAAGGAGTTTCCTGTAATTATGTGACTTAGTGTTGCCTGAATGCAGTATACTTTTGGGTTGAGACATGGCGAATGAGAATGTTTGCTTTTAGTTTTGTGTCCCATATGACTTATATTTCAGATTCTTGAATGTTGAGGATTTGTTAAAATGGTTTAACCCAAATATGCATCAGGAATGTCCTTCATTCAGTTATACATAAGTAAAAATTTTTGTTTTGTCATTTGCATTTTTCTTGAATAATTTTTTTTCTTCTCTTAAATCTGTTTTGAAACCTAGTAATTTATTCATTTTTCAAATTTTATTGCAGTGCCTGATCAACTTTCTAGCAGGAGAACGATCATGGAGGTGGTGCCAGCTGAGGTGAATAGTTTGCTTCCAGAGGAGATAATGGACACTGGTATAACTTTAGTGGATGATGATAGTATTGAGGCTGTTATTGTTTCATCCCCAATTCCCATGGAGACAGAACTGGAAGAAATTGTCAACATAAATTCTACTGGTGACTCTACAGCCACGCCCATTTCCACGGAACCAATAACAGTGTACAGTAACCACACTAACCAAGTTGCAGTGAATACCACAATTACTAAAGCAGATTGTAATACCACGGTGAAACCAGCTTTTCCAAGTGGCCTTCAAAAACTTGGTGCTCAGACTCCTGTGACTATATCAGCCAATCAGATTATTTTAAACAAAGTATCACAGACACCTGATCTTAAACTTGGCAATCAGACCCTTAAACCAGATGGACAGAAGTTAATTTTAACAACTTTGGGCAAGTCTGGTTCACCAATTGTTTTAGCACTACCCCATAGCCAACCCCAGGCTCAGAAAGTTACAACTCAGGCCCAGTCAGGAGATGCTAAGTTACCACTGCAGCAAATTAAAGTAGTTACCATTGGAGGGAGGCCAGAGGTGAAACCTGTCATTGGTGTCTCAGCATTGACCCCAGGAAGTCAACTGATTAATACTACAACTCAGCCCTCTGTGTTACAGACCCAACAGTTAAAAACAGTACAGGTAAAAAAAAAAAAAAAAAAAAAAAAAAAAAAGGGCGCTTACTAGTTAAAATGCATGTTAAATTGATTCATAGTTGCGTGTGTAGGGTGATTAAATGCATAGTTGTTACTGAATTCTTTTGAATGTTGCTTTTAGTAATTGTGTGGTTTTTTTTGTAAAGTTTGATATGTGCAATGCTTTTGAAAATTTCTGCCAGAGAACTTAGAACTTAATTTTGGTTAAATTCCAATTTAGTGTATTTATAGCTTTTTACTCATTTTAAAACAATTTTATTCTCAGTAGTAGTTTGAGTACAAGGATGTTCTGCTGGTATAAAGATGCCAGAGTTGATGTCAGGCTGTCAAAAAATCATTCAGACATGATATTTTCAGCTAACAGATGGCCAGAGTCTAGGAAAACTTGCTGCTCTGAGAAACCCTTCAAGCCAGCAGTAGTGCATACCAGCCAGTGTGTGCCTCTTCTTTGGAATTTACTGTCCATTGCATCGCTCATGTTTGCAATGTAGAAAGGCAGTGCCATGTGATGGAAGGTTTAGAATTGGACCAACTGGATTTCAGTCTCTTCTCTGCTGCCCTCCCAGCTGCGGAACTTTGGATAGGCTACTTATTTTCTCTGAGTTTTTGATTTTAGCTGTAAGATGGCTATTTGATCGTGATGAAACACATAAGAAAAGATAACTCTTTGGTATGGTTCTCAAAACATTGAGAATCCTTCAAAATGGTACCCATTGTTAGTATGAATAGAAACCTAAGATAGAAGGTTATAAGAACATATGTTAAGTATTTTTTCATGCCCAATAGGCCTTTTTAGGTCACCACTGCTCTTAGAAATACAATGATCCACTTAAGACCACAAATGCATTTCCTGTTTGAAAGAGTTGGATTTTAGAAAGAAGGCATGAGTTAGAGAAATAAAGCAGGTGTATAAGGAAGGAGGAAGGTTTGGGGAACTGTCCACTCTCAGCTGATGTTAGAAATATTGTTTTGGTTATTATGTCGACAAAATAGTTAGAAACTTATTTTTCACAGGCTTTTTATTTAAGAACTTCATAAGATTTCTCAAACTTTATAATTTGTCCATGTCCCTTCTGCCACTATTAAACATTTAGTGCTCTTTCTTGTTCATTATCATCTCTCACTTAATTCTGACTTCCTTTTACTTTTTTTGGTGAGGATCTCTTGAATGAGATATCCTATCACCATCAAGCACCTTGTCCTCAGCTTGTTTTTTAATCAGTTTTAAAACTTGTTTTTATTGGTTTACCAGAGTTTATCTGGCTTTGGGGATATGGATCATAACCATGTTCGCAAGATACTGTAAATGTAAATCAGAATGTCATTTTTTTTTCATTTACAAGAGCAATGTATACATACTATTTGTAAGACCAGTTTACTTGTATCCACTAGTTTTCTACTATAATCCCCTAAGTACCAACAATAAAAACAAAGACTGGGGTCTAATTCTTATAACTTCTCTTCTTGTCCTTACTTTTACAAAATCTGATTCTATTTATTTAAAAAGACTTCTATTTAAAAACAAAAACAAGGGCTTACCTGGTGGCGCAGTGGTTGAGAGTCCACCTGCCGATGCAGGGGACACGGGTTCGTGCCCCGGTCCGGGAGGATCCCACATGCCGCGGAGCGGCGGGGCCCGTGAGCCATGGCCGCTGAGCCTGCATGTCCGGAGCCTGTGCTCTGCAAAGGGAGAGGCCACAACAGTGAGAGGCCCGCGTACCGCAAAATAAATAAATAAATAAAATAAAAACAGAAACAAAAGAAACCCCATTTAGAATATTGTTCTACTTGTCCAGTTATTTTTAGGCAACTAAATCTTTTCAACTCAAGAGTAGCCTATAAAGCTCTGAAGCACTGAAGCACAGAAAAAACAAACAAAAAGCTACACATCTATCTGTATCCATTTTGGGCAACAGAATATTTGGTTTACTTTTACATGGTGTGTATGATCCCCTGATATTTTCCCAGACGGTTCTCAGCATTGTCTTAAGTTTAATCAGAGTATTGAAACTTATTAGGGTGTGGACAATAGGAAAGGGTGGAAGAAGGAGACCCATCTCCAAAGGTGACAGTTGAGGCCAGAGGCAGTAACAAAGAGGTATAGTTACACTTAGTTACAGATATATAAACACTTTCCTGTGTTTCTTTTGCGTAGTATATAAGAATAATAGATAATTAGCCATATGGAACAACATAACTCCTTATTAGTTCCTGAATCTGTATAACACAGTGCCCAAAATTACTGCATGTATTATTTGATCACATCTTTGGCAGTCTTATTTGTAAATTTCCTTCTTTGATTCATTTTTGTCTTAATCTGCTAATTAGATACATTTGTTAAAAAATGATCCTTTGGGCTTCCCTGGTGGCGCAGTGGTTGAGGGTCCGCCTGCCGATGCAGGGGACACGGGTTTGTGCCCGATCCGGGAAGATCCCACATGCCACAGAGCGGCTGGGCCCGTGAGTCATGGCCGCTAAGCCTGCGCGTCTGGAGCCTGTGCTCCGCAACGGGAGAGGCCACAACAGTGAGAGGCCCGCATACTGCAAAAAAAAAAAAAAAAAAAAAAGAAGATCCTTTATGCTCTGTTTTATTTAATAAAGTAAATTTGTTCTAGGGTAGTTTAGAATTCATAATGCAAAAAGCCTGGTTCCTTGACAGAATTGGAAATCCTTATTTTCAGCAATGCTACACTAAAGAAACAAAACCACAAGGACAAGTTGAGATTGTTCCTTTGAATAATTAATGTGCTCTTGGTCGTATTTACATTTTTTTTCCTGGTTGGTAAGTATTCATATAGTTTTATGATTGTGAAAATTAGTTAAAAATGGGGAAACACTTTAAATTCTCAAACTCTATAGCTAAGATTATCTATTTCGAGACACAGATTTCCAAGAATATCAATACCTCTACCTCTTGAGATTCTTAATACTAAGTCAATAGACAACATATTCTAACTTATTTTAGAGTTTTAGGCCTGTAAATACATTTGGGAAATATTTTCTCTGTGTGTCTCCCAAATTGCATCAGTTTTTAAAACTACAATTATGGATTTATTTGGGTATATCAGAGTTTTACAAGCTGGATATTTTTTAATATAGTAGGGAATCTCTTTGGTTCGTTTTTTTAAAAGGTGATTTGTGTTTCCTTTACATTTTGTTTTGTCAGTAATATGTTCTGAGTGTAAGAAAGTAATATATTCTAAGTGTAAGAAAATGTTATTAAGTTTAATTTATAGTTTGAGCACAAAGCTGGTATTTACTTAGTTCTGTAATCAGTTACAGCTTCTGGTATGTTTTGTCGTTTAAGTTGGTCATGTTTGTTCATTTTGAGTTATTATTTCCAATAATAGTACTTTCAGGGCCTCAATTTTCAATCTGCCAAAGATAAAATTAGTATTTAATGTCCTTCCTGCTCTGAAAGTCCATGATTTTTATCATAAACTGATAAAAAAGTCTATGATTTTTATTATTGCTAAAGGCTATGATTTTTTATCATTGCTAAATTTCTGCTTCTGACTTTTAGAAAAAGCTGTGCCTTGCATACATTGCAATTTCAGTATAAGGACATTGGTAACTCTACCTTCCTTGACTTGTGGAGAATTTTAGTTTAGGGCAACAGTGTACCGTGTATAACGTAAAAGCAGAGATGAATAAAACATAGACCCTCCCTTCAAACAATTTGTAGTCTAGTAAAGTGTATTTTAGTAAATAATATTTCAGAGGCTTCACCTTTAGAATAGTCTGTGTTTTGCCAAACATGTCTCTTTGTATCCTAGGGTGTTAACTTGTGCAGTTCCTTATTTATCTGCCCCTGATCTATAGATCTAAAGTTGAAGATATAATCATGAGCCTATCTTTTATGTGTATTTATATTTTGCTTCCAGGGGCCAATGAAATTATATTTATCATTTGCACTATGCTTTCTTAACATACTCTACTCCATCTTTTTATTATTGAATAATTAGCTATTTGGAAAAGGATATTGCTGTGCCATATTTGTGTTTCATTATTATTATTAAATGGTTATTTTAAACATTACTATTGAACATTAAACATTATTTTTACAAATTAATTTGTTTTTCATTATATGCATATGTCCCAGAGACTAAAATAAGAATTTGCAATAAAATCCAAAGGTATTGTTGTATAATGGCCTAAGGATGTGATCATATTAGTATTTTGGTGAATGGCTGCATTTTAAATGTTTTTAACGTCAGTACTTAGATATGTTTTGTTAAATGAGCTGGTTTCACATGTACTTCTGTATATCAATCTTGTCTAATTTTGATTGAATAGGTGTTTCATAGAAACAATGGTCTTTATAGTTATTTATATATTTCAGATTGCGAAGAAACCTCGAACTCCAACCTCTGGTCCAGTAATCACGAAGCTGATTTTTGCAAAACCAATTAATAGTAAAGCAGTTACAGGACAGACAACTCAAGTACCAGCCATTGCAGGTTATATTTCTTTATAGTTTGTTTAGCTAAATATTTACCTTCCTTTTAGGTTTAAAAAAGGCTGTTCTACTACCTTGAAATGTTTTAGTGCTTATTACTGTAAATCAGACTGGTTAGTAAGAAATGTTACACCTATTAAATGTGTCCTTCAAGCAAAATGCCTTATCTCAAAATCAGTCCATTACTTTATCCTCTTTGGTTTTTGGTATACCTTGAAAGTAGTGAAGTCTCAGACTCTGATAATACTAGCTAACATTTACATAGTGTTTGCTACGGCTTCCACACTATTCTTAGCTCTTTACATAGAGTGACATATATAATCCTCTGGCAATCCTATGCGGTAGGTACTAATAACATCCCCATTTTGCCAGTGTGGAAACAGAGGCACTCAGCTAGTAAATGGCCAAGTTGGAATTTGAATCCAGCTAATGCTAGAGCACATGCTAATAAATCTGTTAGGTTTAAAGTAATATATGTGAGAGTATCGTATTTCATGGTTTCTGTTTGAATTTTTGGTTTCCGTATTTTAATATTCTCTGTATGCAGTTCTCTATGAAACAGAAAATTATCACAATGATAATAATTACTTAAGTGAGAACAGAATTTTAGTTATATTACTTTTACCAGCAAATTCCTCAGCATGGCCCAATTATTTTATTATATACTTTTAAGATATGTCATCACTAATAACACCTCAGAAATCTTGACTTTGAGTATTTCACTCTTTATTATTCTAGTTGATCTGCCTTTGTACTTCCAATCTAGTAATTCTTTCACTTTGAAATCTCTGATCCATTAACTCTTCCACTTTCTCATTAATAATCCCTTTCCAGTCCTCAAATTCTTCCTTACTCAGCATGGAGTTCATGACCCATCACTACTGCTCCCAGAAAACACCATTGATTCTCTTTTCACTCTCTCTTTCTATAATGGCTTGGTTAAGTCCAGCTCTCTTCTTGCCTGGCAAGCACCTCAGTACTTCTGGAGAAAATCACACAGCTGTGGTGACTGGTCTTTAATTCAGAGCTATACTAACATTACTTCTTTCACCATTTAGGAGCTCATTTTAAATTTCCATTGTTCTAATAGCTTATGGAAGCACCTCTGGGTGGTAGACTTTGACTAGAGACTTTCAAATGCTAATTACCCATTTCTAGAATGTGTATTCTTGATGAAGGTACTTCAAATGTTAATTAACCATCCCTGGGATATGTATTAAAACCACCTCCTACTGTCTTTGATAAATTTACAGACAGTATAGCAGTAGGCAACTCTGAAATCAGTGGCAGTGAAATGATCATTTTCCTAGGCTTTGAATTATAATATATAGGGAGGCTTCTCTGTTTAGCAAGTGAGAGAAGGAATGAGGAGATTGTAGTTTGAGGGCAGTGTTGGGTGAGTGAATGTTCTTTTTCTTTTGGCCTTCAGTAGAGATTTGGGATGGTATAGGATGCTCGTATCTAGAGGGCTGTCATGGGAGATAGGCGTGGCCCCAGAGGAAAAACTGGAAAGGGTTTGGATTTCGAGCTGCTTCAGGAAGTGGGCTTTAGTTGGCTGAAAGTGAGGAAGGCTTGGATATGTTGATGATAAAGGGACCACCAGACCCTTAGGAGTTTGGGTGAGTAGAGGTGGTTTACGAGGAGGGGTGTCTCAGTGCCATGTTCTCTACTGCTTTTGAGTTTGAGAGAATTCCTTAAAACTTTTAATTATGTAGGGGCGAAGGGGAGCTGTATGCGAAAGAATTGTGGTTTTGCAGAAGTGTCTGAGTGAATATTTGGTAATGTCAAGATTTCACCTCTCTTACATTTGACTATAATGGATTTCATTGCTGGGTCTTTGGGTGATTTACAGTGTGTTGCACACTGATCATAGCTTCACCTTTTAATTACAGACAGACTTATTAGCCCTCCCAAAATACATAGAGATAGACTTCTATTAAATTTCACTAGAATTTGTTGGCATTAAGTTCAGTTTGGAGGGATAATTTCTACTGTTAACTAATAGTTTGTAGCTTTTTAAATTCATGTAAGCCAAATTTTAAACCACCAAAGTAGCTCTCCTGCTGAATTGTCTTATCACAAGGAGGTTCCATTATCTTTATATTATAGCTAAGGATCTTTCAAATTACATTTAGACTGCTTTTTAATGACCTTTGGGCTTTTCATGGAAGATGGATATCTTTTTCTGTCTTTTGATCAAGATGAACTTAGTGTTTGTATAAAATCAATTTTTCTAAAATGCAAATATGATTTTGTCACACCCTTGCTTAAATTTTCTTGGCCACATCCATTTCTTGGCCTTAATCCTTCAGGAATAAGTTCAGATGCCAGAGCTTTCTTAGCATTAAAGTCATTTATTATATAACATATACCTTTTTCATTTTCAGCTTGTATTAGCTCCAGACCTACTGATGTAACTTATTTCAAGAGATCACCAAATGGCCCATGTTCTCTCAGAACTTAGGCCCTTGGCACTGTTGCTTTTACCTGAAATGACTTTTTTTGCTTTCCTTATGGCTGACTCATCCATTTTATCTTTGGATTATCTCCACCTGTCTTGGAAGTTTTTGATCCCTGGGTTTAGTTAGGTTCTCTTTTCTCTGACCATCTCCTATATATTTCCATAAAACTTGGTTATACCTACCAAATACTTAACTTAAATCAGACTTCTGTTAAATTTCACACTGGCTTTTAATGTTTCCATTAGTCATGGTATATTGTAATACTTGGTTTCCTTGTCTGTCTGTCTCCCCTGTTGTCTGTCTGTCTCCCCTATTACACTTAAAATTTTTCTTAATAGTAATTTTGGATTTTGTTTGCCATCTAGTTTTTAAAGATTATTTTTTAAAAAATTATGATAAATACACATAACATAAAGTTGACCATTTTAACCACTGGTGGCATTAAGTACATTCATGTTGTTGTGCAACCATCACCACTGTCTGTCTCTAGGACTTTTTTCGCATTGCAAAGCTAAATCTTTGTCCGCATTAAACAATAACTTCCCAATTCCTTCCTTCCCCCAGCCCCTAGCAGAGACTGTCTCTATCAATTTGACTTTTCTATGTATCTCGTATAAGTGGAATCGTACAGTATTTGTCCTTTTATGACTGGCTTTTTATGACTCTCCAATACCTAGCACAGTTTCTAGCACATAGATGTGGTTCGGTGAATGTGTATTGTTGAGTGAATATGTGTATCACGGAGGCAGTGTGGTGTATGGGAGGAGCTATTAGGAGACTTGGGTTTTAGTTATGGGTCTTCTATTCATTTTCTCTGTGATCTTGGGTAAATATATTTTCTGTTCATCTTACTCCTTTCTGTAAAATGTTGATAACAATCACTTCACATGACTTTTGAGATGGTTAAATGAGGTACAGAGGTCCTCATTATCAGGTCCTCATTATCAGAGCTCCCAAGGTACAAGGTTGCTGCTATAGCAGAGCAAACTCCATCAATGTGAAAATATTCACTAATGAATTAATCTCTTATAGAATTAGTCCTGGCTCAGATAAGCTAGCTCTCTGCCCCCAGCCTGTCCCATCTGTAGCTTTTTGGTTATGTCTCTTTTGATTCTTGGAGAATACCTGACAGTAGAGTGTAAAATGCTTTGCAAATTGATTTCAAGGTGAAATTGTATAACTTGTATACTTTCTTGAATCTGTCTGCAGAGTCAAGGATAAACAGGGATTTGGAGATTAATCAGGAGAAATGCTATCTGGATGAAAAACAAGTGGCCCTTCAAAAAAGAATAATTTGAATTTTAAAGGATATAGAGGGTTCTTGGGAAAATTGATGAAATCCTAAAATATTTTGGCAGAAATAATCTTCTGTATCATCCTGTTGCGCCCATCAAACAGAGTCTGTCATTGTAATGTCATTACTAATTTTCAGAAGAATCCTCTCCCCCTCAAACAGTTCATTCTAAGAGATAGTATAGTTGTAATTATAAACTGAATTTTTGTTAAATATAAGCAAAAAAAGTTTTAGTTTTAGGGGTTTTTGTTGTTGTTATTTACAGTGAAATTTTTGTCCTTGTTTTAAATGTAATTCACTTTAACTGGCCTTTTTCTGGTATCAGTTATCCTCACTCAGGAATAGAGGATTTTTATATGTATGTTTTCTGAAATGTATGTAATGCTTAACAAATAAGAAATTATAGTAATAACTGTAAATGATGATCATTTTATGAAAATGTGTCTTTATTGGTAGTTTCTTTTCTTAAAATAATGGTTCTTGGGGCTTTAGGCTTATCCCAGAGGTATTAGTTTTGGAAACCAGAACAGACAAACATGCTACTTCAGGCAGGCTCCACATTTGAGGGTGCCCTTCTAAAAATATTTGATATAGATTCATTTAGTTTATATAGAATTGACTTATTTAGTTATGATGTAATTCAGCCTAAAAAAACCCTAGCAAAACTCTCAACTGAAATTCATTAAGGAATATGTCAATAATATAAAATGTAATCGTGTACTAAAAGAAATTGAAAAAATATATTTAAAATATTTTTAAAATTCATGTGTCAGACAAAACTTGATTCATCTTTAAAAAAAAATACGTTTACTGTCACATTGTTATTAGAAAAAAAACAGCCTTGAAACTCTTACATGCTAGTTCTCTATTTTTGCTTGAAGGGTAAGACCCTTTTTTTTTTCTCTTTTTCCCTTTTTCTCTTCCTCTCTCCCTCTCTCTTTCATCTCTGACTGTATCTGTAAGTTAAATCATAGCATCTAAAGGGATTTTAGAGATAATTTAGTTATCTACCTTCTCTATTTCTTGAGTGCTTGGAGTTCCTCTTCAGCCAGTGGATTTGATTATCCAGCATCTGTTTTTGAACACCTTCAGTGAGTAGAAACTCACTCATATAGAAACAGTCGTTTCAATTGGAAATTTTTGTTAGAAGTTCTTTCTTACTGCTTAACTAAAAATTTTCTGTTTATATTAGTGTGTGCATCTGATGGATACAGAGTGGTTCTAATCCTTCAACTTGACAGCATGGATCAATCAGGACAGTCTTGGTTCTCTGCCATAATAAACAGTCTTTAAATCTCAGAAATTTAAGAAAACACAAATTTTATTTTGTATTCATACTTCATGGTTATCTACATGTCTACTGTGGGTTAGAAAGGGGGCTATTCTCATCATGGTCACTCAAGGACCCCGGCTGATGGAGGAGCCACCATCCAGACGCAGTGAGGAAAAGAGAGCTTTGGAAGGTCTTGCGTAGGCAGTAAATGTTCTGACCCAGAAATGACACACATCACTTCTATTCATAATTTGTTGGTCAGAACTAGTCATATGGCCCTAATCTAACCACAGGGAGCTGCAGGGACGGGTAGGAAGGGCAGTCCTGCCGTGTGCCCAGAATGGAAGGGGAGGAGGTCGGCGCCAGAATGCTGAATGGCAGCATCACACAGTCTTTCAGGAATTTGGAGCTGTGTCATGTCTTTGTATTCCTCTCTCACCTAGGACAAAAATTCCTAATATTTCAACTCCTTGTGATATGATTTCCAATTCTGTAAGCCATCCAGACACACTATAGTTTTTCTGTTTTGTCCCTGAAGGATATTTCCAGAAGGGAACACAGCATTCTTGTTGGAATCTGGCCAGGACAGCTAGAAGAATTTTTTTTCCCCTTTTTGGCAGACTAAAATGAGACAGTATTAAACCAGTGTTTAAGTTAGTTCAGTGACTATCTGTTTTATAGATGTGGACTTAAATTGTATCCTGAATGGTTTCAGTTCAAAGAGAAGAAGCTGAGGTATAGTAGAGAACAGAGACTGAAGTTTAAGACTTGGATTCAAGTCCTAACTTTGAGGAGCTGTGTTACACAGGACTTGTTCCTTAGTTGTCCTGAGCCTATTTTCTTATAGATATAACCTAACAGTATAGATGAGGGAATTCCCTGGCAGTCCAATGGTTAGGACTCCGCACTCTCACTGCCGAGGTCTCGGGTTCAGTCCCTGGTTGGGAAACTAAGATCCCACAAGCCGAGCGGTGTGGCCAAGAAAACAGACAAAACACAAAGCAGTATTGATGAGAATGTGAGCAGAAGTGTTTTTGTGGACTTTCATAAGGTGGTATTAAGATACTAAGTGTTACTAAGAAGCATTGTTTTGTTTCCTTCTGCCTAGGTTCACCATAGTTCATTAGACCTACTTAAGTGTTTCAGTTCATAAGTGGCTGCGTATGAAATATTGAACATATATATACTACAGTCCTTGTGGGTATAAATCATCATCAAATACATTTTTATACGATTATTGAAAAGAGTCAAACTGATGTGCTGCCTCTCATTTGCAGGTAGGGTTCTTTCACAGTCTACTCCCGGGACTCCATCAAAGACCATAACAATATCTGAAAGTGGTGTTATTGGATCAACTTTAAATTCTACAACACAGACACCAAATAAAATAGCCATCTCACCTTTGAAATCGCCAAATAAGGTAAAAAAAAAATTAGCCACAAAGGCCAAGTATTGTGATTAATGACTTTATTTTCTCACTAGTCACTTCAGATACTTCAGTTTTAATATATTCCTAAAGAGTTAATAGGTATTTGGTAAATATCGGATTAATTTAGTAATCAAGGATGTATGACAGATAAAAAACTTACCCTGAACGCATAGTTACACAGTTATAATTTTGCATGCTAAGATTATTTTAATGGCCCTTGTGAATGTGGGTACAACATAAATCTTCTGAATGAGGTGCATTATGTAGGTGTTTGGTTCCTCTTCAGTTAATACTTGTGCAAAATTATTGTCTTTGGGTCAGTCACATATGTAGTGACTCTATAAATATAAAATGTTAAATGTAACTTTTTTAAAAATAAAATATTTGGTGCCTTCTGCTTAAGCTGTCCTTGATTTTATGGAGAGCTGAGCTTTTGCTGGTAACAGAGTATCCAGAGTACTAGAAATTGCCATCAAATGCTGGTGATCATATTAATTCGGGTTTTTAGGCTTAACACAGCTCATTCAGAGCATCTGAAAGCTTGTCTTAATTTATTTTCTTTTTAAGGGGGCAAAGTACCTATCATTTTAGGTCAAGTTAAGTAGTCTTAGCTCACTTTCCTAAAACATACAGATGTCATTATACCAGCATAAAATTTTGGAACAAGTATGCTTTAAAGGACATATTCAGGTGGAAAGCCAAGCATCATTATTCTGTAAGGTGCCACCCTTGCGATTCTGGAAACACACTGCCCTTTGTACCTGCCTTTTTCCTTAATTTGCTACTATTCATGAGTAGAACAAACATTAAACGTTTGCCTTACATTTTTTAAAAGTCTAACTGTTGGTTTCTGTTTTAATGAGACTTGACTCTAGTGTATAAATACGATGTCTGTTACAGTTTATTAAAATGGGATTCTACCTGCATGATAATACAGATAATTATCTACTTAAATGGAATGAATTCAACAGATATTTGAGTGCTTACTATGTGCTCTGCATAGTGATAGGCACTGGGGATAAAAGCATGAATAAGAAGTTTTAAATTTCAGGTAGTTCAGTAGGGAAGTTAGAGTTAAACATTAAGAATTGCCCTACAGAATCATAACGGTCACAGGTGGATTGAAGAGCCCTGTTGTGTCTGTCAGAGGAGGTTTATACAAAGGGTGCTATTCCTGAAAGGTCTTAACCTTAAAGGTGGTTCAGGCCTTAGCTATGGGTGAGCATAGGAGGTTTCCAAATTGAGATAATACTTTACACAAAAGTGTAAAAGCGTGGCCCCTTGTAAAAGGGTAGTGTAGGGAGCTACCTTTCTTTGGTAGTGTGAGAGCCAAGGGTGCTAAAGTTAGATAGAAGGTTTCATTACCCTCAGGGGAGTTTGGATTTTATTGTTCTTAAAGACTTTCTGTGACTTCCCATTGCTTCTAGGACAGTGGTTCTCAACCTTGTCTGCACGTTGGAATCACCTGGGGAGCTCTAATAAATACCAATGCCTGGTTCTTATCCCTGAAGACTCTGTTTTAATTGGCCTGGAGTTTGGCTTGGTATCAGGATTTTTTAAGGCTAAGTGATTCTAATGAGTAGCCTAGATTAAAAACAACTGCTCTAGGATAATATGAGATTTGCATTTCAAAAAAGATGACTCTGTAGCATAATGAAAGATAGTTTGGAGGAAGGTAAGCCTGGATTCTAGAAGAGACCAGTTAGGTTAGTTATTCTCAACCTTGGCTACACTTTGGAAGCACGTGGAGACCTTTCGAAAAAACTCATGGCTGACCTCCACCTGATCCCACTTAAATCAGTCTCTAGGCTGGGGCCTAAGTATTAGATTTAATATTTAAAAATTTTAAAGTATAGGCCAGGGTAGAGAATCACTAAATTAGATTATTTTAGTACTTCACATTTGAGCTAGACTAGTAGCTAAGGGGTTAGGAAGAAGAGATGTGTTGAAAGAGGTGTAAGACATAATGACTGGATATCAGGGTATAGGGAGGGGAGAACCTAAGGGATGACTCCTAGACTCCTAACCTGAAGAACACAGTAGTGGTGGCACTGTGGGCTGGTATGTGGGCTATATCTGATGGCATACAAATAAGAACTAGCTTTATTTTTCTCTTATCCTTGACTTTAGCCATGTCATGTTGAATCTTCCTTCTCTGGCTCTTGACAAGACGTCATTTTTACTATAAGAACAAGCCTTATTTT
Organism: Aethalodelphis obliquidens; assembly: GCF_003676395.1. Taxonomy (NCBI): domain Eukaryota; kingdom Metazoa; phylum Chordata; class Mammalia; order Artiodactyla; family Delphinidae; genus Aethalodelphis; species Aethalodelphis obliquidens. Next base: position 10,442,508 of record NW_020838003.1, on the reverse strand, counting down.
GATGATTAAATTCAAAGGTATGAAAAGTCTACTCCAAACCTTACATCTAGTTGAATGGATGTAACTCAGACCTAATCATGACTCAGGGACCATGCAGTAGAGGAGTATTATCTGTTTCTTCACTCTTCTACTTCTTCCCTCTTTCTGCTTTTGGCTTCTGATTGGAAGGAAAATTAGAAGAGAAAGGACAAAGTTTTATGTGACTGGGACTGTTGTAATCCAACTGCCAGTGTTCTCTGTGTGACAGGTGTCCAAGTGTGGCCTTTTACAGTTGTGCATTTAGGATGGTTTTTGGAGGCCCCCGTGGTATGCCCACATTGCCCAGGTCCCTTTTATGGTGCACACTCCAGCTACAGTTGGCAGGCCTCTAACTATCTCTTCCCTCCTGTAGTCTACCTACAGCCTGTTACTGCTGAGTCTCCTTCCTCAAGAAGGCACATGTCTTTGGCCTACCGAGATGCTTTAGCCCTTCTGCAGCATCTGTTGTATTTGGCTAATGGGAAACCTATAGAACCCAGTGGTAGAAATGTAGCTCATCTAACTGCTGTCCTCTGAGTCCTTGCTCTGCCGTTTTGAAGCTCCATCCAACTTCTTGCTTTCAGAATTCTCCAGGCTGGGACCAGTTTCTGTGTTCACATATGGCCTAAACTCCTGGGGATATGTCAGGTTCTTTTGGGCTTTTAAGAGTTTCTTTATCTCAGTATGTTGCCAGCCAAAGATTCAGATGTCAATTTCCCTTCTTGTAGTTATCACCCAGTCTGTCCCAGAGGTTTTCTTGGAGAACCCCTGCTTTTGTTCTCACTAAGGTTGTAAAGCCCTAGCATTCTCTATGTTTATGAATTCACTTCTGTTTCTAATCTTGTTTTGTTTTGTTTCATTTTCAATAGGCGGGAGGTGGGTGATAGAGATGCTGTCTTTTAGCAACTCTGGCATGGATGTTTTGTTCTTTTTAGAGTGTAGGGGAGTTTATCATTTGTAGTTCTCAGCTTTGGGGGTTTCACTAGAGCCAAATTTTAAGATCGGAGAAAACATCCCATTATCCTTTTATACTAGAGAGGAAATACAGAAGGAATGGGTGGTTTAGGCAAAGAGATATTGTTTAGTTCTTGGAGATGTTTGTCATGGAAGTACCCACTGCTTGTCTAGAGGAGGATGTCCATTAGGAAGCTGAATATAGGCAGTAGCTAAAACTATGTGTACAGATGAACCTAACCAGGGAGCATGAGGTTTTGTGCAGAGTGAAGAGAAAAGCAGGACTGAACCACAGAATATTAAGAGTTAGTAGAAGAAAAGAGCCAATGGAAGAGAAGGAATGATAAGAGAGGAAGTATGGGAAACTTAACAAAATGAGAAGGGAGGATGGTTTCAAGAATGATGCCGGTCAACAATTTCAAATGTCATAGAAATGTCAATTAAGAAAAAGACTAAAAAGTAAGGATTTGCTGGAGATGTCCTTGCTCCCATTAATCAAAAGTGGTCAAAAGGAAAGAAACCTCAAGCACCCATTCTTCCTTCCCTGCCAGCACTCACAGTCTGACCACCATCTGCCTTGAATCTGCTGGGACTTCTCTCATTATTTGTTCCTATTTATACAGGGTGCCATCAAAACTCCTAGATTACCTTTCATTTCCCACATCTAATCTCCTTGAAGGTGTCAGTATCTTCTGTCCTGTTACCCACCACCCATCCCCAACTCGTAAAGTCCTTCCACTGTGCCCTATTTGGAGTTCATAAGCAAAATAATCCCCCAGTCCTCAACCTCTTTGCTGAATATTCCTTTTATTTTCTTACTCTAATGGATACCTGACTCTTCCCAATGGTACTGCTTCCCCTGCAGACCTCTTAAGTGATGACTCCTTCAGCCCGTATACCATCGAGCCTGGAAGGGGGCCTAGGGAATAAGTGTCTTCCTGGCTTGTTCTCATTACAATTTGCAGACTATACTCACTCTCTTCTCCATCTTTGAAACTAATGTTAACCAGGTTCCTTGTGGAAAGTCGGGCACGTCTAATGTCTTCTCAATTTACTTGATATTGTAGTTGTCTTTTGGGGCAGATTTCTTCCATTATATTTATTTTCTAAATTAATCCTCAGTTTTCTTAAGTATTTATTAGACATGCAAATAAGCATTAAGCTAATGAAAGCATGATTCTGCAAGGTTTGCTTTCTTTTTACTTTAGACTTTAGTAATACTGTTATCTTCTAGTTTCGGACATTTAATGTGTCTTTTGTCCTGTAATCTTATTGTTGCGTTTTAGTATTTTTTTTTCATGGCATATTTTATTTTATTTCAGAAGTACAATGGTTTGACATTTAAAAAAATCTATCCATTTAATTCACAACATTAATAAGAAAAAATAATTACATGACAATCTCAATACATGCAGAAAAATTCTGAAAATAGCCAGCCTTCATTCTGGTTAAAACTACTTGAAACAGTAAAAATAAATACTTTTGTAACTTGAAAATGAGGATGAATACATCAAACTTCATGTAATGATGAATGTTGAACAAAGATACCCACTTTCAACACTTGTTCAGTTCCACTGCAGCTCTGAGTTAATGCAGTAAGACAAGAAAAAGAAATAAATGGCGTAGAGCTTCAAAATAAAGTAAAAATTTGTCACAATTTACATATTACATTATAATATATGTGTAAAATATAAGAATCTGCTATTGAACTATTAGAATTAATGTATAAATTTAATTGATGGTTATACATGTGGTCAGTATAAAAAAAGATGATTAGATATGTGGTCAGTATAAAAAAATCAATATTTATAGACTTTTACACTTAATAAAGTTTTGTTATGATTGATTTTAAATCTTCCATCTTTTTTTTTACATCTTTATTGGAGTATAATTGCTTTATAATGGTGTGTTAGTTTCTGTTTTATAACAAAGTGAATCAGTTATACATATACATATGTTCCCATATCTCCTCCCTCTTGCGTCTCCCTCCCTTGGGAGATATACAGTATATGTATATATATATATATCAGTTATACATATGTTCCCATATCTCCCTCCCTCTTGCATCTCCCTCCCTATCCGACACATCCAGGTGGTTACAAAGCACCGAGCTGATCTCCCTGTGCTGTGTGGCTGCTTCCCACTAGCTATCTACCTTACGTTTGGTAGTGTATATATGTCCATGCCACTCTCTCGCTTTTTTTTTTTTCCCCTGCCCCATATCCTCAAGTCCATTCTCTAGTAAGTCTGTGTCTTTATTCCTGTCTTACCCCTAGGTTCTTCATGACATTTTTTTTTCTTATATTCCATATATATGTGTTAGCATACGGTATTTGTCTTTCTCTTTCTGACTTACTTCACTGTGTATGACAGACTCGAGGTCCATCCACCTCACTACAAATAACGCAATTTCGTTTCTTTTTATGGCTGAGTAATATTCCATTGTATATATGTGCCACATCTTCTTTATCCATTCATCCGATGATGGGCACTTAGGTTGTTTCCATCTCCGGGCTATTGTAAATAGAGCTGCAATGAACATTTTGGTACGTGACTCTTTTTGAATTTCGGTTTTCTCAGGGTATATGCCCAGTAGTGGAATTGCTGGGTCATATGGTAGTTCTCTTTGTACTTTTTTAAGGAACCTCCATACTGTTCTCCATAGTGGCTGTACCAATTCACATTCCCACCAGCAGTACAAGAGTGTTCACTTTTCTCCACACCCTCTCCAGCATTTATTGTTTCTAGATTTTTTGATGATGCCCAATCTGACCGGTGTGAGATAATAGCTCATTGTAGTTTTGATTTGCATTTCTCTAATGATTAATGATGTTGAGCATTTTTTCATATGTTTGTTGACAGTTTGTATATCTTCTTTGGAGAAATGTCTGTTTAGGTTTTCTGCCCATTTTTGGATTGGGTTGTTTGTTTTTTTGTTATTGAGCTGCATGAGCTGCTTATAAATTTTGGAGATTAATCCTTTGTCAGTTGCTTCATTTGCAAATATTTTCTCCCATTCTGAGGGTTGTCTTTTGGTCTTGTTTATGGTTTCCTTTGCTGTGCAAAAGCTTTGAAGTTTCGTTAGGTCCCATTTGTTTATTTTTGTTTTTATTTCCATTTCTCTAGGAGGTGGGTCAAAAAGGATCTTGCTGTGATTTATGTCATAGAGTGTCCTGCCTATGTTTTCCTCTAAGAGTTTGATAGTTTCTGGCCTTACATTTAGGTCTTTAATCCATTGTGAGCTTATTTTTGTGTATGGTGTTAGGGAGTGATCTAATCTCATACTTTTACATGTACCTGTCCAGTTTTCCAAGCACCACTTATTGAAGAGGCTGTCCTTTCTCCACTGTACATTCCTGCCTCCTTTATCAAAGATAAGGTGACCATATGTGCGTGGGTTTATCTCTGGGCTTTCTATCCTGTTCCATTGATACATATTTCTGCTTTTGTGCCAGTACCATACTGTCTTGATTACTGTAGCTTTGTAGTATAGTCTGAAGTCTGGGAGCCTGATTCCTCCAGCTCCGTTTTTCGTTCACAAGATTGCTTTGGCTATTCGGGGTCTTTTGTGTTTCCATACAAATTGTGAAATTTTTTGCTCTAGTTCTGTGAAAAACGCCAGTGGTAGTTTGATAGGGATTGCATTGAATCTGTAGATTGCTTTGGGTAGTAGAGTCATTTTCACAATGTTGATTCTTCCAATCCAAGAACATGGTGTACCTCCCCATCTATTTGTATCATCTTTAATTTGTTTCATCAGTGTCTTATTATTTTCTGCATACTGGTCTTTTGAAGGTTTATTCCTAGATATTTTATTCCTTTTGTTGCAACGGTAAATGGGATGTTTTCTTGATTTCACTTTCAGATTTTTCATCATTAGTGTATAGGAATGCCAGAGATTTCTGTGCATTAATTTTGTATCCTGCTACTTTACCAAATAAGTTGATTAGCTCTAGTAGTTTTCTGGTAGCATCTTTAGGATTCTCTATGTATAGTATCATGTCATCTGCAAACAGTGACAGCTTTACTTCTTCTTTTCCAATTAGGATTCCTTTTTTTTCCTTTTCTTCTCTGATTGCTGTGGCTTCCAAAACTGTGTTGAATAAGACTGGTGAGAGTGGGCAACCTTGTCTTGTTCCTGATCTTAGTGGAAATGCTTTCAGTTTTTCACCATTGAGGACGATGTTGGCTGTGAGTTTGTCATATATGGCCTTTATTATGTTGAGGAAAGTTCCCTCTATGCCTACTTTCTGGAGGGTTTTTATCGTAAATGGGTGTTGAATTTTGTTGAAAGCTTTCTCTGCATCTATTGAGGTGATCATATGGTTTTTCTCCTTCAATTTGTTAATATGGTGTATCACGTTGATTCATTTGCATATATTGAAGAATCCTTGCATTCCTGGAATAAACCCCACTTGATCATGGTGTATGATCCTTTTAATGTGCTGTTGGATTCTGTTTGCTAGTATTTTGTTGAGGATTTTTGCATCTGTGTTCATCAGTGATATTGGCCTGTAGTTTTCTTTCTTTGTGACATCCTTGTCTGGTTTTGGTATCAAGGTGATGGTGGCCTCATAGAATGAGTTTGGGAGTGTTCCTCCCTCTGCTATATTTTGGAAGAGTTTGAGAAGGATAGGTGTTAGCTCTTCTCTAAATGTTTGATAGAATCGCCTGTGAATCCATCTGGTCCTGGGCTTTTGTTCGTTGCAAGATTTTTAATCACAGTTTCAGTGCTTGTGATTGGTCTGTTCATATTTTCTATTTCTTCCTGATTCAGTCTTGGCAGGTTGTGCATTTCTAAGAATTTGTCCATTTCTTCCAGGTTGTCCATTTTATTGGCATAGAGTTGCTTGTAGTAATCTCTCATGATCTTTTGTATTTCTGCAGTGTCAGTTGTTACTTCTCCTTTTTCATTTCTAATTCTATTGATTTGAGTCTTCTCCCTTTTTTTCTTGATGAGTCTGGCTAATGTTTTATCAATTTTGTTTATCTTCTCAAAGAACCAGCTTTTAGTTTTATTGATCTTTGGTATCGTTTCCTTCATTTCTTTTTCATTTATTTCTGATCTGATCTTTATGATTTCTTTCCTTCTGCTAACTTTGGGGTTTTTTTGTTCTTCTTTCTCTAATTGCTTTCAGTGCAAGGTTAGCTTGTTTATTCGAGATGTTTCCTGTTTCTTAAGGTAGGACTGTACTGCTATAAACTTCCGTCTTAGAACTGCTTTTGCTGCATCCCATAGGTTTTGGGTTGTTGTATCTCCACTGTCATTTTTTTCTAGGTATTTTTTAATTTCCTCTTTGATTTCTTCAGTGATCACTTCATTATTAAGTAGTGTATTGTTTAGCCTCCATGTGTTTGTATTTTTTACAGATCTTTTCCTGTAATTGATATCTAGTCTCATAGCGTTGTGGTCAGAAAAGATACTTGATACAATTTCAATTTTCTTAAATTTACCAAGGCTTGATTTGTGACCCAAGATATGATCTATCCTGGAGAATGTTCCATGAGCACTTGAGAAAAATGTGTATTCTGTTGTTTTTGGATGGAATGTCCTATAAATATCAATTAAGTCCATTTGGTTAATGTATCATTTAAAGCTTGTGTTTCCTTATTTATTTTCATTTTGGATGATCTGTCCATTGGTGAAAGTGGGGTGTTGAAGTCCCTACTATCAATGTGTTAGTATCGATTTCCCCTTTTATGGCTGTTAGTATTTGTCTTATGTATGGAGGTCCTCCTATGTTGGGTGCATAAAAATTTACAGTTGTTATACCTTCTTCTTGGATCGATCCCTTGATCATTATGTAGTATTCTTCTTTGTCTCTTCTAATAGTCTTTATTTTAAAGTCTATTTTGTCTGATATGAGAATTGCTACTCCAGCTTTCTTTTGGTTTCCATTTGCATGGCATATCTTTTTCCATCCCCTTACTTTCAGTCTGTATGTGTCTCTAGGTCTTAAGTGGGTCTCTTGTAGACAGCATATTTATGGGTCTTGTTTTTGTATCCATTCAGCCAGTCTGTGTCTTTTGGGGGGAGCATTTAATCCATTTACATTTAAGGTAATTATCGATATGTATGTTTGTATTTCCATTTTCTTAATTGTTTTGGGTTCGTTATTGTACGTCTTTTCCTCCTCTTGTGTTTCTGCCTAGAGCAGTTCCTTTAGCATTTGTTGTTAAGCTGGTTTGGTGGTGCTGAACTCTCTCAGCTTTTGCTTGTCTGTAAAGGTTTTAATTTCTCCATCAAATCTGAGTGAGATCCTTGCTGGGTAGAGTAATCTTGGTTGTAGGTTTTTCTCTTTCATCACTTTAAATATCTCCGCCACTCCCTTCTGGCTTGCAGAGTTTCTGCTGAGAGATCAGCTGTTAACCTTATGGGGATTCCCTTGTGTGTTATTTGTTGTTTTTCCCTTGCTGCTTTTAATATGTTTTCTTTGTATTTAATTTTTGACAGTTTAATGTGTCTTGGCATGTTTCTCCTTGGTTTTATCCTGTATGGGATTCTCTGTGCTTCCTGGAGTTGATTAACTATTTCCTTTCCCATATTAGGGAAGTTTTCAACTATAATCTCTTCAAATATTTTCTCAGTCCCTTTCTTTTTCTCTTCTTCTTCTGGAACCCCTATAATTCGAATGGTGGTGCGTTTAATGTTGTCCCAGAGGTCTCTGAGACTGTCCTCAGTTCTTTTCATTTTTTTTTCTTTATTCTGCTCTGCAGTAGTTATTTCCACTATTTTATCTAACAGGTCACTTATCCATTCTTCTGCCTCAGTTATTCTGCTATTGATCCCATCTAGAGTATTTTTAATTTCATTTATTGTGTTGTTCATCGTTGCTTGTTTTATCTTTATTTCTTCTAGGTCCTTATTAAATGTTTCTTGCATTTTGTCTGTTCTATTTCCAAGATTTTGGATCATCTTTACTATCATTATTCTGAATTCTTTTTCAGGTAGACTGCCTATTTCCTCTTCATTTGTTAGGTCTGGTGGGTTTTTATCTTGCTCCTTCATCTGCTGTGTGTTTTTCTATCTTCTCATTTTGCGTATCTTACTGTGTTTGGGGTCTCCTTTTTGCAGGCTGCAGGTTCGTAGTTCCCGTTGTTTTTGGTGTCTGTCCCCAGTGGCTAAAGTTGGTTCAGTGGGTTGTGTAGGCTTCCTGGGGGAGGGTACTAGTGCCTGTGTTCTGGTGGATGAGGCTGGATCTTGTCTTTCTGGTGGGCAGGTCCACGTCTGGTGATGTGTTTTGGGGTGTCTATGGACTTATGATTTTAGGCAGCCTCTCTGCTAATGGGTGGGGTTGTGTTCCTGTCTGGCTATTTGTTTGGCATAGGGTGTCCAGCACTGTAGCTTGCTGGTCGTTGAGTGAAGCTGGGTCTTGATGTTGAGATGGAGATAACTGGGAGATTTTCTCCGTTTGATATTATGTGGAGCTGGGAGGTCTCTTGTGGACCAGTGTCCTGAAGTTGGCTGTCCCACCTCAGAGGCACAGCACTGACTCCTGGCTGCAGCACCAAGAGCCTTTCATCCACACGGCTCAGAATAAAAGGGAGAACAAGTAGAAAGAAAGAGAGAGAGAGAGAGAGAGGAAGGAAGGAAGGAAGGAAGGAAGGAAGAAAAGAGAGAGAGAGGGAGGGAGGGAAGGCAGAAGGAAGGAAGATTATAAAATAAAATAAAAATAATTATTAAGAAAAAAATTTTTTTAAAGAAAAAACAAGCAAACAAAAACGGACGGATATGGCTTTCCTGATGGCGCAGTGGTTGAGAGTCCACCTGCCGATGCCGGGGACACGGGTTCGTGCCCTGGTCCGGGAAGATCGCAGATGCCGCAGAGCGGCTGGGCCCGTGAGCCATGGCCGCTGAGCCTGCGCATCTGGAGCCTGTGCCTGGAGCCTGTGCTCTGCAATGGGAGAGGCCACAACAGTGAGAGGCCCGCATACCGCAAAAAAAAAAAAAACAATGGACGGATAGAACCCAAGGACAAATGGTGAAAGCAAAGCTATACAGAGAAAATCTCACACAGAAGCATACACATACACACTCACAAAAAGAGGAAAAGGGGAAAAAATAATAAATCTTGCTCTCAGAGTCCACCTCCTCAATTTGGGATGATTCGTTGTCTATTCATGTATTCCACAGATGCAGGGTACATCAAGTTGATTGTGGAGTTTTAATCCGCTGCCTCTTAGGCTGCTGGGAGAGATTTCCCTTTCTCTTCTTTGTTCTCACAGCTCCCGGGGGCTCAGCTTTGGATTTCGCCCTGCCTCTGCGTGTAGGTCACCAGAGGGCGTCTGTTCTTCGCTCAGACAGGACGGGGTTAAAGGAGCCGCTGATACGGGGGAGCTCTGGCTCACTCAGGCCCAGGGGAGGGAGGGGCACGGAGCGTGGGGCGAGCCTGCGCCGGCAGAGGCCGGCGTGAAGTTGCACCAGCCTGAGGCCGGCACAGGCTCCCCGGAAGGGAGGTGTGCATAGTGACCTGTGCTTGCACACTGGCTTCTTGGTGGCGGCAGCAGCAGCCTTAGTGTCTCATGCCCGTCTCTGGGGTCCGCGCTGTTAGCCGCGGCTCGCGCCCGTCTTTAGAGCTCCTTTAAGCATCGCTCTTAATCCTCTCTCTTTGCGCACCAGGAAACAAAGAGGGAAGAAAAAGTCTCTTGCCTCTTCGGCAGGTTCAGACTTTTCCCCGGACTCCCTCCCGGCTAGCCGTGGTGCAATAACCCCCTGCAGGCTGTGTGCACGCTGCCAACCCCAGTCCCGAGGCTCAGCTCCCAGCCCCGCCCACCCGGGCTGGTGAGTGCCGGGTCGGCACCTATCCTCTGTGCAGGAATCTCCCCGCTTTGCCCTCCGCACCCCTGTTGCTGCGCTTTCCTCCGCGGCTCCGAAGCTTCCCCTCTCCGCCACCCGCAGTCTCCGCCTGCGAAGGGGCTTCCTAGTGTGTGGAAACCTTTACTCCTTCACAGCTCCCTCCCACTGGTGCAGGTCCAGTCCCTATTCTTTTGTCTCTGTTTTTTCTTTTTTCTTTTGCCCTACCCAGGTACTTGGGGACTTTCTTGCCTTTTGGGATATCTGAGGTCTTCTGCCAGCATTCAGTAGGGGTTCTCTAGGAGTTGTTCCACGTGTAGATGTATTTCTGGTGTATCTGTGGGGAGGAAGGTGTTCTCCGTGTCTTACTAGTCCGCCATCTTCCCCATCCTCTAAATCTTCCATCTTACTAGTTACTTTTTCTTTTTCCCATCTGTTTTTTTTCTTTATTTCTTTTTAAAATATTTATTTGTTTATTTATAATTTATAAGTTTTTTATTTTGGCTGTGCTGAGTCTTAGTTGCAGCATGCGGGATCTTTAGTTGCGGTAGAAGGACTTGTTAGTTGCGATATGTGGGCTTTTTAGTTGCGGCATGCGAGATCTAGTTCCCCGACCTTGGATGGAACCTGGGCCCCCTACATTTGGAGTGGGACCAGCAGGGAGGTACCTCTTTTTCTTTAATTCTTTTTCTGCCTCTTTTTGGGAGCAAATTGAGTATTTTTTATGATTCTATTTTACCTGCACTATTGGCATATTATACTTTAATTTTTTTTTTTGGTTGCACTCGAGTCAAATATAAATTTTTGACTTATCACAGTTTACCTTCAAATTTATATCCCTTCGTGTAGGGTGAGAACCTTATATCGAGTGCTCCCAATTCCTCCCTCCCATCCTTTGAGCTATCATTATTAAACATTTTACTTTTACATGTTATAAACTCCATAATAGATTTTACTGTTTTTGCTTTACACAAAATTACCTTTTAAAATGATTAAAAATTAAGAAAAACAAATCCTGTGTTTATTTTCATTTGAACTGAATCCTACATATGCTTTCTTTATGTAGGCCCCGATCTCTGTCTGGTATCAAACTCCTCCCTAAAGAACTTTCTTTGATGTTTCTTTTAATGAAAGCTGCTTATAAGAAATTCTTTCAGCTTTTGTTTGCCTGAAGAAGTCTTATTTTGCCATTATTTTTGAAAGATATTTCTGCTGGGTAAAAGATTTTTGGTTGTCAGTTTTCTCCATACTTTAAAAATGTCAGTTCATTGACTTCTAGATTGCATAATTTCTGCTGAGAAATAATGTTGTAATTTTTGTCTATTTTCTCCCTGTATATAATGTCTTTTTTTTCCTTTTCCTAGCTGCCGTCAAGATTTTCTCTTTATATTTGGATTTCTGTCGTTTGACTATTATGTGTCCAGATGTCTGTTTTGTTGTTGTTCTTTTCTTTTTAAAATATATATTTGTCTTGATTTTAAAGCTTCTCAGACCTTTGATTTATTGTCTTTTATTTTTGGAAAACTTTTGACCATATCTCTTCAAATCTTCTTCTGCCTTGTTTTTTCTCTCTTTTCATTCTAGAACTCCAGTTTCAAAAATGTTAGACTGAGATAGTTCCGTAGCTCTTAGATGCTCTGTTCTGCCCCCCCCAGCCCCCGCCACTCCTTTTTCTTTGTGTTTCAGCTTGGATAATTTCTATTGACCTATCTTCAAATTAATTGTTTCTTTCCTCAATTGCGTGGAGTCTACTAAAGGGTCCATTGAAGGACTTCTTCATCTCTGATCATTGTGTTTATTCTATTTCTAGCATTGCCATTTGGCTCTTTTTTATAGTTTCCATTTCTCTGCTGCATTTCCCCTCTGTTCATTGCAGTTGTCTTCGTTTCCTACTAGGTCTGTTAACATATTAATCGTAGTTATCTTAAAGTCCTTATCTGATGGTTGCAACATCTAGGTTATCTTTAAGTCTGGCTTTCATTTTAGAATGGCCATCTAGGCTATTTTTTTTTTTTTAAAGCTTATACATCTAAGGTGGGGAAACTATATTCTATGAAAGGTAGATAACTTAGCACAAGGAGTGAAGCTGGGCTGTCATATCAAATCTGATCAGAAAGACTTCAGGATAGTTAAACTTCTGGATAACTGAAGTTCAAAAATGGTAAAAGTCTGCAGAGCTTGGGTCCTGGAAAATTGGATTAAAGAATTGAGGGTTAGAAACCTCAAAACCCTTTCTTTCTCACTAATTTGGTCTTAGAGTAAGTAAATATTTCAAAATGTCAGGCCTGTCACACTTTATGTAATGTTGATGGGTTCTTTTTTTTCCTGACTATCTTTATAATGAACATGAATACGTCTTCAAAATATACTACTCTTTTAAGAGTCTATGCAAATTATCCTGGACATCCTTGAATACACCTTATACATATACTTCTTGTCAGTTTTTCTCTTCTACCCAGGGGAGTGCTCTTCTTTTTTGGCCTTATTTGGCAAACAGATTTTTCCTGTTTGCCCTGCCTGTGGTAAGTAATTGAATCATCCCATAGCCATTTAGGATGCAGAATGTACTTAACTCCCAGGGGAGGAATTTCAGAGCATAAGCTATGTGCAAATGGTTTAAGAAAAGTTTCTTACTTCTCTGAAATCTATGACCAGTATAACTTATTGAACTCTTTCTACTTCTAGGTCTTTTAGCTTGGGTAGAATTCTATAAAGCTTCTATAATTAAATTCTAGATTCAACATTTTACTATAGTTGCTTCATCATTTATTTATACATCCCTCTATCCAACTTTTTTTTTTTTTTCCGCTGTACGCGGGCCTCTCACTGTTGTGGCCTCTCCCGTTGCGGAGCACAGGCTCCGGACGTGCAGGCTCAGCGGCCATGGCTCATGGGCCCAGCCACTCAGCGGCATGTGGGATCTTCCTGGACCAGGGCACGAACCCGTGTCCCCTGCATCAGCAGGCGGATTCTCAACCACTCACTGTGCCACCAGGGAAGTCCTATCCATCTTATTTTTAAAATGCATTTCAGAGTAAGTTGCACATGTTCAGTATATGTCTCCCCAAATATTCCATCAAGCATACCATTAACTAGAATTCACTACTTGTTTAGAGGGTTTTCTTTTTCCTTTTGAGGTAAAATTCACATATACTGAAATATGCAAATCTTAAACATTTGGATGTTTTCAGCTAAAATGCATATATCTATGCAACAAAAAAAACCTCTGTTAAGATAAAGAACATTATCACCTCAAGAAGTTAACAATTAAAATTTTTTTTTTCCTATTTCTGAATGTATTAGGGTAAACAGTGCACCTGTCATTTGATAGGTTTTGGTAAAAAGCCTTTATTACCTATTTCCTAGAAACTGAGAAGCAAACAACTGCAGATTATTAATTCTTTTGCTTGTAGTTCAGAGTTTCCCTTTTTTTTTCCCTAATAAATTGAAGGAGGACATAAGTAAGTTTACAGATCATTAAAAATAATTTTTGATGGTAGAATACAATGTGATTTTTGTATAAAACTCAGGATTTCCAGGTATTAATGTATATTATTACAATAAATATCCTTCTGTTCATATAAACTTATTTGTGAAAATAATGTTTTTCACTATTTATAAAAACACAGGAATAGAATTGATGCTGAAATGTCTAGTGATGTGAAGTATTCATTTATGGATACAGGAAGTAATCTTTTAAAATGAGTCTGATCATCTTATTGAAAGATGCATTTCAATAAAGTCTTTTTATATTGTAATAATCACAATTTGTAATATATTTGTTGTTTTAAGTATATACAATAATTGTATTATGAACTCAATCAAGACAAAATTATTTAACACTTAGAGCTTTACATAAATACATCTTTTTGTTTCAGAGAATTATGATAAAAGAATTTCAAGGATAAAAATGTTACACTAGAATAAAATTTTTAGAGGATATGGAATTCAAACACAAGTTCACAGAGTAAAAGGAATAATATAAATTTCTGACTGCTAAAGAGTTCTGTGTTTATATTTTTAAAAATATAATAGATACTTGTATCAAATCACTATGTTGATTTGATTCCATTGAATGCATTTTAAAAAGTAATGTGACAGTTTTACTTTTTAAATGCTAATATTTATAATGGGCTAGAAATTACAATAAACTGAGTGAAGTTCTTAGTCTCCCTGAAGGTTATCTCCACTCCAGCCAACTGGAAGGGAAAACACATGGAAAAGCACATGTTGGGAGGCTTTTATGGACCAGACCAGATGGATGTTGCATCGTTCACTTCACTAACTAAAGCTCAGTCTTGTAGGCTTACCTTACTACAAGGGAGCCTAGGAAATATAATCTGGCTATATGCCTAGGAAGCAGAAGAGAATGTGGATTTTGGTTAGCAGTAAGCAGTCTGTAGTGTAATCATCCATATGTAGTGTAGTAGTGCTATATTAACAAAGGTAGTTGACATTAGTTAGGCAGGAAACTGGAAGCCTGAACAATAATGAAGATTTCCTATTATAAAGAGTCACTCTTCCATTCTCCATTTTTGAGTGGCTATCAATATTTATTGAGGTCCATGTGTGCTATGTGCTGAGGCTGTGGGAACTATGGAAGAGCTTACAGTGGTTGAGCAGACAAAATTCAATGCATGTAAAACAATAATGAACAATGAAATAGATGCTAAGTTGTGTGGTATAGACAAGGTGGTATGAAACTAAAGAGAAAAGAAAAAGAGAAGTCCTGATGTCCCTTCATTCACCACTCAGCAGTGCCTGCGCTGTGTTAGGGACTGTATTCTTTGGGGAAATAGAAGAGAGCAAAAGTAGACGTGTGGAACCTAAGGTCTACGGAGGTGTGGAAGGGAATGTGACAGAAATGAATTAAATGATATACAAAAATATAAAATTACAAAAGACATGTCACGAGATCCTATATAAGGGGATTCAACCACAGTTGGGATGATTAGAGAAGGCATCCCTGAGCTAAGGGTTTTTTATGGGTAGAATTAGAGTGGATGTCAGCCACAAGAGTGAAGGACTAGAGGTAATTATACATATGATGAACACATATGTATACGTATGAGAGTACATACACACAGAGTACTAAGACAACTACTCTGATTAGAATTAGTAATCCTTTGCAGGGAATGGAGAACATAAAAAGATATGTTTAGATCATGGATAATTTTCAAAAGCAAACAAATTTAAACTTAACTTTGTCATTAAATGGAGACTCATGAAATGTTTCTAAGGCAACAAGAGATATAATAAAAGTATGAAAGTGAAGTTTGCAAAAAAATTACTTAGGCAGTGTTTGTGTGGTAGATTCAGGGCAGGTAGAGACGAATCATAAAGCTGATTTTGAATTTGTTTTGCAAATATCCAGGCAAGAAGTGATATGAGCAATGACAGTATTGGAAAGTTGAGAGTTAGAACAGTTTTGGGACAGAGGTTTCAGAAGTTGATAGCTTCTTCTTTTGCTGTGAAGCTCTTAAATGTTTGAGTTAGGGGATGGTCCAGTGAGTACAGTTTGAAGTGAAGGGAATCTGTTTTCCTGATAAACTTTAACACAGGTGGTAAGATTGATAAGAGTGAGAGTTGAGGTGACTGCAGGTTGTAAGGTCCCATTGATTCTGTCGCCTGAATTATTTTGTACATATGTAGCTTCTCATGTCAGCACCCATTAGCCAGGATAAAGGAGTAGAAGGAGTAAATGACTGAGAATTTACTTCTTTTCTATGTTATTATATTGTTTTTGTTTTTATGCTTTTATAATTATGTTGTTTGAATACCTGTGGGGTCCTGTTGCTGTATTAACAGCTTTTTTACTATAGAAATTTAAAATATATTTAAAAAGTTAGAATAGTAAAATTAACTCCCATGTACCCTTCATCCAACTTTGGAATTATCCACTTAATCTTGTTACCATCTTTAACTCTCTTCCCACTTTTTTTTTTTTAAAGTAAATCATGTCATTTTATCTGTAGATATTTCTTTATGTATATAAAAGATAAGGACACTTTTTTTTTAACTTATCCACATTCCTTTAATGCCATTAAATACCTAGTTAATTCACATTTCCCCAATCATCTTAAATTTTTACAGTGTGTTTGAATTCGGGATTCAGATAAGTTTGTGACTGATTGATATTTCTCTTACTTTCTTCATTTTCCTTTTTTCCTCTTGCCTTTAAAAAAAACATCAAGGGGCTTCCCTGGTGGCGCCGTGGTTGAGAGTCCGCCTGCCGATGCAGGGGACACGGGTTCATGCCCCGGTCCAGGAAGATCCCACATGCCGCTGAGCGGCTGGGCCCATGAGCCATGGCCGCTGAGCCTGCGCGTCCGGAGCCTGTGCTCCACAACGGGAGAGGCCACAACAGTGAGAGGCCCGCATACCGCAAAAAAACAAAACAAAACATCAGGTTGTTTATATCCTGTAGTTTTTCATAGCCTGGAGTTTGCTGGTTGCATCCCTATGGTGCCGTTTAGTTTTGAGAATTTTTGGAATAGAACTCAGATGGCTCCTACATCTTTAGACCTTAGCATGTGTTTCGCAGGTATTTTCTCCCAGTCTTTGACTTGTCTTTTTATTCTTTTAACAGTGTCTTTTACAAAGCAGAAATTTTTAATTTTAATGAAGTTTGCCTTATCAACTTTGTCTTTCATGGACTGTACTTTTGGTATTGTATCTAAAAAGCCGTCACCAAATCCAAGGTAACCTAATTTTTCTCCTATTATCGTACAGGAGATTTATAGTTTAGTTTTATAGTTTTAGGACCATGATCCATATGTGACAGATGTTAAGATTTGTGTTGAAATTCACATTTTTGCATGTGAATGTCCTGTTGTTCCAGCACCATTCGTTGAAAAGACTATCCTTTCTCCATAGAATTGCCTTTGCTCCTTAGAGATGAGTTGACTGTATTTGTGTGGGTCTACTTCTGTGCTCTCCTGTTTATCAGTCATTTTTAGTCTTTGCCAAGCTGATTAAAATATCTCACATAGATTTGTATTTTTAAAAATTGTTCATATTTTTGTGTCTTCTGGACTCCTCTTCTGAACTCTGATGCCCTTTGGGTGGTTTGTCTTTTTTTTTGCTTGCTTGACGTATTAAGGAAAGTACTCCTTTGTTATCAATGTGGTTACAAACATTTTTCCCAGTTGGCGTTGTCTTTTTTTTCTTGCAGACATTCTGCACATTAAATTTGTCAAAATAGTGTCTTCAAGTATGAATTTTGAGTTTTTGAGCTATGCTTAGATAAGTCTTCCTTACTCCAATATTTTAAAATATTTATCCATTAAAAAATCATTATTTGGTTTTACTTTATGTAATTATTTTACATATAATATTCTTTTACTACAAATTAAGTACAAGAACAGATAGACTTATTCTTGTTTTTTAAACTTCATGGAATGGTTCAATTAATATTAGCCTCTGTATCAGTTTGATCCTGACTGATTTTTATAACCCATCTTGCAAGGTGGGTATCTAATTTTTGTATTGTGGTAAAATAATGCAACATAAAAATTACCATCTTTATGTACATTTTTCAGTGTTCAGTTCAGTGGTATTAAGTGCATTCGTATCGTTGTGCAGTCATCTCTACAGTCCATCTCCAGAGCTCTTTCCATCTTGGAAAACTGCAACTCTAAACCCATTCTTCGCTCTCCCTAGCCCTTGGCAGTCACTATTCTACTTTCTGTCTCTGTGATTTTGGCTACTCTGCTTCATAAAACTGGGATCATACATTATTTGTCCTTTATTTGTGATTGGCTTATTTTACTTAGCATAATGTCCTCAAAGTTCACCAGTCAGAATTTCCTGCCTTTTTAAGGCTGAATAATATTCCATTGTATGTGTATATTCATTTGTGGATGAACACTTTAGCTCGTGTGAGTAATGTTGCTATGAACATGGGTGTACAGATACCTCTTGGAGACCCTGCTTTCAATTCTTTTGAATGTATACCCACAAGCTGAATTTCTGGATCATATGGTAATGCTATAATATTTAATTTTTTGAAGAACCACCATACCGTTTTCCACAATGGCTGTACTGTTTTACATTCCCATCAGTAATGCACAAGGGTTCATATTCTTCATATCCTTGCCAACACTGTTTTTCTTTTTCTTTTTGTCTATTCTCCATTTATTTATTGAAACTGGACTTTGGCGGGGGGTGGGAAATAGCAGTATTGAAAATGCCCTGGTTCTTTTGTTACATCCAAGAAGCTCTGCTAAGATACTCAGTGAGAGCATTTACGGATGAGATAAAGGGGGGCCTATGAAATCCTGAAATTGCAGGCTGAATTCTATATGCTTTTGTGCCTTTTCCTGGAGAAACTTCCATTGATTTAATTAGATTATGGGGAGTGGTGGGAAAGGGCAGAACAGGAAAGAAAGAGGGGAGGGAAAGAGGCGCGTACATGGTGGGAGAAGGCAGCGCTGTGAGGTTAGGTTAGGGAATTCGCATCTGGATGCTGCGGCCCCAGATGCGCGTCCACCTGCAGGTCGTGGCGCCATGCGGTGCATTCCTGCCCGCCGACGCTGGAGGGCGCGCCCGCGCACAGCCCGCCACGCACGGACCCCGGAGACGCTCAAAGGGGCCGACAGGGGGCGCTGTAAAGGACGGAGGGAGCCCAACCCGGAGACTCTGATCCCAGCCACCTTCCCGGTGGAGGGAGGCTCTGCGGCCCTGGGTCTGGTGGGCGGGGCCGGAGGGAGGTTTTCCTTGTGCACTGGGGGAAGAGACCCCACCTCTTCCAAATCCTGAGGTCGCCTTTTGCTTTGGGGGCACTGGAGGGAGCATTGCCCCGAGTCCAGTGACCTTTGCAAAATCGTCTCAGGTTGTCTCGGAGGCAGGTGTCCCTGGATTGCAATCTCAGCTCTTCACTTCGCTGTGTGACCTTGGACAAGGAATCCACCTCTCTGAACCTCAGTTCCTTCCACCCCTAAAATGGGAATAATGACCATGCCCAGATGGTACAGCCGGGGCAAGAATTAAATGAGACCCTGTGCCTGCAGGGTACCCACGTAGCAGGGCACCTGGTACATGGTAAATTCTCAAACTACTATCTTACTATTATTAGTATTACCTATCATTGTTACTACAGTATTACTACTATATGATTACTATTACTGTATTACTATATTATTGTATTTATACATTGGGCTGCAGTTTGGCCATTCTAGATATCTGTTTCAAAAGACCCATGCTTTTGGTTAGAACACGTAGTTCTAAAGCTTTTTAATCTTTTCCATTCTTAAAAGTTATCCAAGGGACTAAAGTGTTTCTGTTTTTGTGCAATTCACTCCCATGCCATTGAATTTCACCTCATTTAAATTGATCTGACCAAAATACCTCTGTGGGCAGAGCGATCAGATGAAGACTCAGGATTGCTGGCTTGAAAGATTCCTGCCAGCTTCTTGCAGGAAAGAGAAAGAAAAGCCAGCCTCTTCAAGGATAACCCCAAAGGCCATGTGGCCCAAAGGCCCCAGGCTGGGAGGCAGGCAGTCTGGGTTCCGATTCTGGTTCTGCCCGCGTGACTTCAGCAGGGTGCTCCGTCTCTGAATGTGTGCTCAGCTGGACACGAGGAGGTCAGTGGATTCGCATCCTTTTGGTTCCTGCAGCTGTGATGACCTGGCTCCTGGTTCTCCCTTACCTATTAGAAGAGTCTGGTATTTGCACGGATGCGTGGGTCCGAAGAAGGAGAAACCAGCCGTTGCCAACCTCAAGGGGAGGACATGGATTCACAAAGTCCTCTGTTGGACTTAAGTTCAGCCACTGCCCACACATGACCTTGGCAAGTTACTCCTTATTCCTGCCCAAGGGGTCAGCATGTGGTGACATTCAGGGTTGGACACGTGTCCTTCAACCTTCACTTTCAGCTGGAGTCCCAGCCCGAAGCCCTGCAGAGAGAGAGGTGGCCAGAGGGGTCCATCAGCTGGAGCTCAGGGTCACCAGGGATCATGTTATGAAGGGAAAAGTGCCCAGCACTGATTGAAGTCAGGCTCCGGTCAAAGGCAAGTCCACCTTCCTCTATGGAACTCTTCTCCAGCTGAGCAAGGTCACAGTGCCTTCTGCAAGGACTCTGGATAACCTAAGACTGGGTTCATGTCGAAGTCCATCCCTCTCTAGCTGTGCAAAGTTGATGTGATGGCCTAACCTCTGAACCTCAGTTTCCTCCACTGGAAAATGAGGGTGTTGATTCTCCAAACTGATGGCACAAACATCACCCATGGAGCACTCCCCCACCCCGCCCTCTCACTGTGCTCGGGTTTAGATGCTTCAGTCCTGGTGTTGCTTTCTTCTTCTCCGTAATCAGGAGAACTGATACATTCTGTCCACCATCAAAGCTGAAGGTCAGGAGTTTAAATTGTGAACTAAGCTCCAAGATAAATGTGTCTCTGCACCCCAATGTTCATAACAACACTATTTACAATAGCCAAGACAGAGAAGCAACCTAAGTGTCCATCAACAGATGAATGGATTAAAAAGATGTGGCACATATATATAGTGGAATACCACTCAGCCATAAAAAGGAACGAAACAATGCCACTTGCAGCAACTTGCATGAACCTAGAGACTATCACATTAACTGCAAGTCAGACAGAGAAAGACAAATACCATGTGATATTGCTTATATGTGGAATCTAAAAAAAATGATACAAATGAACTTATTTACAAATTAGAAATAGACTCACAGACAGAAAGCAAACATATGGTTACCAAAGGGGAAAGGAGGGGGAGGGATAAAGTAGGAGTTTGGAATTAACAGGTACACACTACTATATATAAAATAGATAAACAACAAGGTCCTACTATACTGCACAGGGAACTATATTCAATATCTTGTAATAACCTGTAATGGAAAAGAATCTGAAAAAGAATCGATTCATATTATATTATATTATAACTGAATTACTTTGCTGTACACCTGAAACCAACACATTTCAAATCAACTATACTTCAATTTTTAAAAAGGATACAACACTTTTTCTGATAGTAGCCATCCTAATGGATGTGAGGTGGTACATCATTGGAGTTTTCATTTGCATTTCACTAATGATTAGTGATGTTTGAGTATCTTTTCATGTATTTATTGGTCATTGTATATCTTCTTTGGAGAATTGTCTATTCAAATTCTTGGCCCATTTTTGAATTGATTTGTTTGAGTTCTAGAAGTTCCCTATATATTCTGGAACTTAATCCCTCATCAGATATATGATTTGCAAATTTCTCCTATTCTGTGAGTTACCATTTTACTCTGTTGACAGTATCTTTTGAGACCCAAAGTTTAAAAATTTTTAGGAAGTCCGATTTGTCTGTGTTTTCTTTTCTTGCCTGTGCCTTTGGCATCATCTAATAAGTCATTGCCAAATCCAATATTGTGAAGCTTCTGCCCTGTGTTGTCTTCTAAGAGTTTTCTAGTTTTAGGTCTTACAATTAGGTTATGGATCCCTTTTGAGTTGTTTTTTGTATATGATGTTGGGAAAGGCTCCAGCATCATTCTTTTGCATGTCGTTATCCAGTTTTCCCAGCACCATTTGTTAAGAAGACTGTCTTTTCCACATTGAATGGTCTTGGCACCCTTGTTGAAAATCATTTGACCAGGTATGCACATGTTTATTTCTGGACTCTATTCTGTTTTATTGGTTTATATGTCTGGCTTTATGCCAGTATTGGCCTTATTTTTTAGGTTAAATCTTTGACCTCTTTGGAATTTGTTACAAGGAATGAGTTACAGGGATTCAGCTTTTTTTTCGTCAGACTAAATGGCTAATCCATACCATTTATTAAATAACTCTCATTCTCCATTGATGCCAGATTTCATCATGAACTTTTCCAATATATGGGTCCTTTTATCTATTCCTTTGATCTTTAGCACTCTGTTCCTAGGCTAATCCCATATTTTTTGATTTACCCTATCTTGATAGTACATTTTAATCCTTAGTAGCGCTGGTTTCTGATTTGATTTTTGTTTGTTTGTTTGTTTTGGCCACGCAGCACGGCTTGCGGGATCTTAGTTCCCCCACCACAGATTGAACACGTGCCCCCTGCAGTGGAAGTGCGGAGTCCTAACCACTGGACTGCCAAGAAATTCCCTGGTTTCTGACTTTTTTAAGGCTGATGCCTTATAGAGCACATTGTCTAAACTTGCCGGATATGGCCATTTGACCCTTTTCTTGAATTCTTCCATAGATACTAACACATCACTTTAAAATTACTTATCTTTGTCACTATAACTCATGACTATGAATAAAACATAAGTTAAGTTAATATCCATGAAAAATTTGCAAATGAATACCTTAACCTATTTCATATTATTTCACCAGTCAGTAAATCAGTGTTGAAAGTTCTGGTGCCCATCTCAAGGTTTGACTCTGTCTTTAGTCACATATATTTATCTTTTCTCATTTGTCTCTTTTAGCTTGAAAGCATTTTAAAACTTTCTAATTTGATTCTTGGTAGGTTTATTTATTTTAGTAACCTAAAGTTTGGGAATTAGGATAATATAAACATAGTTTTTCCATGAAGTTAAGGTCTATAAACATTCTGTCACAAATTTTTTTTAAAAGCATATTAAGATGGAACCCTATAAATTCCTGATTTCAAACTATATTGCAAAACTATAGTAATCAAAACAGTGTGGTATTGGTATAAACAAAGATAAATTGATCAATGGAACAGAATAGAGAGCCCAGAGATAAACCCACACATATGTGATCAATTAATTTGCAACAGAGGAGCCAAGAATATACAGTGGGTGTTGGGAAGACCAGACAGCCACATGCAGATAATGAAACTGAACCACTATCTTATACCATACACAAAAATTAACTCAAAATGGATTAAAGACTTGAATGTAAGACCTGAAACTATAAAACTCCTAGAAGAAAACGTAGGAGGTAAGCTCCTTGACATTGGTTTTGGCAGTGACTTTTTGGATTTGACACCAAAAGCAAAGGCAACAAAAGCAAAAATAGATGGGACTACATCAAACTAAAAAGTGTCTCTATAGCAAAGGAAACCATCAACAAAATGAAAAGGCAGCCTACAGAATGGGAGAAATTATTTGCAAATCACATATCTTATAAGGGGTTAAAATTCAAAACATATAAAGAACATATACAACTCAATTAAAAAATAACCTGATCCAAAAATGGGCAGAGGAACTGAATAGACATTTTTCCACAGAAGACATACAAATGTCCAACAGGCACATGAAAAAGTGCTGAACATCACTAACCATCAGGAAAATACAAATCAAAACCACAATGAGATATCATCTCACACCAGTTAGAATGACTATTACCAAAAAGAGGAAGAAATAGCAAGTGTTGGCAAGGATGTGGAGAAAAGGGAACCTTGGTGCACTGTTGGTGGGAATGTAACTTGGTGTAGCCACTATGGAAAACAGTGTAAAGTTTCTTAAAAAAACTAAAAATAGAACTATCATATCACCCAGCAATTTCACTCCTGGATATCTATCCGGAAAAAATGAAAACACTAATTTGGAAAGATACATGCACCCCAGTGTTCAAAGCTGCAATATTTACAGTAGTCAAGACATGGAAACAACCTAAGTGTCTATCTACAGATGAATGGATAAAGAAAATGTGATACACACAACACACAGACATAGACATATATACAGTGGAATATTATTCAGCCATAAAGAAGAATGAAGTCCTGACATTTGTGACAACATGGATGAACCTCGAGGGCATTATGCTAAGTGAAATAAGTCAGACAGAGAAAGACAAATACTGTGTGATCTCATTTATATATGGAATCCAAAAAAAAAAAAAAAAAGGAAGAACTCATAGATACAGAGAACAGATTGGTGGTTGCCAGAGGCAGGGTGTTTGGTCGAAAAGAGTGAAGGTGGTCAAAAGGTACAAACTTCCAGTCATAAGATAAATAAGTTCTGGGGATGTAGTGTACAGCATGGTGACTATAGATAAGGTTGTATTATATATTTGGAAGTTGCTAAGAGAGTAGATCTTAAAAGTTCTCATCACAAGAAAAAAATTTATAATTATGTGCAGTGATGGATGTTAACTAAACTTATTGTGGTAATCAGTTTGCAATATATACATATCAGGTCATAATGTTGTACACCTAAAACTAATATAATATGTCAACTATATTTCAATAAAAAAGAAAAACATCAGATCCTCTTATGAAATTATGCAGAAATGAGTGACCAGTTACTTAGCTCTAAAACCTAGTCTTAAGTCATATTCTATGTAGAAATGCATATGAATTGCAACTTTAAGAGATTTCACCAATATGACTTTCAAGGTGCAGGGTACTTAGGATTCATTGTACTTCTACCATTCTTTAGCACAACTTCTGTGAAAAACTCTTTCCTGTCAGGTGTCATTACATGATACTTTCTCTTGCACCAATATATTACATTCACATTAAAAAAAAAGAGAGAGAATCGTTTTCTCCCCAAAAAGCTATTGTTAAGTAAGTTTGGGAAACATCCTGTACCATACCCATCTAGGAGTTTTGTCATGCTCATTAGCATTTTAAAGACTCTAAGAATTCCCATAGCAAAGACCTAACTTTGTTTACCTCAGGGTTTCATAATTAATGTGACAGAAGTAGGTTGTTTCATGTAATATCTGATTTTGAAGAGCTTATGTTTAATGAAACAAACGCACTATAGTAAATGCTACCCAGCCAGCATATGATTTTCTAGTAGATTAAACAAATAACAACTTAATGTCTGTTCAGAACAGCAAAATTTGTGCAGGTGTCCTAAAGCAGTTTGTGAATTTCATTTAGTGGTAATATTCTCTCCATACAAATAGAGACAAAATATAAAGAAGTGTTAGGTTGCTCGCCAGAATACATACAAGATTGAGACAAACTGGAACCAAAGCTCATATGTCCAAACAATGATGTCTAGGCTGTGTTTACAAACAGAACCAAATTTCAAAGTGTACTCCCAACCCCCCCAAAAAAAGCAAACATATTTATATGGAATCCCACAAATTCAGTGTTTGGATATTGGTTGAGCTGTCTGTCAATCTCCAACTTCACCAAATAGGAATCCTCATTTACAGAACAGGAAGAGTGTTTTATTTTTCCCTTTTTTTAAAAAAAATTACCAAAAAAAAAAAAAATTAATTAAGAAAATTTTTTAGGTAAATCTTCAATTAAGCAAGGACTTCTGGTATTTGCTAATTGGAAAATAATAAAGAAATTTATTCCTGTATATAATTATGACATAAATGTGTAAATAGAAATGGCTTAGGAAATAGTACAGATTTTTAAAAAAATCTTTCAAGTCCACGTTTTTCTGGACAATTACCAATACATGTTAAATGTAGCTATTTTGAATTTAAATTAAGATATTTGCTTTTTAACCCAGCTGTCAAGGGTGTAAATCAGGAAATAGCAATAACTGAATATTTCTCTTGAATGTACATGAACTGTTTTTCTGGTAATGTGGTATGTTCAGAGAGGCATTCACATGGAGTTTCTCAGGCTACTTTACTTCAAGTAAGGTACCAACTTGTGAATTCTCAAAGCAGTTAAGTGTAGTATTCAAATGCTTTTGTCTTTTACAAAGTTGGTAGCTTTTATATGTTACTTAGTATTTTAGGTGTTAAAAAATGCATTGTAATCAGTGGTTGCCAAGAGTTAGGGTTATAATTATAAAGGGAAGTGCAAGAGAGTTTCTTTGTGGTGATGGAACAATTTTGTATCTTGATGGTGATGTAGGTTACATGAATTTATACAGTCTTTAGTGTACATCCAAAAAAAAGTCTGTATAAAAACTGGTAAAATCTGAATAAGGTCTGTTGTGTGGTTTAGTTAATAGTATTATACTAAATGTCAATTTACTGTTTTTGATAATGTCCTATGGTTATGTGAGATGTTTTTCTTTTGGGGAAAGTGTACATGGGAACATTGTATTAGTTTTGCAACTTCTTGTGAAATCTAAAATTATTTTAAAGTTTAAAAAAATGCTATTTATACTTCTATTCAGTATACTAACCGATTAAAAAAATACTTTCATGTTTCTTAGAGCCAGATGTGCAACTTTAGTTTTTAACAGAGTTCTTGAGGACTAAATGCTATTTACTTATATTCAGTCATTTAGTAACTGTTCATTAACTGTCTACAGTTGGAGGCATTACAGTGTCTTAAGAAAATGGGCTTTGGAATTGGCTCTGGTTCAAATCCAGGCTCTGCTACTTTTAGCTGTGTGAACTTGGGGAAGTTACTAAATCTCTCTGAGCTTCAGTTTCTCCATCTATAATGGGCATAATGATAATGATACACACTTATTGAGCATTATAATACGTGATGAGTTATTATTTGCACCGTATATAATTTAACTCATTTAATCCTTATAACAATCCTATGAGAAAGGTGCCATTTTAACATTTTCAAATGAGGAAACTTAGGCACAGAGAAGCTAAGTTACTTGCACAAGGTCACTCAATTGGGAAATGCTGGAACCTAGATTAAAACTCAGCTGGATTTTCTGTTTTTGCTATACAGAACTAGCTTGTTGATGACCAAGTGTCCCACCAAGAACAACTAAAAAGAAAAATAAAATTTAATTAAAAAATTTGTTTGAAGGGTTTTGAGACCTACCAGGGGAGCCAGGACATTATAGGCCACCATCCTGAAGTCACGGGAAGCCTAGAGAAGTTGCCTGGTGTTCAGTGTGACCCTTCCCCTTAGGGCATTTGCTGATTTGTAAGTTGTGGCTGAGAGACTGAGAAGATGAGCAGAAAGTGGTCCCAGAAAGTTGGGGAGCTGAGCAGACCTGTCAGTCTTATAGACCTTGTAGACAAAACTTTGGGTTCAGGCGCCAACAAGGAGGAGGAAGCCTGGTAGATACTGGAGTCTTGGTTGGGGGAGGAGTGAACCAGAAATGGACAAGGCCTCCCAAAGATTGAAGCTCAGCTTCTAATCAGCTCAGTTTGTTATTGGTTTAGGGTAATCTGCCCCTACTCTTAACTGCCTGCCAGAAGCCGAAGTGAATGCTTTCTGGAGAAATATAAAATCATTCTAAGCCTCAAGTTATTTACTTAATTTTCCACAAACGAAGTCTGGCACTTAGTCAGAAATCATTAGGCATATCAGGCAACCAGACCAAATTATTCAAAACGGAGAGGTATAAGTAGTGGAGTTATCAGATTTGCTTTTTAAATAAGATTAATATATTCAGAAATTTATTTAACAAGATGAAGAACTTCAGCAGAGAATTAGAAACTATAAAAAGGAATCAGGTGTATATTTTCAAACTGAAAACTGAGATTAAGAATTCAGTAGATGACTTTATCAAGCAAAAGAGAGATTATAAAAAAGGATTAGACATTTTTTGAGAACCAAAGTGTAGAGAATTTCTCATTAGCAGACCTGCACTTAAGAAAATCCAAAGTGCGTTCTTTAGGCAGAAGAAAAATGATCCCAAATGGAAGCACAGAAAGGGTATAGAAAGGACAGAAAGGGTAAATTTGTGGGTATATCTAAATGAATGTCTTATAGAGTTTAAACTATATGGAGAATTAAAGAATACTTAATGGTAGCACAAAGATGGGACAAGAATAAATGATGTTAACGTTCTATGGTTCTTTTATTGTCTTGGTGATGTGTAAAGTACTAATTTAATTCCTACATTGAACATTGTAATCTCTAGGGCAACTACTATAATAGTAACATAATGTATAAATAACAAGCTACCACAGAGGAAATGAAATAATGAAACATTTGACACTAACGCAGGCAAAAAAGGAGAGAAAAAGGAACAGAAGAGGACAGGTGGTTCAAATAGGAAACAGTACAACGGTAGATTTAAATCCAAATAGTTAATTAACTATGTTAGATGTAAATAGACGTATACTGATAAAAAATATAGTCAGATCTGGTTTTGTTCTAAAAGAGCCCTGGCGGTCCAGTGGTTAAGACTTCGCCTTCCAATGCTGAGAGTGTGGGTTCGCTCCCTGGTCAGGGAGCTAATATCCCACATGCCTGGCAGCCAAAAAACCAAAACATAATACAGAAGCAATATTGTAACAAATTCAATAAAGACTTAAAAAAAAAAAGGTTCACATCAGAAAAAGAATCTTTAAAAGAGCCGGTTATTTACAGCTTGTAAGAGTTGTAGCTTGAAGTTTAGGATACAGAAAAGTTGAGGGAATTCCCTGGCGGTCCGATGGTTAGGGCTCTGCTCTTTCACTGCCGTGGCTTGGGTTGGATCCCTGGTTGGGGAACTAAGATCCCGCAAGCCGCACAGCATGGCCAAAAACAAACAAACAAAAAAGAAATGTTGAACGTAGAGTTGGAAAAAGGGTATACTGTGCAAACTTAACTAAACCAGCCCTGGTTCTTGTACCATGCTGTACCTAGCTCATAATTTGGTTGCTAGATTTAAATCAGATAATCTTAGAGGTTTCAAAAGCAATGTCCTCTGTATGTGTTAGGTACCCAGTAAATTTAACTATTACGTCTGAGGCATCTTGTTTCTTTTTTTTAAATATAATGTTTTTCTTATTAAAGAAAATTTTCAACTGAAGTATAGTTGATTTATAATGTTGTTAGTTTCAAGTGTACAGCAAAGTGAGTCAGTTATACATATATATATTCTTTTTCAGATCCTTTTCCATTATAAGTTATTATAAGATATTGAATATAGTTCTCTGTGCTATACAGTAGGTCTTTGTTGTTTATTTTATATATAGTAGTGTGTAAACTCCTAGTTTATCCACCCCCCTTCTCCTACCTTGTTTCTTAAAATAGTATTCTTTTTTCATTTTGAGTCGATAGACCAAGGACAATGTCTCTTGTACCATTGTATGCATCTGACTCATAGGTTGCTTGATTTTTCAGTAGCTTCCATATATACACATTTTATCCCTTTTCAAGTTTTATGTTTTCATTTAACTCACCATCACAGCTGTTATCTCTTATCTTTATTTAAAATCTATTCTGTGGTGCCTCTGCCTACTGATAATGTATGAATTATTTTATGCTGAAGTAATCTACTTTGAGTATTATCTATAGAGTTTCCAAACAAATGACATTCTTCCTTTTTTCCCCTGTACTTTTATGAAAATGTTCAAATTCTTCAGAATTATTCTTTTATAAATTATCATCCATATAATGAATATAGGTTTCCTCAGTCATGTCACCTGTCTTTTGGCATGAGGGCTTTTTGAAGAATAGGTAGTCGTGTAATTATTTATAAAATAATACCATAGAACTAATTAGAGAATCCTGTCTGGATCTTTGCTTTGTATGACAGTCTGTCGTACATTGGTTAAACATCAATTGGAGACATCTTAAAAGGCTTTTGTTCTGTTCTGCTTTTGATGTTTCATTTAGCTTTTTGGGAAGTCACATTGCTTTTTGTTGGACTGAAGGAAAGGATTAAAAATGATTAAAATGATTATATTGAGCCAGATCTGAATTAGATCTGAATCCAAAATTAGTTTCCCTAGACAACCAAAACAGTGGTAATTTTGGATTGAATTTGGCCTTCTCCCCATAGGTTAGTGGGTACATTTGTATCTGTGGAATATTATAAGCCTTTCAGAATTGGCTAGACTTAATGAGGGCTTTTCTTTGGGGTTTCTTCCTCTTTTAGGACATGTGAAAATGAAATTTGCCGTAGTTAATTTGGTGGATAGCAGTAAAACCAAATATCTGTGTCCTTTCTTTCTGAATATGAGGCTTAATACTGAAAGTTTTAAAATAACCTTTTTCTTATAAATTTTAACTGATGTTAACAAAACTGTGTGAGTTTTTGCAATTTAAGTAATAGTTTCTTCATAGCAAGTCATCTGACCTGGACTGTCAAGGAAGTTAACTACTAGGGATGGTAGAACTCATTAATTTTGGTTTCATTCCTGTATTTATTACTATTCATTTCTCTTTGAACAGGTTGTTCCTTTCAACAGCTTTTGATGAAATTCAGGAACATACTTTTTTACTTGAGCAATTGTCATGAGTAAAAATGAAGTAGGAAAATAAAATCGCAGATTAATGAGAGCCATGTTGTATTGTTCACTAGGCAGTGAAATCAGCTGTGCAGACCATCACTGTTGGAGGAGTGAGCACATCACAATTTAAGACAATTATTCCTCTGGCAACTGCTCCCAATGTCCAGCAGATTCAAGTGCCTGGAAGCAAGTTTCATTATGTCCGACTTGTTACTGCCACAACAGCCAGTAGCTCAACCCAGCCAGTTAGTCAGAATCCCAGTACAAACACTCAGCCTCTTCAGCAAGGTTAGTAACCATTTTTTTAAAAACAATAATTAATGCTTTGAACATTATTATAGAAATTGGTCCTTTTCTTGCTGAAATCCTGATTAAGTATGGCATTTCAGCTGAGTATGAATCAGCAGCTGTTGCAGAAGGCAGTGAAATAGAATCCCAGTTGTATATAACTATAGTATTTTGTTCTGCTAGAAACTGATACACAGTGTGCTGTAATACCAGATAATCATACTTAGTCATCAATTTGTGGGTAGCCATTTTATTGCTGGTTTAAAAGCCTACATTATGCCAGTGGGATAGTTTAAATGGAACCAAATGATTTATCTTATTTTCTAAACTACAAAGCTGTCTAAACTACACAAGGTTTGGGGGTCAGTTGAAATGACCAGTAGGCAAGGTATAAATGATAAGTATGAACTTTCATCCTTTACTTATTTTGAATCTGTAATTGCTAATGAAAATCAGTTAAAATGTTTTTATTTTACTCATTGGTATTTTTCCTGAAAAGTATTCCTGTTTGTAGTCCTACTTTGTTTGTGTTTAATCCTTCCAGCCACCTGATATACATACACAGACTCAAACACATAACCTTTCTCCATATTTATCTACTTGTTAAAAAATTGAAACTGTGAAAGGATGAGGACAGTTTATATCTGGGGCCTAATTTTTTTCCTTGGAAGACTACTGCATATTCTGTCAATGTCAAAATGACGTGGCAAGTGAATGATCTATTGTTTGCTGGATGTAAATAGATGAATTAAAGACCATTTGTTTGCGCCTTCAGTTTTATTAAGGAATCAGAGGGTTGGAGCTGTCCATTGCTGATAGCTAGTTCATCTAAGGGAAAGTGGAAGAAAAATCTTGGATTTTAAATTACTGATGGGAGAAAATGGAGGGTGCATGAGGGAAACAGTATTTTAGTGTGTATTCTATTAAAATTAGACATAATTATATAAAATAGTAATTATATTTTCTATTCCCTCTTTAAACTGATTTTGAAAGGAAATCTTTTATTACAGTGTTCTTAATGAGAGGAAAAATGAAATTTGCGTGTACTGCTGACTGAGGAAGTCAAGTGTATATTCTCTCAGTACTTAGCAAGTGCTACTAAGTGCTACAAGTCCAATTTTCTTATATATCATAATGATATAAAGCAGTCATTAGATATAGTTGGTTATATTTTATGTGTATACACACAAATGCTGAGTATCCATTTCCAGCATAACGTTAGCACTGATTTACTCATTATCAAGCATAAGCGTTTGGTATGAGTAGAAGAGGAAGCTGAAGATCCAGGAAGAGTGGAGGAGCGGGTTGGACATTTCATAATTCTAGTGTATTTACCATTTCCTTCTTTTCCAACCTTATGTCTGTCTTTCTGCTTCTCTCTACTTCGCTGTTCTCTTTGCCTCCTAGCAATCCCTCACCCCTCTCCTGCTTCCCTGCTGCTTCCTTTTTTGCTTTCCTTCACTTTCCCTCTCTGTTCTCCCCTCTGTCTCTCTGGCTTCTCCACCTCCCTCTGTATATTCCCTCTTCCCACCTGCTCACATACATATGCCACCCATGCTATTTCCCTCATATCCACCCATATTTCCCTATTTTTGTCTTGCTCTCCTATCCCACAAAAGATCTGGGTATATGTAAAATATATTATTTCATAGGAATAATGAGTTAAATTTACAATCTTCTTTAGAGATACACTGAATAGTTGCTGTAGTTCATAAAATGTATTGATGTGTTTTTCTAAAGGCTTAATTCCGTATGAGGGATTTACTTAAATGCCAAAGGGAATTGGGCTCATCTTGTACATTTTCCCATCAAAGCCATACAAACACCAGTATTCAAACGTTCCACCATATTAATTACTGGCTGGATGGCAGGTAGCACAGTAAAAGGACCCAGAAGATTGCTTGGTTAATCTCTTTAGAATATAATCTACAATCTTGGTTAGGGAGGAAATCAATTTAAGAAATTAAAAACCCTCAAACACTTGCAGGTATGGTTTCTAAAGTTTCAAAGGAGACTGTTCTGAAAGGATTGTTCAGAATTGCTATTAAAGACCAAAAAAATTAAAGATTATGCCAGCATCTATGAAAACTGCAGTAGTGGTAATGTGGGACCATGCTCAAAAGTTGAGGAGGAAGCAACTATGCCCCAGTTTAAAAAAAAAAAGTTGAGGAGAAATCCAGACTATTGACGTAGTTATATAAGTATGACCCCCTTCCCATGTATATTTTATACTGTTCTTTTTTCTGACCACTACGTTTTCTGTTTTCTGCATTCCCCAGATTTCAGTTAAAACGCAGCATGCGTATGCCAAGCTAATGTAAACCCAGAATTCCCCAGTTTTCTAGCTCTGTGTGCGTGCGTGCGGACACTTCCCTGTCCTATCCTTATGAGAATCATCCAAGTCTCCCATGGGATGTGGATAAAGGCAGGACACACACTCCTTCCCCGTCATTTCACAGACCACCAGGAAGTTCCTGCATTTCTCTAGCTGTGCAGTTACCTCAGAATTGCTGCTTGTGTGCTCGTGAAACAGTGACTGTCATTGCCTTGTCAAGGAACAAAGTGGTATAGGGTGTCCTCTCTTCGGTGTCCCAAGCACGAATTCAGGCTTTTAATTCCTTATAGTATTGCTACAGTGGTTATTATAATCAAAACAGAACAGGAAACAATTTCAAATCGGGTATCAGATGTCATGGCACTGCTCCTGTAATTCATGGTCATACACTCTTTTTGTATAGCAACTTTATTGAGATACAGTTCTCATCTACCATAAAATTCACCCTTGTTAAATACAGTACAGTTTAGTAGTTTTTAGTATATTCAGAGATATGCGATCACCACCACTGATCATACGCTCCTTCTGGAGGTCTCCCACCTTCCCACCTACCCACTTCTCCCTAGTTTGTCACCTTGCTGCCAGGGCCTGCTCCCTTTTAGATCTGAGTACCCTCTCTCTAATGTTCTTCCAGGGCTCTCAACTTCTCATCTTCAGCCATCAATCCTTCCATCCCCACCAGAAGTAAAAAAAAAAAATTGTTAACATTATTAACAGTCTTTCTATCCAAGGAAGTCTGTTCTTTTTCTTTTATTGTTCAGAACAGTTTGTTTGATTCAGTGTTCACAGCAGTTTAGATCCCGTTATCTCAACCTCTCTCTTTCATAGCAGGCTCTAGGCCTTTTGCATAAATAAGACCCGAAGGGATGTCCTTTCAGTCTTCTTAAATCCCTCCTTTAGACTGAGGAAGTGGCAGTAGGCAGTATTAGAAATGGTACTTCTTTTGATCCAAACATACAGGTCTAGTACCAACCTGTTTCCTGAACTTCATCACTGTATTTCTGCATGTCAGGTTTCATCTTCCCTTTAGATCAACTCATCCTTGAATTTTAAATTCTAATAGCTGTCATTTTCCCATTCACTTGAAAGCTCCATGATAACCGATTTTTTTTCCCTTGTACCTACGGTTCCTGCCGTCCTTTCACCTCCACCCTGTCTCTTGCAGCTGTTCTCTCCTTTCCATTCCCAGTGCCATCACCGCAGATTAGACTCTCATGTTTTGTACTCTTCTAACTTTCTTTGTTTCTTGCAGCTCTGTTCTATTTTACATACTGCTGCCTTGTACAGTTTCTTTTTGTGCCATTCCAAGGATGTTTCCGGACATCACAGTCCTCAGAAACTTCTCATTGCCTGCTGAATTAATAATACAGATTAAATATACAGATGTCTACCCTTACATTCAAGGCCTTCAACAAAACAGCCACAGTCTGCCTTTTTTTTTTTTGCCAGTGCTTGCCTACTTTAACCCTAGGTTCCAGCCAAACCGGTCTGTCCCGTAGCACTTTGTGAAGTGCCCAGCATCAAGCCTCCACTTCTCTTGCTCTGCCTCTGTGTGAACTGCCCTCCTCCAGTCTGTATGCCCGCTCTGCAGCCTGACCATTGGTCAGGACTGTCTCAGACACTGTCCTCTATGCAGCTTTCCCCGTTCCCAGCCCCTGCCAGTCAGATGTATGTTCTGTCTCCTTTGCTCTCCCACAGTGCTTTCTCTTTTTTTTTTTTTAATAATGTTTATTTTATTTGGATACTCATCTAATCTGCTCTACTTGAATGTAGTCTCTTTGAGCAGGTGTCTTGTACTATAGTTTCCCTGGAACACTGTCTACAGTGACATTTATGTAGCAGTAATGGTTGTAATAACAACAAGAACAATAACAGTAATGGGAACTAACGTTTATTGAACACTTACTATCTGTTGAGCACTGTTGTAGTAAATTTTCATGAATTAACATATTTATTTCTCTTACCCTGTAAGGGAGATACTATCCCTATATTGCAGATGGGGATACAGGCAAAGAGAATTTAAGTAGTTAGAAAGCAGCAGAATTGGGATTTGAACCCCCAGGGTCTTATGATTTAGGAGACTACATTCTTTTTTTTTTTTAGTTTACTTTTTATTGAAGTATAGTTGAATTAAGGAGACTATATTCTTAACCTTGCTGCTATGCTGCCTTTTAGTAGTACTCTGTAAATAATGAATTGTACACAGAATTAGAAATAGTATAGAACAGCATTGTTACCCAAGTTCCTGAATGGCAGTTTTTAATTTATGCATCATTTCATCTCACTGGATTTAGTAGTGAATATATAAAGCATCTGAATACAGATTGAAGTATTTTCAGTAGAATATCTTAAATGACAGACATTCTCTCATAAAGTGGATAGACTATAGCTACCTTAGATATAAGTTCCCTAGTTAGATGGGTTAAAGAATTTTGAAAGTAACTGTCTTGATTAAAGATTCCTCCAAATAGGAAACCAGTGGAATTCTTTAAGCTGTCTCATGAGGATATCCTGAGGGAACTAAGTATCTTAAATGTTTTAAATACTATTTTCTGTAAACAAACTGTCCTTTTCCTCCCTCCTTTTTACAAAGCAAAGCCAGTGGTCGTTAATACCACCCCAGTGCGGATGTCAGTGCCACTTGTCTCAGCGCAGACTGTCAAACAAGTGAGTATCACATCACTTCTTCTCTCAGTCTCTCCCAAACAGACAATTTACTTTTAAAATTGAAAGTTAAGATTTACGTTTAAGAGATTTATTTATTTATTTATTTTTATTGAAGTATAGTTGATGGACAATATTATATAAGTTACAGGTGTACAATATAGTGTTTCACAATTTTTAAAGTTTACACTCCATTTATAACTACTGTAAAATATTGGTTATATTCCCTGTGTTGCACAGTATATCTTTGTAGCTTATTTATACATAATAGTTTGGACCTCTTAATCCCCTAAGTTTAAGAGATTTATACTGAATTGAGAAACTGTGAAATTTATTTTCGTGGTCATTGACATACTTCCTTTCTTTTTAGGTTGTTCCAAAACCAATCAATCCAACTTCCCAAATAGTCACCACCAGCCAGCCACAGCAGCGACTTATCATGCCTGCCACGCCACTGCCACAAATCCAGCCAAACCTCACGAACCTGCCACCAGGCACTGTGCTGGCACCGGCTCCAGGAACAGGGAATGTAGGCTATGCGGTGCTTCCTGCTCAGTATGTGACTCAGGTATGGGCAAAAAATTAAGTCATCGCATTTCAAAAAGTTTAATTGGGTCTAAGATGTCTAGCATTATCACATTCTAAAACTATTCAAAAACATCTAACTCAGTGTTTAGACTGTTTCCAAAACCTTGAATTGTTAATGAAAACTTCTGAGTTTATTTTTATATATCTTTAGTATTTAGAAATATACAGCACAAGTCAAGTATACAAGTCAGGCAATTTGGAGCTGAGAACAGTTTGGTAGGAGGGCAAGATCATGTAGATATAAGAGAAAATACGTTGAGTTAAAATCAGCAGAGTCCCGGGCTTCCCTGGTGGCGCAGTGGTTGAGAGTCTGCCTGCCGATGCAGGGGACGCGGGTTTGTGCCCTGGTCCAGGAAGATCCCACATGCCGCGGAGCGGCTGGGCCCGTGAGCCATGGCCGCTGAGCCTGCGCGTCCGGAGCCTGTTCTCCACAACGGGAGAGGCCACAACAGTGAGAGGCCCGTGTACCGCAAAAAAAAAAAAAAAAAATCAGCAGAGTCCCAGTGAGTTTAGAAAGCGCTGTGACTGTAATGGAGTTCCTCCTCACATTATGAATACGATGCCGCTCACCTGTTCTTGGAAAATAGACTGTGAGATGCACTTCCAGGTGACATATCGATAGTGATCCGTCCAGATCTGGTCATCTTTAGATGACATCTGGTTATCTTTGGAATCAAAGCCACATATTATCCAATTGGCTGGCTTGGGTTAGGAGTGCTGCTTTCTAGGAAGAAGGTAGAAGTTGTTTTCTTTTTCATGTAAAAATCTAGCAAATTAATTAGCACCATATTCTAAGCTGTTGAGTTGATCTACTCAAGATTATAAGAGAGACAGAAACCTGTGTACTTTAAAGAAGTGTACTTTGGAGTATGTTATGTGGCTACTGATTGAAAAAATTAGTGTTCAGTATTTTTATCATTAGCATCTCTTTTCTTATGTTTAGAAATCAGTGTAAAATAGAAACTTAATTATTACGTATGTAACTTCTCATTCTCTATAACTTGTGATAAATGATCACATTTTATTTATTTTATTTACAAGTAGACACATTGCATTTTTCTAGCCAATACAAATTTTACTACAGTACTTTCAGGACATTCATCTGGAATTTCCTAATTCTGATATCCTGTGAAAGAATTTCTTACATTTATGCCATGTAGTACTTTAAAATGTCCACATTGTTTTTACCTCTGGTATTAGTTTTGGGTCTTTAGAAGAGCTCTATGAGGTGTAGTGAGTATGTTTGTATGAAATTCTCCGTTCTGTTTTTCCTATTTTAATAGATGAATTTGTGCTTCTTACCGATCATTATATTTAGGAGTATTGTCTATTTTTGTAAATATGGTCTGAAATTACCTTTCTTTATATGTAGCTACAGCAGTCTTCCTATGTGTCTATAGCAAGCAACTCTAACTTTACCGGAACACCTGGTATCCAGACCCAAGCAAGGCTTCCGTTCAATGGGTGAGTGAGTTATTTGAATATATGTAAGTTAAGTTGTTTGATCAGGTTAAATGCAACATCAAATATACATATATATTTCAAAATACATGTATTTAATTTTTTTCCCCTCAAAGCCATGTGAGTGTGCCTCTGCGGTACTTTTTATTTTGAAATACTTTAAACAGAAAAGTTGCAGGAATAGTCAGAGAACTCCCAAATTATCTTTTACTCCGATTCACCAGTTCTGGTACAGGTGATTTGTTATTTTCTCTCTCTTTTCTCTTTTTCGCTGTCTCCTCCTTAATATGTTTTAAAAATGATATTAACTAGTTTTTAAATTGTTATTTAGGTCTTTGCTTTTTCTTTTGCTTATTTGTTTTTTAATCTGTCAATTGCTGCCTTTGCAGTATTGAGAAGCAGTGCTTTAGTTAATTACATGGAACCAGTCTACCTCTCCTCTCCCCTCCTAAATTCCAACTTCACACACCCTTTTCTACTTACTACCTTTCATAATTGAATCCCAAAGAGTTTAGAGATTTCAATTTTAGTTCTCCTAGAAGAAAGAGTATATTTTGTGGAATGTTCTTCAGAAACTATTGATAACTTCCTTTTCTTTTTTTTTAATCCATATCTTGGCTCTCTACCTTTCTTTTCATGGTACAGCTTGCTTTTCAACTTAATGTAAATGGAACAACATAAACTTTTATTAGAGATGGGTACATTTGTTAAAGCTTTATTTTAGGAGGAATTTACAGATTAGAGACTTTTCTCAGTTTAAATAGTTACCTTTAATTGATTAAAATGTATATCTTTTTGTTTGTGTCTGTGTAGCATAATGCCATCAGAGTCTGCCAGTCGGCCCAGAAAGCCTTGTAATTGTACAAAATCGCTGTGTTTGAAATTGTAAGTCCTTTTGCTGCTGTTTCCTCATTTGATATAACTGAAAATGCTTTTAAAAGTAAGTGGAGTTGGGCTTCCCTGGTGGCGCAGTGGTTGAGAGTCCGCCTGCCGATGCAGGGGACGCGGGTTCATGCCCTGGTCCGGGAAGATCCCACATGCCGTGGAGCGGCTGGGGCCGTGAGCCATGGCCGCTGAGCCTGCGCATCCGGAGCCTGTGCTCCACAACGGGAGAGGCCACAACAGTAAGAGGCCTGCGTACCGCAAAAAAAATAAAAATAAAAAATAAGTGGAGTTAACTAAAAATTCTTAACAGACCAATTTCATAAGTCTAAGTAATTAAACATACGAGTGAATGAACACATACGACGGTGTAAAAAGACTCTTTCATTTATTCAGAAGGAAATAATTTTAGAGTCTTTACTACAGATGAGGCACTGGAGTAGGGCTTACGGATCCAGCTGCATGAGACAGACATGATCTCTGTCCTTACTAATAAATGTGATCTTATTTAGGACCTTTATATTTGGTCTCTTAAATGAGATGATACTCTGAGTAGTTTTTTTTAACTTGTTGATTAATTTGCTTGTTAGTACTGAAGAGATTTGACGTGAAACAGTTAAATAAAAAGCAGTGGTCTTATGGGGGTTTAGAATCCAAAGAAACGTGACAGTAGTTCACGTGAGCAGGTTCCACTAATATAATAGAATATAGCCCATGTTTTTCCTTTTTGTGATTTTGAAATAACTTACTTTTGGGGTGCATAAAAATCACATAGCTCTTGTGTTGACAGCTGTTACTACTGGAACTAAGTTTCTAAACCAAAATTCTAGGAGCTGGTGACTTTACTTTTGGGCCTTGTCAGTACCTGTTGTTAACTCTATAAGTTGGTGGCTCTGAATACATTTCTAAAATGCTTTACTGCATATATAATGATAATTTCTAGTTTTGTTTCTCTTAAAAATGACTTTTTTATATGACTTACAATGATTTTTATATTCCAGATACTGTGATTGCTTTGCAAATGGTGAATTTTGCAACAACTGCAATTGTACTAATTGTTATAATAACTTGGAACATGAAAATGAAAGGCAAAAAGCAATAAAGGTGATTATTTCTTGTTTCATTTAACTGACAGAAGTTTACAATTTCACCTGTTTTTTTGTTGAGCTCAAGTATTTTATGAAGAAAATTAATTCCCTTTGCAGAATTTAAGTTTAATCTACTGTGATTTAACATCACTTGATATTTGATCTGTTTTGATAGGCATGCCTTGACAGAAATCCAGAAGCTTTTAAGCCCAAGATAGGGAAAGGAAAGGAGGGAGAATCAGATCGACGTCACAGCAAAGGATGTAATTGCAAACGATCAGGATGTCTTAAAAACTACTGTGAATGCTATGAGGTGAGTTGAGGTTGGGAAAAATAATCTAACCATCTTTTGAAAATAACTTCAGAAAGTGCATACAAAAAAAATTTACTTGTAAACTGGGAAATTACTTTGCAATTGCAGTTTGAAAATATTGCAGTTTGAAAAGTCAGCCCAAGGGCCCTAATTTGAGGAAGACCTACCTTCTCGCCTCCCAAGCAGGGCTTCAGAGTAACAGTACCTTTGTTTTGTCATTACAGCTTGGGGTCTCATTAGCAGAGTTACCAGCTCATAACTTCGTGGTCATTGTACCTGAAAGTATGCAAACCACAGCACCAGTTTGTTGATTTTCAATAACAATAACATCAAAGTGGACTGGACACTCTGTAGTAGTGGTTCTCCACTGAGGGGTATTACTACCCAGTTTCTCCCCTACAGACTTTTCGGAAATATATACGGATAATAGCCTGCATTTCAGGGTGCAGTCCTGAGAGTATAGTCTTATCTTGTTCCAAATGCTAGTAGTGCCCTGTTGAAGAACACTGCTCTGTGGAAAATTAAATTATGTTAGAAGGTTTGCCTTGTGAGCATAAAAATAGGTAAGGAGGAATATGTAATTGCTGGATGAGGTTATTGGCTACTGTGAGGTGACTGCATCCATTTTACCATCTAATCATCCCACTCAACTGGCTGTTTTTATTTATGGGTCAGGCAGCATCTTTTCTGGAAAATGTATATTGAAACTCTGCTTTGATAGATGCCGTGTAAATGATCCACTTGTTTCAGACAAAGTACTATATAGTTTGTTATTTTTATTTTCAAAGCTTAAAGAAAGCAATCTAGTCATACCCAAGATTAATCCAAGGTTACTACAATTGGTTTCTTGGTGCGTCCGAAACTCATTCCTACGGCAGTTGGCTCTTCTCATCTGTTATATTTTCATTCGTTCAGATTTCATATGCAGAGGGAAACCTTATTTTAGTTTTGGCCAAAGGCCTGGCCTGGTAAAGTAATACCAGCAAGTACTGCACTCTCCCTTGGCCAGGTGTGCTCTGCTCTAGGAGCGCGTACCTGCAGCCCAGTGCCCCACCCCCATACCAGGTGTGTCGTAGTAAAGATTTTGTGTACTGTATTCTCTCTGTAGTGAATTCTTAATTTACATATTTCAGAGGTCAAATACTCCTCTCAAAAACTACAGTAAAGCAACATTTTGTTAGTCCTAAAGTCAGTAGGAGTGAAAATTGCACATAATCAAGATTATTTTTGAAAGTCTCTTAAACAGTGTCGCAGAGTCCAACAAGCCAGTTTTTCATTCACATTGGGAAAGACTGACTCTTGTTTGCACACCTGATGAGATAGGTGGCTTCTGTTCACAGACCGTATCATACAAAAATTGTCATGAATATGTAAGCATGTAAGCTATAAAACCAATTCCACACACAAAAAAGAGAAAATGGAAACTGTTATAAAGCTGGGTCAGAAGGGCAAAGAAAGCCTTTCTTGCATATGGCATTGAACAATCAATACATGCTAAGCATATGAAATTCAGACATACATGAACTAAATAATTGAACTGGTTGACAATTCTGTGAACTAATAGAAGTAGAAAAGGCAGTGGACTGGTTGAAATATGTTAGAAGAGAGAAAGCTGCTCTATCTATTTTGATAAAATCCTTGACATTCAGGACATAAACAATGTCTAATAACTAATATGTTGTTCTAAAAGACCAAGCAATGGAAAAACTTGGAATACAGTGAACTCTGACTAGCAGTGGCCAGTTGGCTCACTGTGAATTACTTATGATGTTGTCTGACAGTTTGTGTTGTTCATCTTTTGAACTGACTTGGCTTTTTTGGTCCAGTTGGTCTGCATCTGGATAAGACATTGATGTCCCTTTCACACGCTTTTCAGGGCTTGTTGATTGAATGAGTGACTGTCCACATTATTTAAGTGATTGTGACTTTTCCTGTGACCTTTTCCCCCCTCCCTCTTTTTTTTTTTTTTTTTTTGGCCACAAGAGAAGTTGAATTAGCAATGCTAAATGGATGACTTGTATTTGTAATTTCTCCCTCCTGAGTTCCTATTAGACATTATTAGTACCTTTCTTATAATTCTTAAAACTTAATCCAAATTACCATTATCAGTATGTCTTCTTCCCCCGGAGGTTAGGAATTTTATCTCTTCACCATTAGATACTTATTATGTATTGCTTCAGTTGGATCCCAGACTGGCTCCTGGTAAATAAGCCGGTTAACTCAAAAGGTATATCCATTTTTTTTTTCCTTTGGTAAATGGAATTTATTAGTGTATTGTAAAAAAGGAGCAGGGTAGGTGTGTTCATAATATGATCCATTTATCTTACTGTAGAGAGGAAGGACAGTAGGCTTGTTTATTTATTTAAATTGATGTGGGTTTGCTCAAGAAAAAGTAGCCAACAAAAGATACTAAAATTTACTAGGAGTCTGGGAAATGTAAATTAAAGAACGAGATCTCACTTTATTAAAAAGAGCTATAGTATACATTGTTGGAGGGAATGTAGGA
Source organism: Aethalodelphis obliquidens (assembly GCF_003676395.1). NCBI lineage: Eukaryota > Metazoa > Chordata > Mammalia > Artiodactyla > Delphinidae > Aethalodelphis > Aethalodelphis obliquidens. The sequence goes on along the minus strand of NW_020838003.1, from coordinate 10,400,653 downwards.
AAGGCTTCCTTTATCCATTGCTAATGAGATGTGAGGTGTTATAGCCTTTTGAAAAAACAATCTGGCCACATCTATTAAAATTAAAATACATGTACCCTTTGAGCAGTGAGCCCAATTCTAGAAACCTAGCTCATAGAAATAAAAGCGTAATATATACAAAAAAATGTTTTTATGCATTGTTTGTGGAACTCAAGAACTGGAAACAAAACAAATGACCATCAGTAGAGAAGTGAATGCCCAAATAAAATGTGGCACATCCATACCAGGGATTAATAGCCAGTCATTAAACAGGATGAATTCAGCCTATGCCAGATGACTTGGAGGGAGGGATTTCATGAAGTATAGTGTGAGAAAAGGAAGATGCAGAAAAGTGGGTATATGATTATGTAAAACAAACAAAAAAAAAGAAAGACTTCTGTATTGGTGAGTTAATATATGTACATAAAGCCTGTGTTTTTCATAAATATACATATAGTTTATATATCTTTACATGAAAGGACACACTGGTTTAATACGGACTGTTGAAGGGTTTGGGGACTCTGGACAGGGGATTTATTTAGGGAGGGGGAGGTATTCATAATAAAAATAGTGTCTGTGAAATTCCTTTGATATGATACTGTGTGTGTGTTTGCATAAGTGGGAGGTCACCAACATGTTAATGGTGATTTGATTGAGGTGGCTGGATTCTGAATGACCCTTATTTTTGAATATTGTATCACTCATTTTTTAATAAAAGAACATTTGTTATTCATATCAGGAGGAAAATCTATAGTGGGGGAAAATTGGCGTGGAAGGCCTCAAACAAACATAGTATAGCCACTTTCAGAGTGGCCAAGAATACTGGACTTATGCACATGCATAGCTGGCCCCTTTGGTGTTTGTCACAAGAGATGTTTCCATTTTATCTATGTCAGTTGACCAGCTAACTCTGTCACCTATTGACTTGATTGTGGAGTCTACTATAGTGATGTCTTTTGGTTTTGATTTGGAAGCTTTTCTTTTGTAAATCTTTTAGGCAAAAATAATGTGTTCCTCAATATGCAAATGTATTGGCTGTAAGAATTTTGAAGAAAGCCCAGAAAGAAAGACATTGATGCACTTGGCAGATGCAGCCGAAGTAAGGGTACAGCAACAAACAGCAGCAAAGACTAAGTTATCCTCTCAGATTTCGGACTTGCTTACTAGGCCAACACCAGCTTTGAATAGCGGAGGAGGAAAGTAAGTCAATATTTGAATATCTTTTTATAGTATGATATATTCATTTTTGGTGAAGTTTCTTTTTGGGGGCAAAATTGGGCTCATACTTTTGGTTGTTGCACACCTGACTTTTGCATTTTCTGTCTTTAATTACTTGTAAAGGAATTTAAAAGTAACAGAAAAATCACTGTCAGATATATCGTACAGTTCTAAAATGCACAGTAGTGTATTAGGTCACTGTGCTTAATTTAATTGGATTTCTCCCTAATAAGATGAGGGAAATTTGAATAATTTGACAAAAATTTGAATAATTTGACAAACCTTGAAGAAAACCAAAATTTTTATACCTCTTCCTGGTTGTGTTGTTATGCACATTTTTTCACATTCTTACCTTCTTACCTTCCCGTGCCCATGTGGCACTTTCCCCACCCTGTTGGAGAGCCTGTCACACACTGTGTTATTGTACCTCCTTATTTCCCTAGACTGCTGAGCTCTGGAGTAGGAAAGCTGGAGCTTTACAGTCAGGCCGACCTGAGTTTAAATCCTGTCTGTGCTCTGTTGTAATTTGTGATTTTGCCAAGCACTTCACCTCTCTGGGCCTTACCTCGGTTTTCTTATCCCTCACATCACCCTTTTCACGTGGCTCTGAGGAGTAAAGCACAGCTTGGCAGGGCCCATTGCACATAGCATGCTGACTTGAATTTGTATTAGAGAGTTTGTTAGAGGTTAATCTGAGGAATTATTAAATGGAATGAGCCTTGAAAATGGTATTTCATTTAAAATGCCAAAGTTGAAATAAGATCCAACTTATAAAACTTATAAAAGTAAGGCTTTTGTACAAAATATTTCAGATATTAGTTCTAAAGAACTCTTTCTTGTAACTGGAGTATAATCAGCAAAAAGTTCTTGATTGAATGAAGTGGAAATGGACAGACACCTTAATGAGGGGTATCACAAAGGGTCCTTTCTGGTCATCTGCTTTCAGTAAACCTTAGGTTATTAAGTCTAATCTCTATGAGGAGATTAAAGATATTGCTACACTAAAATATTTACAATTAATTTTTCAACTTGGGAAGATGTCTGTTATTATGAAGTGTGACAGAACACAAAATTATGCACTGTTATTAAAACTAAGTATAAAAAAACTGTATTAAAGAAGTCCTACTAGCGTATTAACAAGCTTTTGCCTTTGAGTGGCAAAAATTTGATTTTTTTTTTCCATTTTCTTTCCTGTAGTTTCCAAATACTATATAATGAGTGCTACTGTTATACACTATTAATTACTTTTTCAATATTATTGTAATATTAACTTTATTGTAATATTTTAATATTATATTTTCTAATTTAAAATGCTTTTTATATTTTAAAGATTTCTATACAAATGTATAGCAGCCTAAATCCTGTCACCCTATCTTGTCATAGTGGGCCTTAAGTTCAGACTTCATTCATTTTGTTGTTGTTCTTGTTTTAAAATTTATTTATTTATTTATTTTTGGCTGCGTTGGGTCTTTGTTGCTGCGCACAGGCTTTCTCCAGTTGCGGCGAGCGGGGGCTACTCTTCGTTGCGTCGCGGGCTTCTCATGGTGGTGGCTTCTCTTTGTTGCAGAGCACGGGCTCTAGGCACGTGGGCTCAGTAGTTGTGGCTCTTGGGCTTAGCTGCTCCGCGGCATGTGGGATCTTCCCGGACCAGGGATCGAACCCTTGTCCCCTGCATTGGCAGGCAGATTCTTAACCACTGTGCCACCAGGGAAGTCCCAGACTTCATTCATTTTGTTTTGCAGTTTCCTTCTATCAGTGACTGCTTACTTACAGGTTGTTGAGTTACTGGTTAGATTAGGTTACCTGGTTTTGTTTCTTAGGCTCTACGACTTGGCTACATATAACTAGCCTCGGGATGGATTCCTCTGCTTTAATACTCAATAGTTCAGGTCTTTATGAATAAACTCCATGTACAGAACAGCATTGGGTGTCCCTGTTGTTTCATTTTTGATATCATGGAATAATGCAAAATTTTGGTGCGCTTTTTTTTTTTCACAAACATCATATGGGACTATGGGAAAGTGCTTTATTTTCCATGTTGTCCAGGAGATAGTGCTTTCAATTTCCAATATTATTCATTCATTCAGCAAATATTCATGGGGTGTCTCTGTGTCAGGCACTGTTGTAGGCAGTGCAGAAACAACAGTAAATAAAACAAAAACTGCACTCAGAGCTTATATACATGAATCAGGAGGACTTTTGTTATAGCAGTATCCAGTTAACATGTAGAGTTACATTTCTGTTAACCAGGTAACTTTGTCTAGGTTATATGTATTTTACGTAAAACGTTATATATAATTTTTTTTTTTTTTTTTTTTTTTTGCGGTACGCGGGCCTCTCACTGTTGTGGCCTCTCCCGTTGCGGAGCACAGGCTCCAGACGCGCAGGCTCAGCGGCCATGGCTCATGGGCCTAGCCGCTCCGCGGCATGTGGAATCTTCCCGGACCGGGGCACGAACCCGTGTCCCCTGCCTTGGCAGGCGGATTCTTAACTGCTGCACCACCAGGGAAGCCCAGGTCTAACTTTTTAAAAACTCTCTGGGATGTGCTTTTGTTCATCGCACATGCTGTGATGTTCAGTGTGCTTGCTGAATCGTGAAAATGTCGACAGAGATTTCTAGGTGAAAGAATGTCAGCCACTCTTGCTGTTATTCAACACCATCATCATCTCTCTCTTTCTTAAAAATCATTTCAGATTGCCATTTACGTTTGTCACTAAGGAAGTAGCTGAAGCCACGTGTAATTGCCTTCTTGCCCAGGCAGAGCAGGCAGACAAGAAGGGGAAATCAAAGGCAGCAGCTGAACGGATGATACTTGAGGAATTCGGGCGATGTTTGATGAGCGTCATCAACTCTGCAGGAAAAGCAAAAAGTGACCCTTGTGCCATGAATTGCTAACTCTTGCACAAAAGACTGATAAATCGAACTGTACAGAAAATTGAAGGTGCAGGGACACTTGATTTTCTGGAAGATAGTTTAACAATTATTGTATTGTTAATTCAGTCTTGTGAGACCTGAAATTATAATATTGAAAGAGGAGAAATTTTAAACGAGGAAATTACATTTTAAATCTTAGTTAAATCTGCTTATGCCCCTTCTAAATTGAATTTTTCTTTATTGTATTATATGGATTTTTAATTTGCTTGGGTTTCTTAAGAACTAGATGTTCTGTCCTTCTCATTCTATTGACAAAGAACATTTATAAATTACTATTATATAATTTATAATGTATGGCGTTGTATGACTTTGTTCCAGTAGAAAAAGCCAAAGAAGCACTGGTATTACCCGGTCATTCTTTGGTACTAGATCTAGAATATAAGCAGATATTATGTCTACATAAACGATGTCTTATGAAACATATTCAAATGACATTTTGTGTTTAGAAAAGCACTATCTTTTTAAGAAAAATCAACATTTTAGGGTGGATTCTGGAATATACCCTGTTGTCACTTTGGGAATTGTCAGAAGGGGAAGTACTCTGTAGGCACACTTTAAAAAAGTTATTTTGTTTTTTTAAAAAACATATAAAGTGTTAACGGACAGAAAATAATTCTCAAAGGGCAGACAATTTGTTTCTATAATAAGAAGTGACTAAGAAATGCTCTGGGATGTTTCCATTTTCTTTCAAGGAGGCGGTATGTATTTGAAATAATAAACTGTCAGTGATTAAGGGGTACTGTTAAAATGAGCGGTGCATGTGAATAGAAGTAAACATTATGATTATGTAGTGATAAAATAGAACCTTACATAATTACCAGTTAACAAATTTGGCTTGGATGGAGAAATAAAGAATATTGAAGCTCTAAGAGATGAATTTAGAGAAGGAGTTTTCATCTATACAAACAGTTCTTTTTATAGACTTTTGAACTAAGATGTTTCAAACCAATCTATGACTCTTACTTGATTTACTGAAAGGGGCCTCCTAACAAAGCTTTCAAAATTGTAGTGGGATTTCTTTTTATAAGGGAAGCTTATTATGGCATTATTTTTAGCCAGTGATTTGGTTAGCTAAAGGAATGAGTGTTTTCATATAATTACTAAGATAACCTAAATCATTTTCAGTAATTCAGAATTCAAAAGCTTTATGAATTTAAGAGCCTGTTATAATAGGACTCTGGATTTTATGATGAGAAAAAACCATGTTGGAATTCAGGCATTTTGCTAGGTACCTTAATCCTCAGTAATTAGTAGTATATGATTATTACATTTCCTACAAGGAATCTATAGTTGTATGTATTAAGTGTGTATATATGTTCATATGAACATGCAAGATATAGGCAATAGAAATTAAGTAATCCAAAAAAGATTCCGTTATTCATTAAGCATCTTCCTTTTAAAATTTGGATTTATAAAATTATAGTGCAGTAACTTTAAATGTAGATAGTGCAAACATTCTTAGCACCTCAATCTAGTATGTTTAATTAAAATTTGTAAAAATGTAAACTAGTGTAAGAGGATAAAATAATATCTAATCAAGTTATTTTTCAAAAGATTACAGTACCTTTTTTGTCAAAACCTAAACTTTGTTCATTCTGTATATATTCTGTGTTTAATTCTAATTGCACCTTTGTGATGTGTATTTATATACAGTGTGCATAAAATGTTTGTGAAATTTGGATTACAGTTGTAGATTATGTATGATGGCATTGCTTGAGAATGTTTTGCTTGTAAAAATTTGAAGGTGCAATCAAATGCTACTAGTTTTTCTGATTTTCAGGAAGCTATCTAAAGTATTAAGACTTTTCCTTCCTGTGTAGTACTTACTAAACAACTTTTTGTATTTAGGCATTTGCATCAAATTGCTGAACAAGATTAATATCCACATTAATTCAACAATTTTAAAAGACTATTTGGGGAGGGTTGGGTATATAATTTTTTAGCTCTATTTACATCCCAAAGTAGAAAGATTAAATTTATATTTACTAGAGCTATTCAAAGAATACACTTTTCTATATTGTAAAAACAGGACAGCAAAGTAAATCATACAGAAAATAAACATTTATACTATTCTGTAAAAAAAGGGTTTGCATTTTTTCTTTAATAACACCACTTTTAACCATTTAAGATGCAAGAAACCTTTTAAAATATCTGCTATTAAGTAAATTTGACATTACTTCTGAAAGCACACAACTAAAAAATAAATCTATCATTTTGCCCAGTTATCATTAACTATAAATTGCTTTGAAATGAGAATATGTCTTGTCTTTTTTCCACTGTTTCTTTTAAGGGCAGAAACTCTTTTCTCTTAATGTTTGATGTTCTTATGATGAGCACCTTTCTTAATTTCCTTTTCTCTCAAGAACTAAAAGCAACCTGTAGGTCTTACCTCTGGACTATTATGGGAAACAGAAACTTAATGTTACAGGTAAAAAAAACAAGCGGAGCAGTGACCTTGGGGGAGAGACTACTGTTTTGGCTTCCCCATTCTTTGATATGGACAACTGACATTTTCTCAGTCTTATGTAAAATGTGAATAAAAATACCTTTAGAAAAGTTTTCTATTTTTATTATTTTATAACACAAATAGCTAAGAAAATGAATGCTTCTTATGTAAATGCAGCTTCAAACCAGGACCTCCAGCCCTGTGATCATATTGCATCCCTTATGTGTTTTATAAAGGAATTCTGGAGCAGCAGCCCAAAGGAGAGGGAAGCCAACCAGCTAGAAAGCCTTGACTATTGTAGTTATTTTTCATTATGTAAATAACTTAGGACTTTTTTTTCCTTGTTAGGGCTTCTTTAATGCACATTTTGTCCTTATCTATAGACCAAATGTGAGCTTTTTATAATCCAAGTGATTTTATAAGATGTTAAGATATAAAGGCTTTAATTAAAATTTTGTTTAAAAATTGTCTTATGAAAGCATTTAAGGCATTTTTAGTTTATTCAAAAGCCATAAGGGTATATGCAGGGTAATGTTTAAAGCCACAGACTTTAGTGTAACTCTGTAGTTTAGTATATTAGTAAATGAAATCTGGCAATATGTAAAAAAAAAAAAACCATCATGACTAGGTTGGGTTTATCCCAGAAATAAAAAGTTGACCCAACATTCAAAGAAATCCATGTAGTTCAGTGTGTCAGCATACAAAACAAAAACTACATGACCATCTCAAAAATTGCAGAAAACCACCTTTTGAATATACCAAGTACTACTAGATTATATGCTTTAAAAGGGTGAATACTGTGGTATGTAAATTCTCTCTCAAAAAGTTTTTTTTCCAAAAAGGTGCAGAAAATCCTCTGACAAAATTCAACACCCATTTATGATTAAAAAAAAAAAAAAAAAAGCTCTTCAGCAAATTAGGAATAGAAGGGATCCTCAACCAAAAAAGCCTACAGCTAACATCATATGAATAGTGAAGACTGAATGCTTCCCCCTAAGATTGGGAACAAAACCCTCCTCTAAAACGTCGTGTCTGAGGTCACTGTACAATAAATTTTTTTTTAACAAAAATTATAGATTGGGAATGAATAAATATGACAGTATCTATTTGTGGATGGTGTGATGTGATTGCCTATATAGGAAAGTCAAAGGATCTTAATAAAAAGGTACCAGAACTAATAAGTGGGTTTAGCAACATTAGTATGCAAAAGTGTATTTCTATGTAGTAGCAATGAACACTTAGAAACTGAAATTCTAAAATTAGCATTTATAGTAGCACCACAAAACATGAAATGTACAAAAATATGTATAAGATCTGTATGTGAAATGTAGAAAAACATTGATTTAAAAAAATCAAAGACGACCTTCAAAAATATATACATATTATCGTATTCATGGATTGGAACATTAAATGTTATTAAGATATCATCTCTCCCCAAATTAATCTATAGATTCAACGTAACTCCAGTCAAAATCCCAGCAGGAATTTTTGTAAAAACAAGCTGATTATAAAATTTATATGGAAAGGTACTAGAATAGCCAAACATTTTTTTAAAAAGAACAAAGTTTGGGCTTCCCTGGTGGCGCAGTGGTTGAGAGTCCGCCTGCCGATGCAGGGAACACGGGTTCGTGCCCCGGTCCGGGAAGATCCCACATGCTGCAGAGCAGCTGGGCCTGTGAGCCATGGCCGCTGAGCCTGCGCGTCCGGAGCCTGTGCTCCGCAGTGGGAGAGGCCACAACAGTGAGAGGCCTGGGTACCACAAAAAAAAAAAACAACAACAAAGTTTGAGGATTCCTACTTGACTTCAAGACTTATATAAGGCTAATCAAGATAATGTGGTATTGATGAAAGATCCATGGATCAAGGGAACAGAATAGAGAGCCCAGAAATAGATCCATATTTATGTGGTCAGTTTTTGACAAGGGATCAAAGGTAATTCACTGGAAAAGGATAGCCCTTTAACAAATGGTGCTGGGATACCATCAATATGTGAAAATATGAACTTATACCACACACCAAAATCAACTGAAAATAGATCATAACCTAAATGCAAAACCTAAAACTGCAAAATATCTACAAGAAAACAGGAAGAAAAATCTGTGTCCTTGGTTTAGACGAAACTAAGAAGTATGATCCCTAAAAGAAAAAAGAGTCAATAAATTAGACTTATCAAAATTAATGTCTGTTCTTCAAAACACTGGAAAAGTAAAAGCCACATTATAACCTTTAAAAATTGTGAACCACTATGTTGTACACCTTAAACTAATACTGTACATCAACTACACCTCAGTAAAAATAAAAAGCCACAGACTGGGAGAAGGTATTTGCAGGACTCATTTGATAATGCACTTGTATCCAGAATATATAACTAACATTCAATAAGAAAACAACCAACCAACCTTAAAATATGGGGAAGAGACTTGAACAGACATTTCACCTAAGAAGACTGAATGGCACATAAGCCTATGAAAAGATGTTCAGCATCATTAGTCATTAGAAAAATGGAACTGAAAGCCACAGTGACATATCACTGCACACCCATTAGAATGGCTAATTCAAAACAAAACCCTGACAATACCAAGAGCTAGGGAGGAAGCAGAAGAACTAGAACTTTTCATACATAACTGGTTGAAGTACTGCATGGTGGTACATCACTTTGCAAAAAAAACAGTTCAAGCAGTGTGTTATAAAGTAAAACATACACTTACCATGTGACCCACTGTATGGGTACAACACATTTTTTATTTACCCATTCATCAGTTGGACATTTTTTAGCTATTATAATGCTGCTATGAAATTTGTACATTTCTCTTGGGTGTATGCCCATTGGTAGAACTGCTGGGTCACATGGCAATTCTACATTTAACTAACCTTTTGAAGAACTGCCAGGCTGTTTTCCAAAGTGTGCATTCCCACCAACATTGTATGAGGGTTCCAGTTTATCGATATTCTTGCCAACACTTGTTACCTGTCGTTTTTATTATAGCCATCCTAGTGGGTGTGATGTGACATCTCACTGTGGTTTTGTTTTGCATTTCCCAGACGGCTAATTTTGTTGAGCACATACTCATGTATTACAGGCCATTTGTGTATCTCCTTTGAAAAATAACTATTCATATTTTTTACCCATTTAAAAATTAGGGTTATTTGTCCTTTATTATTGTTCTTTGTATACTCTAGATACAAGTCCTTTATCAGATATATGATTTGCAAAAATTTTCTGTGTGTTGTCTTTCACTTTCTTGATGGTGTCCTTTGAAGCACAAGTTTTTAATTTTGCTGCACTACAATTTATTTTGTTTTGCTTGTGCTTTTGGTGTCATATCTAAGAAACTATTGCCTAATCCAAGTCTCCAAGATATACTCTATTTTATTCTAAGAGTTTTACAGTTGTACCTCTTACATTTGGGTCTTTGTTCCATTTAGAGTTAACATCTTTGCATGTGCATATCCAGCACTATTTGTTGAAAGTAAGAAGAATAAATTTCTGAAAGGAATGTCTGTTTTCTCCGAAGGGGGAAGAAAAAAAAAAGAACAAGGGTGTTGAGTAGAAATTGTAAACTAAATTACCCTAATCAAATATGAACAAATAATTTATTTAAAAAATTTCACTGTCAAGCATATCATATCAAGTAAATCTGACATCACACTTGTACCACTTCACTAGGGCAAGAGCAATTAACTGTGCTAATGGCAGTGATGGAAAGATTCTTGTCTTCAAAGTTTGTCCAATTTATCCAGCACTTAAACAGCGCAAAACACTATTTTAAGAAATTACAGAATATATAGGACGTGAGTGAAATGTAACAGCAAAGAACATAAGACGCTACAGATATGAACCTAATTTTAAGTAAAGATCAAGTACAAAACTTGGATTCATATAAGCAATAAGATAAAGGTGGTGATCTATAAACAGGCTTCCTTTAAATAAGATTTATCCCAGTGCATCTAAACTCATTCTACTGCAAACAACAAAACCCACAATATTTAGACTTCTCAGCAATAGCCCCTCATAAAATGTAGTACAGTACAACTCTGGTTACATTTCAGAATTGAAGCCGTTGTTTGAGGTAGAACCAGCAGAAATATATCAAAATACACTATTTAAGGGGAATTTCAACTAATAAAACTAAACTTTCACCTACTCATTAGTCTTTTACAACTTTAAGTTTTCATATTAACTGTACTTTGTGAACATTCACTCAATGACAATAAGAGTAGATATTTTACATACACAGGCGAAAAATGTGCTTGTTTCTTCTTTTTCCATTAAAATACTCCCATTTGTGAAACAAATGTTTTTCTATTTATCGTTTCAGATCTGGGTATTAGAGAATGGAGAATATTGTTCTTAGTATGTTTCCGTCTTCAGATTATTTAAGCTAAATTTCTGAAAAAACTCATTATGTAATTAAGACAAATTTTTTCACTCTCATTGACTCAACTGACCATCTTTTTCCAATTTATTAATCACATGCTATGAAATGCCATTATTCAACACTGAAAATATGTTTCATTATTTTCCTCTTCAGAAAGAGAAGTTGAAATAAGGGCTTCTTTTCATTCTCTGATGAGCACTGCGCTCCTCCAACAGGAGTCAAGTAAGTATCCACTCTATTTTATTACTTGAAAGTAGTATTTTGAAGTCCAGAGACAATGGACTGTGAAGATTACATCTCCTATGTATTCCCCAGGCAACATTTCCCAGCTTGGTTGCAGCACAAGGAATCATCTCATGGTTCGTGTTTACCTTCTGCCTGATAAGGCATAATGATTTCTATTTTAGGGTACCCCAGCAAAAGGATTTTGATGGTGGTGGTGTCTGATGTTTAATTTAGCCTAATTTTCATGTGTAAGTAAAGATTATATTCAAGGTTTGATAGGCATTCTATTTTTTTTTTTTTTTTTTTTTTTTTAGTGTTAACATTCTTAAGAGCTGAAAACCAAAGCTCTTTTAGGGAATGTAGTCTTTATAAAAAGGGTCGATGTTTTGGTGACTCCTCGTCATTATTCTCCCTTGTTTTCGAAGTATGTCCAGTCAGATTAATCAGTCGTATAACAGTAAATTCAAAGACAGCACCTGTTGGCTAGTCTGTTCCTACTGACTGACTTACTGCTTTCTACATTTTGGGTAACTCTGAAATGCTTGCAAGTTCTACCAAAGTCCGAGCAGATTTGATAATACGCATGATAGAAATTCCTAAGTCGGAACCACAAACTTGTCCACTCTGCAGAATGGTCAATTTGAAAAATATAGTAAGTTGAATTTTAAAGTAAATGTTGACCAATTATTTTTAATAAAAATTTTAATATATTTTAGGTCCTTCATTTGAACAGACAGCCGTCGTTCCTTAGCAAATGCCTGTATTTATTGGTATTAGCAAAACTTGAACATCTGTAATTCTGTAAAGATGACCAGTGTTTCCTTGACAAAGTTTTCGTTTCAGTTCTTTCTGAATGGTGTTTTAAAGGGTACTGAGTTACACCTTTAGCTCTGACCTTTAAGAAACAGATTATTATGTCCTTTAGTAACTTTACAAAGTGATTGATGGCACACACTTCTCCATCAAAGAGATGCTTATCTAAATCTACAAAAAGATAAATATGCCCGGAAAGCTCATGTAATATTTTTTGCTGAAGATAAAATTCCCTCTGTTTAGGAAGTAGTAGTTCATAAACTGCCATCCTTGAATGGGTTCTTACGACTCGCTCACAAATATCTATGACTCGGCACAAACTTTCTGAAGGGAAATGCAAGCCATTTTCCTTTTTAACACATAACAGTGATCCAATTTTAGAGGATTTGAGATCTGATGCATATAGTGCACTGATGCAGTCCTCACATGTTAAAAGAGCTGATAACTTATTTGCAATATAACCGGCACACCAGGTAAGATTTTGCCTATGATCTGACAGGTCTAGTAATGCCTCACTTAGCGAACAGTCAGACCAGTCTTGGCAAATATCCTCTTTGCGAAAAAGAGTCTTTATAACGCTGATACCATACTGACGCTGAACTGTCCAAAGGGCCAAGTCCGTCCTTCGAGCAACTGAAATGTCAAGGATGCTTACTTCACCTAGAAAAACCTCATCTTGTAATCTGTATCTGGTCTCCAAATTATGGTAAGCTTTCTGGAATGCCATGCAGGTAGGGTTAGAACTGGTTACCAATACCTGTCTAAGCATCTTTAGAAATAATTCCAGATGATCTTGACTGAATTTGTAAGTCAGAAGATATGGAAAAGGCATGACTTTTGGGGAAACGTAATTTTGGTAGAGCCATTTTAAGCTCTCAGCATTAAGCAAAAATCCCAGGAATCCCAGTTTTCGCTTACCTTTAATTATTTGATTATTGCTAATGTCAGATAATGTAACAAAAATAGTCTTGGCTTCAATTAACACATGGTTGATTTTATTAAAAGTTTCGGGTAATAGAGGTCCTTTAAGTCCCTTTCCATAATAGTTCCTACTATTAAAAATGTCAAACAGATTGTTAATTAAGCGTAAGAACTGGATGGTACCAATACAGTTTTGAAAAGGAGGCAGGCCTAATGACAGCAAACATTCTAACGCGCTGGCCACGCTCTCACTGAAGAGTTGGGCAGCACAATTCATTTTCAGTATGTGGTTCTTCAAATTTGCAAGTTTTCTTGGGATTCTCTCCATATTTGATAATTCCTGTTCCTCTAGTGCTGCTAACCCCACAAGGTGCTGCCAGTGTGCTGTGCCATTAATGAACTGAATGCTTTGAAAATTCTGAAATGCATTTCTTATTAATCTAAGCAAGTGGCAAGAATCAAAGAAGTATGCAATCTGTTGACTAGAAGATGAAGGATGCTGAAATGTACACTTCATGTTGTCTCCATCAAGATGTATCCCCAATGCTTTTGCCATCTGAACACTGTGAGCTGTAGCATCAGACGTGACAGCTAGAACTGTGATCCCTATGTCACTCAGTTTGCCAATCGTCAGACGAAGCAGCTGAGCTTGCAAATATCCAGACGTCCTGTTTACAAAAAAATAACCAAGAGGTGTCCTCCAGTGACCAGAAATACCCACTGCCATGAGCAAAATAGTTTCTGAGGCAAGTGGCGTTTCATCAGCATCAAGTTTGCCAAGACCAAAGTCCATAAACCCTAGCAAATGGTGACTGCTGGGGTCCCACTGAAGTTGTTGCTTGAGAGATATACCTTTTATTATCAGTGAACAATACTGATATAGCTGGTCTCCATTCTCTACTTTTCGTTGAAGAAAAGAAAAAACGTTGCTGCTGAAACCTGGACCGGGTTTGCATTTGGACAGCCATCTAGAAAATGTAAAAAATGAAAAACATAAAACACAAATGAAGAAATTAAAAAAGGGAAAATGCCTTAAATGGCATTTTCTACTAAAGTAGCCTCAAATCGCTGTTGAAATAAAGCCAAGTATAGTAGCCAAATTCTATCAACATTTCAAGCATATATTCATAGTTATGATAAAATAGATAATAGAGAAACTTAGAAACACAGAATAGCAACTGAAGATGCAAACATACCACAACATTTTTAACTTCTTACTCACTTCTTAATAAAAATCAATTACCCAGTTTGTTCTCATTGATGTGTTTGTAATTTAGATCATAAACCAGTCTTACCTGTACATTCACTGAGATGAGAAAACTGTTGAGGGGGAAGGAAACTGAGAACAGCTAGTACATCTACCCCATTTTATAGATGAGGAAACTGGGAGGAAGAGGGAGAGGTTAAGTTGCCTGGCCCATGTTGTGCTGCTAGTCATGCACAAATGTGAAAACCAGCTTTCCTGAGGCCCTTGTTCAGTGCTTTTTCTCACTGCTCTTTGAATTATGCCCTTTGGGGCAATAGAGTGTCTGCATCTGTTTGCTCCTATCCAAAGTACCTACACTATTATCTTTATCTTAGGAGTTCTTTCATAGTATTTCTTTGATCTTCCCAAACTGCTGATTATTCTTTTCTATTTCTGTTAGTGTCTGTCACTAACAGACAGAATTCTTTTCACTCAGTTCTAATTTACACTTTCTAATTTGTTATAGAGCAGGAAAGGAAGTAGCCAAGTTTAATAATTGTCTAAAATAAGACTAAATGGATTCTGAGGTAGACTGAAGTGTTCATCTTCACTGAAGTTTACTTTTATAACTCAAATGACTTTTTTTTTAAGGTTGAATTTCTGATTTGGGGGCTATATTCCAGGCTGCCAAGGTTTCTTCCTGGACAGCCATCTCTATTTAATAGAAATTTTAATGTACTTCCAGAAGTATTTCAGGACAGGGCTTTCCAAATATTTTGCTGCAACCAAGAAGTTTCATGAACACAATCTACCCTTACTATATGCCAGGTACAAATATACGTGTGTATATAAATGTATATACAAAATTTAATGCCACTTATGACCCACTAAATTTATTTCAAGATGCACTAACAGATCTGAAAAACAGAGTTACAGAATGCAAAAGACATACTCTGACTATTTAGGAGACAAAAGTATTAATCAGTTGTTTATATTTAAAAACAGGGCAAAATAATAAGACAATGAGAAAACAGAATAGTGGCTCTCCACCAGGGTGCTACAGCCCACTAGTACATTGAAAAGCCTTTTCAAGTGTGTCACCAAATTTTAATCAGTTGTTTAAAATTTATTCTTTTGCAGTAGGATTCTCAAATGAACACTAAAGATGCTAAATATGTTACATGTGCAGTAAGTATCTAATGAAACTACTTAATGCTTCAAGGTAAAAGTTCTAGTTTAAATAGGTTAAAAAAGCTTATGTTCCGGTGAGCTTGCTTTTTAAATGAAAATTAAATGGTATCTTAATGTCCACAACTACTAGAATGATGTTTCTCAGGCAGAAAAATATGTGGACTTGTTGATTTTTTCTTTTTAAGTTTTTAAAACTGAGAGTAGAAACACTCAAACCAAGTTTTTAGTGTTGTAGGGAAGTGACTGATTTCTCTCTCAAACCAACTTTTTTCCCCCACTCAAAATGAAAAAAAACTTTTTCTGATTGTATAAAATGACACATCCATTTTTTAAAATACTGAAAGAATATAGAAAAGTGCAAAAAAGTAAAAATCACTGTTAATACATGAACTTATTTACAAAACAAAAATAGACTCAAAGACATAGAAAACAAACGCATGGTTACCAAAGGGGTGGCACGGGGTGGGGGCCCGGAGGGATAAATTAGGAATTTGGGATTAGCAGATACACACCACTATATATAAAATAGAGAAACAACAAGGGCCTATTGTATAGCACAGGGAACTATATTCAATATCTTGTAATAACTGAAAATGGAAAAGAATCCCAAAAAGAATATATATATGTATATCTAAATCACCTTCCTGTACACCTGAAACAATATAGCATTGTAAATCAGCTACACTCCAATAAATAAATAAATAGATATTTTTAAAAAATCACTTAATATTTCAGGGACATTCTTCCAGATCTCTTTATGTATACATAACTAGATATAATTTTCAAAAATTATACTGAACCTATTTTTCTTTACTATAGTAATGTTATAGACATACTTTTGCATGTTCTTAACTACTGACCTACAGCAATATTTTAAGTGTACACATAGTAAAACTAAAGCATAAATAATTGAACCAACCTGTATTGAAGGACACTTAGGTTGTTTCTAATTTTTAAACAATACAAAGAGCAACACAATGTGTGTTTGTGGGCACACATACACTTATACATATCTATGTCATTTATGCAATTCCTAGGAGTAGGATGCAGGGGTAAATTTACTTATGCATGTATTAGAATAAATGAACTCAACTTTTAAAGACCTTTTGGGCCGCAGGTGCACATAATTGAGTCAATTTAAATATAATTCACATTCCCAAATTGTCCTTCAGACAGTTTATACCAATTATAATTGACATACTCATCAATATATTTTAAATTAAACATTAGCTTAGCTATGGAATAATTATAGGGAGTCACTTGGGTAGCTTAAAGCTCTGCTTAGGAAAAATATTGTGCTGAAGAGCCATAATGCTGAGCTGGGTGTTCTTTTTTAAGACTATTAGCTCCTCCCACTGTCTTGGTTATTTCTGAAGCTCTCACATCAACTCACCTATACAGGGAGCTAATTTACTAAACTGCAATGAATACCAAAATAGAAAATTAAATTAGGAACAGAAAAAATCTACTAAGATCATACTAAATGTATCACTATTATAATTAGGAAAGCTGAGGGTGCTATGACATTATTTCAAAGGAGCTGTGAAAACAAACTACCTTAAAGACCCAAAGCTCTGGAATTATAAGAAGCAGAGCCGTGGGAAGGTTCTGGACATAAAGAATTCAAGGGAGAACTGAAAAAGAATCCAACTTCAGTACAGAGAAAATTAGGGAGGTGACTGATAGTAGCTAAGAACTGAAGAAATAGTAGTTAGAAATGAGTGAGTGAGGTACCTATCTAACTGAATCAAGGGTTTTTTAAAATGTAAGTCTGGCTTGGTCTCCATCCATACAATGGATGGATACATCCAACCATACAATTGTATGGTCTCATCCATACAATTGTTTCTCCATTATCATGGAGGGAAAAAACAACTATTCATATTTTCTCCTTTCTCCCAAACTTCTAATGCTTCCTTCCCCAACTCTTAGCTATTAACTTCATGTCACTGAGAAAATAGAAGCAATTCGATAAACACTCATTTTCTTACCACCAAATCTGTTAACCTGTTGCATCTGTATCTCTCTCTTTTTCCTGTTTCGACGCATGATTTGTCCCTGCTCCTAATTAAGGCCAGACCTCCCTCCATAGCAGTGTTGGATGTTGCCCTCCTGCAGTTATCCTTTCTGTTGTGCATCACTGATTTTCTTATCTGCACTAGATCACTCCCATGGGCAGGCAAACAAGGTGCAGCATCTGCTATCTCATCAAATATCCTCCCCTCCATTTATGTTCCTTCCACTTACGGACACATTTCTCTTCTCCTTTCACAGCAAAACTCCTTGAGAGAGTCCATAATCACTGTCTCTGCTTCTTTGCCTTCCAGTATCTCTTGATTCCACTTCAGCCAGGCTTATCTCTCCATCACTGTACTGCAACTGCTTTTATCAAGGTCATCACTGATGTCTCCATCTTGCAAAATCCAATGGTCAATTGACTGTCCTCATCTTACTTGATCTCCAGCAGCATTTGACACAGTGCAATACTATCTCCTTGAGATACTTTCTACACTTGGCTTCTAGGCCATCACAATCTCCTGGTTTTCCTCCTGTCTCACTGGCTGCTCATGATCAATAAATGTTTCTTGAATAAATGAATATTCAATATGATTAGACATCTAATACTTAAGCACAGATGTGCTGAAAATAGATATAAACAGGGGAAATGAAGGGAAATGTAATCAAATAAAAAATTTTGACCATTCAGATTTCTCAGTATAAAATCTAGGTATTTCTAATATGCTGGAATAATAGATGGCCATGAAAACAAAATTTGGGTGATGGATAGTTTTTTTTTAAAGTCTGGGAGAATACATACCAAATTGCTAACTGGTTATTTTGTGGGATTAGGGGAATGGAAGTATTATAAATATTTTTCACTTTCTGGTATTTATATACTTACATATTGTTTCAATGTTTTATACTAAGCATGTATTACTATCACATTAAATAAGGTAACTTAGTTTCAGACAAAGTATCCAAAGAAATAAGCAACCCTTTGAGTACTAAAATTGTAAATCAAAATAATGACACAGCAAAGGTTACAAAATGAAAAATGACATGAAGAGAAAACAGATCAGTGTGAGCTGGAATTACCAGAGAAGACTTAATTCAGGAGTTGATGCAGAACTATAGAAATGAAGAAAACCATGGGGGACGGGGTGGGGGGGAGATGAGAAGTCGTATGGAATGTCTCACATAAACTGTAGTGTAAAATCAGTAACTAATGCTTTAAAACCAGTGCAAAGGAGAGGACTTGACTAAAAAACACGTGGAAGTGATAGCAACATAGTGTCTATAAAAATGTCCCCTGCTTACCAGAAAGTAGACGTTTATAAATAAGTGTAATATCTGGCCTAAATGGTAAAATCACATATGGAAGAGAGTGAATCAGCCTATACACAGATGTTCATCTCAATATACAAAACAGCACTTACAACCAAAAAATAAAAACAATATAAATGTCCAATAGTTGGAGAATGCCAAAGTTAAGTAGGGTACGACTACCTGATATTCTGCAGCTATTCAAGATCATAACTATGTAAAAAACTAGTAAATCTAAGCACAGAAAAAAGACTGGAAGAAAATTCCCTATGTTAATAGTAATTGTTTAAATATAACCTAGAGGAACAATTAATGAATTTTCCTCCTTTTTCTCTCATTTCTAAATTTGTTAGTAGCAGTATTATGTTAATAGTATGTGTGGAGGAAAATTCTCATTCATGTTTTTTTTTAAAGGGGATGTGATGTACATCATGGTGACTATAGTTGATAATACTGTACCTATATCTGAAAGTTGCTAAGAGAGTAGATCTTCAAAGTTCTCATCACAGACACATAAAATTTGTAACTATGTGTGTGATGGATATTAACTAGACTTATCTTGGTGGTCATTTTGCAATATATACAAATATCGAATGCAAATATCAAACACATAATTACATTGTATACCTGAAACTAACATAATGTTATGTGTCAATTACATCTCAATTTAAAAGAAGAGAAGTTTCCCCCCAAGTGGGAAAAAAAAGAACCCTCATAATAATCAAGGTCCTTCCTCCCACCAAGCCTCAGTTTCCCCCTTCTTTAAAATGAGGGGGTTGGGGCTTCCCTGGTGGCGCAGTGGTTGAGAGTCCGCCTGCCGATGCAGGGGACACGGGTTCGTGCCCCGGTCCGGGAAGATCCCACATGCCGCGGAGTGGCTGGGCCCGTGAGCCATGGCCACTGAGCCTGCGCGTCCGGAGCGTGTGCTCCGCAACAGGAGAGGCCACAACAGTGAGAGGCCCACGTACCGCAAAAAAAAAAAAAAGAGGGGGTTGGACTACATGATCTCTAGGAGTTTCTCCAGCCCAGAGCCCCTATGAGTCTGTTTTAAAGTTGAAGCAATAAGAAACCAAGAAGCACCTTCCAGGAGAGAAGGCTCCTGCCATTCCTGGGCGACCTCTGCCCCAATAGCAGTGGATTAAATGAAGTGCTGCTCTTTAGACAGCGATTTGAGGTCCAATGCAATTCTTCTTTACATCTGTTCAAAATCCTAAACAACCATCCAGGCATCCTTTCAGTCCACAAATATTTATCAACAGACCATTGTGTTCCAGGCACCCCTCCAGGGCAGGAGGTGTAACAAAGAACCAGACACAGACCTCATACTTGGGCAGCTCACAGTCTAGCGGGGAAGACAGTGTTAAGTACTAAGATTCAGTTCCACATTGTGTGCGTAAGAGGGTACCTAGTCCAGAATCGGAAGAATGGCAGGCCAGGATTCAGAAAGGATGTGATACCTAATCTGAGCCTGAAGGGTGAGGACCAATCTCCAGGACTAACAGGGAGAATGGGCATTTCAGGCAGATGGACTAGTAAGTCTCGAAGGTAAGGAAGCAGCAAGAAATGCCTTACAATAGGAATGTGGAATCTAAGAGGGCAGGGAGAGAGGCAGGAGATGAGCCGCAGAGTCCAGCAGGAGCCACATCACATCACAGAAGCTCAGTGAGCCACAGGAAGAAGTCTATGGGTAATGGGAGGTTTGGGCAGCAGGAAAGTGACTGGTATGGGTTGACTTGTGTCCCTCAAAAAAGATATATCATAGTCCTAATCTCCAGTACCTCAGAGTGTGATCTTATTTGGAGATAGGGTCTTTACAGAGGTAATCAAGTTAAAATGAGGTCATTAGGGCACACCCTAATCCAACATGACTTGGGTCCTCATAGAAAGAGGAAATTTGGACACAGAAACATACATGGATAATGGAAGACAATGTGAAGAAACACAGGGAGAAGGACCACCATCTACAAGCCAAGCAGAGAGGCATGGGACAGACCCTTACTTCACAGCCCTCGGAAGGAACTAACCCTGCCAGCACCTTGATTTTGGACTTCTAACTTCCAGAACTGTGAGGCAATAACACATTTCTGTCATTTAAGTCAAATAAGTAAATAAATAAAAATAAAAGAATCTGTAAATCCTGTGATGAAAAAAACAGTAAAAATTGAGTATTAAATTTATAAGGCATTACTATAAAAGTCACTGTTATTTGCTTCCCACTAAGAGAATATAAATATAGCTATGTATTTTGACCACAAATTCTAAAAAATTATTTTTCATAATCTGGTCTCTGGAGAGCCTGCATTGGCACCAACTACAGTGCTTAGGAAAAATTCAGATTTTTGATCTTTGCCTCAAACCAATGGTATCAACCTAGATACCAATCAATTGTTCTCGATTTTCTAGATTAGTCACATATTAAAACTACTGAAGTGTCTGAGAAATTCCAATATTTCAAGATTTAGATTTTACCACCCAGAGTGTCTCTACCAACTGAAAGATGCAAAAAAATTTGTCAGCCTATATGTCTTCATTCTGTGGGTGAAATATCGACTGTGATAACATGCAAATACCACCTAGAAGTTTTTAAAAAGAGAAAGTGGACAAAAGGAGAGTATGAATACTAATAGCATTAATGTATAAACTACAGTGAAAGAACAAAATGTTTATTTTATTTAATATCTAAAATGTAATTCACTTACGTTCTGAGGATAGAAGAATGAGGCAGTTTAAGAATCTTTCTTACATAATCATAGACTTTGCTACTGCACAAGTAGAGTGTACACGCAAATTGCTTCATTTCTGTGGAGTACTCAGCTGTTTCTCTCCAGTTATACAACTCCCACTTAAAATCTGTTAAAATAAATTTATTCTTTGTGATGAAAAATGTGTACAGTAACATTTTCAGGCATAGACCATAGCATTTGGATATAAAATGTGATAAGCACCAAAATTCAAATAGTTACATTTTAACTGAGTTTGTTCAGAGGTTACTATCCAATCTTAGAGACTGTTAACCAATTTATCCTGTTCATCTTGGATCATTTCACTACAAAGAGGGACGAAAAATGTGTCAACTTCAGTCGTTATGTTTTACTATTCACTGGCAGCCTGAGTGGAGATTTTTAGAGGAACAGGGAAGAAAATGAAATAAATGGATAAATTAAGTCTCTGGATTATGAGGACATTTATCAGTTTTAGTTTGTTCCCTGGTCATCATTTATCTGAGAGTGAAAATTAGACACAAGAAATATTTTGGGGGATAGGGAACTATTCAGAATGAACAATCTTCCCTACCACTGAGAGAAAAAAAAAAACCTCTGTTCCTGGTGCAGACCCCTATTTATAACCTATATTCCCCTCTTGGAAAAACACAAAATACTCTCTTCCATTGGAGATACCTACTCTTGTCTAGAAAAGGACATGCTTCTTTTACCAGAATGCAAATCCAAAATCTCTGCTGCTTTCATCAGAGAGTAAGTTGGCAATTCTTACTTTGCCCCTCTTCAAATATCCTGGTTCACAAAGAAGACTAGGTAGTCTTTCAATGAACATATATATACTCTATAGAGTATTACAGAAAAAAATTTGGAGACTTAACACAATTTTCAAACTCAAAGGGATTTTGCAAATTATCTAGTTCAACTCACTGCAAAAAAAGACTTTAGTGATAAATTATCTAGCAGTTAAAATTGTTTACAAAGAATTTGCAGTGACAAGTGTGTGATTATAAAAAGTGAAAAGTAGGGACTTCCCTGGTAGTCCAGTGGTTAAGCATCCATCCTTCAATGCAGGGGATGCCAGTTTGATCCCTGGTTGGGGAACTAAGATCCCACATGCCACAGGGCAACTAAGCCCACGCACCACAATTAGAGAGCCCGCATGCCACAACTAGAGAAGCCTGAGTGCCACAACGAGGAGCCCATGTGCCGCAACTAAGACCCGAAGCAGCCCAAAAAAATAAATAATAAATAAATAAATTAAAAAAAAAATTTTTTAATATTTTTAGAAAGTGAAAAGTACAGGGCTTCCCTCGTGGCGCAGTGGTTGAGAATCTGCCTGCCAATGCAGGGGACACGGGTTCGAGCCCTGGTCTGGGAAGATCCCACATGCCGCAGAGCAACTAAGCCCGTGCGCCACAGCTACTCTACTGAGCCTGCGCGTCTGGAGCCTGGGCTCTGCAACAAGAGAAGCCGCGACAGTGAGATGCCTGCGCACCGCGATGAAGAGTGGCCCCCACTCGCTGCAACTAGAGAAAGCCCTCGCACAGAAACTAAGACCCAACACAGCCAAAAATAAATAAATTTATTAAAAAAAAAAAAAAGTGAAAAGTACAATATATGGTATAAACCATATGATCTCATTTCTGGGTAGTAGGATTATGTGTTATTTTTATTATTTATACATTTCTTTGCTTCTCCTGTAATAAACATATTACTTTTACCTTTTTTTTTTTTTTTTTTTTTGTGGTACGCGGGCCTCTCACTGTTGCGGCCTCTCCCGTTGCGAAGCACAGGCTCCGGACGCGCAGGCCCAGCGGCCATGGCTCACGGGCCCAGCCGCTCCACAGCATGTGGGATCTTCCCGGACCGGGGCACGAACCCGCGTCCCCTGCATCTGCAGGCGGACTCTCAACCACTGCGCCACCAGGGAAGCCCAAACATATTACTTTTAAAACTGTAAAATCATAAAAGGATTTTGGTGATTATTTTTCATTCTTCTTGCTTATGCTAGAGACTTTTCACTTCTCAGCTAAAAGCATATTTCCATTGGCAATACAAAATAAATATGTAATGATATTTCAGAAAAATTAAGAGCTACATTGTAAGTATTACAGGTCATTAGGGAAGATACCGGAAAATTGTGCTCGTAGCAGACACTCTGTTTCCTCTGAAAGTAGCTTCTCTTCTACAAGTGCATCAATTAATCGTAAGCCCTTTCTCTTCTTGATCATCCTGTAGTTTTTTGCGGAAGCAAGTCTTTTTCGGGACATTTGTAGCATCTGTTGCACCTCAGCCAATTTCTCTGCTCCTATTGTGAGAGGTCTCTTTAGACTGTAGTTATGGTCCTCAGTAGCAACCTCTTGAGAATTATCAGGAAGTGGCTGTTTTAGGATTTTCTGTCTTGCTTTACCTTTAAGGTGTACACCTTGGAGAACCTATGACACAAATAGAAAGTGAAGTTTATTTTAGAAATTATCACACAATGACTATCTATAAAAATACCACTGAATACAAAGCACTCACCTGGTTGCTGTGGAGAGTTAGTTATGAAAGAAAAGGTCATAATCTCTGACTTTTTAAAATATATGATCTCTGGGATAATGTAAACAAGTTTTGGGATTTTTGTTTTCGTTTTTGTTTTTTTTGGCTTCTATACAGAAATAGTAACATGATGCTGAAAGTTTCCGAAATGATTAAAGTAACTAGAGAAAGGTGGTGGTAATTTGGGAAGGTTTCACAGGAGTTTTGAGTTGTTCTTTTTCTTTTTTCTTTTTTTAAAGAAGATGTTGCAGGTAGGAGTTTATTAATTAATTTATTTATTTTTGCTGTGTTGGGTCTTCCTTTCTGTGCGAGGGCTTTCTCTAGTTGTGGCAAGTGTGGGCCACTCTTCATCGCGGTGTGCGAGCCTGTCACTATCACGGCCTCTCTTGTTGCGGAGCACAAGCTCCAGACACGCAGACGCAGCAGTTGTGGCTCACGGGCCCAGCTGCTCCGCGGCATGTGGGATCCTCCCAGACCAGGGCTCGAACCCGTGTCCCCTGCACTAGCAGGCAGATTCTCAACCACTGCGCCACCAGGGAAGCCCCTTGAGTTGTTCTTTGAAGGAGTAATAACATGGTTTAATGGAGGGGACAGGGAAGTTATTTGCACAAACAGGAAGGCACAGGACAGAGCATGGGCTTTGGAATTAACACTCCTGGCTCCCTTCACTTGTTAGCTGTGACTTAACATCTATAATCCTTTATCTTCTCACTTATAAAATGTGGATAATAATACAGAGTTGTTTTAAGGATACAATAAGATACTTTACGTAAATCGCCTAGTGCAGTGCCTGGACCACTGTAGGTCCCAATAAATTGTAACTATTATTGATTTTAAACGAAAGCATAAAAGCAAGTCAATTTATCATATATACAGAGGGTAAGTACATGTGGTTCAAAAACAGAATTCAGGGCAGTTAGAGATGCACAAATCAATTAACAGAAAGCTCTTCGAACTTATGAGTTTGGATTTGATACCAACAATATTCTTTTGAAAGAGGGAATAAGGTAAAACAATACCGAAAGAAGGAGACTCCAATGAATAAGAGGAAGGTGAGGGTAGAGTAAGGATAGAACAGTTGGATGACTATTTGCAGACTGCAGACAGTGATTGAGTCATAGATGAGCATGTGGCTAAGGGTAAAAGGATAAAATAAAAATAATCAAAAGAAACATAAGAATGTAACACCAATACTGGTGACTGGGATAAAATAAAAGCAATCAAAAGAAACATAAGACTGTAACACCAATACTGATGACTGACTCATAGAAAGTCTTCTATTTTCCGTATACCTCTTTCTATATCAATGCTAACAATTAGGTATGTTTTTGGTCAAGATCAATAACATTTTTGGGGAGAGCCAAAAAAAGGAGGGGGTAGATAATTTCAAAGTATTGTGAAAACTGTCTCATACTTAAACAAAAGCCTGAATTCTAAAGCTGTTTATATCTACTAGTTGATTTTTGTGATCCGTTTAGTAACCTTTATGTATATCTAGACATATGGTTTACATTTATACATTTTATTTATTTACTTTTTTGGCTGCACCACATGGCATGCAGAATCTTAGTTCCCCGACCAGGGATGGAACCCGCACCCACTACACTGGAAGCGCAGAGTCTTAACAACTGGGCCGACAGGGAAGTCCCGTATATGCTTTATTTTTATTTTTTAAAAAGCTCCAAAGCACAATTACTAATATTACATATATATTTTTTTAAAAACTAATTTTCTAGGCATTTAAAGTGTATTATAGGATTTATTTTAAGTCCTAGGTTTTTGGTTTTGTGTTTATCTCTGTAAAATCTAGCTGTAATGTGAGCTGTCTTGATTTGTAAAGGCTCTGTAAAATTTAATATTGTTTACACCTAGATTTAAATACCTTGTATAGAGAAACAGAAGGCACAGCTCCTTTTTTCAGCTTTCTTCTTATGCCATATGACTCAAAGTCACTTTCTTGAAAGTGTTTGGAACATAGCATAGCACCTGGTCCTGGAATCCAAATCTTTTTGCTTCTGGGGTCCATACGATTAACAGCCCTGATCCATTTTGAGCGCTGAATGGTATCAGTTGGAAATCTACAGCAATCATATTAAAATTCCATTAACATGAAAATATAGTAATACTACAGTAGTATTTATTATATAAACCGATTTATTATTTAACTGCTTTACATAAACATTAAGTCCAGTTAATTAAAGTTTAATTCACTTGATCTGATTTCATTTTTCAAAGTTCTTTGACTTTTTAAATACAAAAGCTCAGGCTTCCCTGGTGGCACAGTGGTTAAGAATCTGCCTGCCAATGCGGGATACACAGTTTCAAGCCCTGGTCCAGGAAGATCTCACATGCCGTGGAGCAACTAAGCCCACGAGCCACAACTACTGAGCCCGCGCACGCCTGGAGCCCGTGCTCCGCAACGAGAAGCCGCCGCAACGAGAAGCCCACGCACTGCAACGAAAAGTAGACCCGCTCGCCGCAACTAGAGAAAGCCCGCATGCTTTTTTAAATTTACTGAAATAAAATAAATTTAAATCCAAAAGCTCAATATCTAAGTGATCTCATCTGTTTCAATTTGTATGTGGACAATTCTTCTATTAAACACCCTGCACATTCTATCTTCATAGCCTACACTTAACAGAATCTGCTCAAATTTAATATGTGTGTCTTTCCTTTCCTGTGTCAATTTCTTTTTTAATTAATTAATTTATTTATTTTTGGCTGCATGGGGCCTTTGTTTCTGCACGCGGGCTTTCTCCAGTTGCGGTGAGCGGGGGCTACTCTTTGTGGCGGGGTGCGGACTTCTCATTGCAGTGGCTTCTCTTGTTGTGGAGCACAGGCTCTAGGTGCGCGGGCTTCAGTAGTTGTGGCTCGCGGGCTCTAGAGCGTAGGCTCAGAAGTTGTGGCGCACGGGCTTAGTTGTTTCGTGGCATGTGGGATCTTCCCGGCCCAGGGCTCAAACCCATGTCCCCTGCACTGGCAGGTGGATTCTTAACCACTGCACCACCAGGGAAGCCCTATGTCAATTTTAAACGATGTCCACAAATTCTTCCGTACTCCTCCTTTCAAGGAGTGGAACCTAATTCCCCTCCCCTTGAGTGTGGGCTGGGGTTAGTAACTTGCTTCTAAGGAATATAAAAAAGCAGACGTGATAGTGGGCATTAAACATGATCATAAAAAGCACTGAGGATCTGTCCTTGCTCTCTCTGTTGAATGGTTTTTCTCTGGGGGAAGTTACCTGCCATGTCATAAGGAGCCCTAAGGAGAGTCCACTTGGCAAGAAACTTGAGTTCTCCGGCCAAAGGCCATGTGAGGGAGCCTTTCTGAAAGTAGATCCTTCAGTCTCCGTCAAGGCTTCAAATGACTGCAGTCTTGGCTAACATTTCGACTGCAATCTTATGAGATACTCCGTAACATCCACCTTATCCACTCCTCAATTCCTGACCCTCAGAAATTTGTCCCCTCTTCTCCTTCCTTTTTCTGGGCCACGCTGCGTGGCTTGTGGGATGTTAGTTCCCCAACCGGGGACTGAACCCGGCCCCTCAGCAGTGAAAGCATGGAGTCCTAACCACTGGACTACCAGG
The DNA here is from genome assembly GCF_003676395.1 of Aethalodelphis obliquidens. Taxonomy (NCBI): domain Eukaryota; kingdom Metazoa; phylum Chordata; class Mammalia; order Artiodactyla; family Delphinidae; genus Aethalodelphis; species Aethalodelphis obliquidens. Next base: position 10,373,152 of record NW_020838003.1, on the reverse strand, counting down.
AATTCCCTGCACCCTCTTCTTTGATTTATTTTGGAGATAGATCTATAGGTAGCCTATGACTTTTATATATTTTAACTCAGGCTTTAAAACACATAGTTGTTAGAAATGAAACTGGTGAAAATTTTAATTTCCTTAGCTACTTGTTAGGGAAATGATATGACAGTTATGATAAAACTTAATTCTGAGATACTCTCTCAATCACCTTGAGAAAGAACACTGAATTGGTAAACCTCTAAGTCTCAATTCCCTTTTACTAGCCATGTAGTATTAGATACATCTCTCAATCTGTCAGCCTCCTCCAGGGCGATAGTAAGAGTACCTGAGGATACAGATGCGTTCAAAAGCACTTTGTAAATGGTAAAGTACTATCCAAGGTTTGTTCTTTCTTAGGAACAACTAATTCCACTTTCGGAACTTTTTATTTTATTGTTCCAGGAAGATGATGCTACTTGATCAAGAGAGAATGTACAGAGAATTATTTTTCCAATAAAGATGAGGCACACCTTTCTGTTTTCACTGGACTCTTTTCTTAACTGATGGCACGTGTTTGTGAGGCCACATTTCTAGACTGGGTGTAGTCTCTAACCATGCAAGGGACCATCAAAAGTTGACTAGTCCACCAAGTTACATTACCAGCCTGATTCTCTGATGCAAAGCTTCCCAACTGGCATGCCTGCTCAGTACAGTTATCAATCCCCTTAGCCCATGGGGTGGGCCTGGGCCACCTGGAGCCCTTGAAGTAGTTACTAGTCCCAAACTGCTTTGTAGGTGTGCCCCAAAGTATTAAACAAATATTTCCAATTTTCAAAAAGACATGAAAAGGGTTGGTAAATACTGCAGTCTAACCAGCATGACTGACTAATTTGCGTTCTGGACAAAATTAAATTGGTATTAACAATTGATACCACTTTTAAAGCATTTACCTTGTGCTATATATATATTTTAAAGACTTAGTTTTGGTCTTAAAAAACTCTGCAAGACAGGTTTTTATCCTTTTACAGAAGATGAAACCAAGACTGGAGCAGCCAAGTTTAGCTACCAGTAAATAGTCAATTAAAACTGGAATTCATGTCTCCCTAGTCTAAAACCACCTCTGGCAGAAGAAAAATCCCAAATCCATCACCATCTCATATACACAGTAATGAAATGGCTTACACTGTAATACAGAATCCATTTTCTTCCTCCTATCGACTATGTCTTTTTTATGCTATTAGCAGAGATTTACTTCTTGTATCCTGCACATCAAATATTTTCCAGAAAAGTGGCTAACAAAACCAATTCTACTGTGGTTACATCTAGGGAGGGAGAGAAATGATTGAGGGGCAAGGCTTCAACTATACCTATAACTTAAGTCTCTTCTAAACAGAACAAAAGCAAACATGTTAACATCTGCTTATTCCTAGTGATGGGTAAAAGGTGTTTGTTATGTATAAATAAAAGTTTAAAAATAGAAGTCATTACAACAATTAAGGCAAAAACTCTTCCAAATGATCATGCATAAATTCCTTGGTTATGAAATAAATTGAATTTCTTAATCTTTTTATACCTACAAAAAGGGAATGAATCAAAGGGACACTTTAAATTTTAACTTGCCAGTCCCACTTTGTATTTAGCCATTTATGTGTTTGACAGAGCACCAATATTCTCATAGTAACAGTTTCCACACTTGTGAGTCATTTTGATTCAGGCTTTTCAACCACAGTGCCTTGCTTATGTCCTTACAACCTCTTTCACGACTGTGGTGATGGTGCTGGGGATGCTGGGAAAGGCTTCAGAGGACATAATATCTGAGCTAGAGCTGAAGAGTCAATAGGAGTTTGCCATGCAGAGTGGCCACTCCAAGCAGATGCAAAAGACACAGAGGTATGAAATGATTACTTGGAACTTTCTGGCTGATAAAGCTTGGAAAAGTAAACTAATTCGGAGGCTTGAAAGGAGAGTGCAGAGGTAGCTGGGAGTAGTTATAGATGGGAGGTAGCTAGAGGTCAGATCACAAAAGGTCTTGTATGCCTTACATAAGCTTTCGATCCATCCTTCAGGTCAATGGCCACCACAGAAGTCTACACTCATCTATTGAGAGTTGAAGAAATTATTAGAATTCATTTTTATAACTCTTTGCCTCATCTTCTAATTTTTGTGTTTCATAATATATATATCACTTCATATATAAATTTATAAATTATTATAAATCACTATCCATATATCAGAGGCATGTATTCAGGTTCTTTGTTTTTGTTTTATTTTGTTTTTTATGGAAAGAGCTCCAGGATCACATAGCTTGAAGATGGAGGCTTCAGGCAATAGCAAGTTGACTAATTCTCTCCTTCTCAGATTACCTTTTTGCTGAGCCCTTACTTCAGATCAATATTACCTTGTCACCAGAACTAACACCATAGTATTCTAACTCCTTTTCCTGTCTCTATTCTTTCCTGCCTTGCTTACAACTTCCTAGGTGTCAAGAAGACAGACGATTCCGTGTGTTTAATTCCGCACATATGGATTATAAAATAATAGAAATATATTTCAGATTGGAAGAGAGGTGTATGAGGAAAGGATTCACAGAGGAGCTTGGACTCTACCTTGTAGGCACTGAAGAGCCCAAGGGATTAAAATCCTTCCTTCAGGGAACCAGCATGATAAAATTTGCATTTTTAGGAAAATCATTTCCAGAAATCTAGAAAATGGAATGAATGGGGAAGAAATCAGGCTGGAAGAATCATAGCAGACTACTGTAATAAATGCATCACTTTTTTTTTTAATTAAGCAGGTCTTACTGTGGTTCTCAACATATAAAACAAATAAAAGCAATAAGCCAGTTCTTCCCTATTTAAAGAAACTAAGAAAAAGGCACAGGAAAAACAGAGCAGCAAAAAGTTGAGAAAGAAATTAAAGAAAAGGGAGAGAACGAGGGAGAGAGTGTCAGTACGGCTATGGGAGATGAGAGTTTCAAGGAGGGGTCGATATGACTGAAGGTTAAAAGAGGTCAAGAGAAAGATTTACAAGCACTTATTTAGATTTGGCAAGATTACCAATGACCCTCAGTTAGTGCTGTTTCATTATAGTGGTGATAGACATCTGGCTACAGTAGGGTGAAAAGGCAACAGGACTTAGGGAAATAGGTGTATGCTTCTGTTTTGAGGAACTTGGTTATAAATGGAAGGGGAGGGTAGTGTAGAGGTGCACAAAGGTTCAAGAGTGTGTGTCTGTTTAAAAGTGGAAGTCATGTGAACACGTTCAGTGTTTTTAGGCAAGTAACCAGTAGAGCAATTTACAATAAAAAGAGGACAGGAACTAATTGATGGAAACAAATCCCAGAGAAGAAAGGATACAATTATAACAGCTTAGGTGGAGGACGCAGCCCTACTTAAACTAAGCAATACTACAAATGGCCTACCATATATAGTTGAAACTACTTAACTTGACATGTTAAATTTTTTTAGATAATTTGTCTCCAAGTTACTTTTCCCACTCTTCTACATTACATCTTCACTTTCCATCCCTTTATATTTTTCCATGTTATTCCTATTTAAATACTATATTCCTTCCGCCCCACTCTCCAATCTAGGTAAGGTTCAAGGTCCAACTCAAATACCACTTGTCCCACACAGCTCTTTTTGATTTTTTCATAAAAGTCCTTTGTCAGGGGTTTGACTCTCTACCCCTCATATTGCCTTAATAGGCTACCACTTTAAAAAAAACACTGTACATTTCTTTTTGTCTGTGAGTATCTATTCTATGCACTTTTCCACTTCTCATTGATCTCAATGACCTTTACTAGACTACACCACAGATGTGGGTTCAAATTAGATCGGTCTGAAAATAAGCCCCACTCTTGTGCCAAATATAATTTCCTTGCATAACCAGTTACAGCCAGAGTCGGACCAGGCTTGCAGAGCTGGGCTAATGATACTGAACAACTGGTAATGACAGTACTGGTGAAAATCTGAAACTGAGCAGGTCCCTTCAGGGCCCTCCTGGGTACAAAAGCCCTCTGTGTCTCCCATTTTGTGTCAAAAAAACAAACAAACAAAACCCAAAAATATTCAGTCTCCTAGGCCTTCCCTGAGTTCCAAAGAGCGAACCCAAGCAACGACTAATTAGGGAAGTTAGGGGAGTTAGGGAATGGGTAGGGGGTAGGGGGGAAGCAGTTAAGCCAGATAGCCTGAACAATAGTTCAGTGATAAATAGAGTCCTAGTTCCTCCTCAAGGGATATACAAAACAATCTGATGGCATATCTTTGGGTAGTTCTGCAAAAACTAACCCCTCAACCTGGTGGAGGATGGTGACTACCTGCTGACCACAAGTACTTAGACCTCAGACTGGCTAGAACCATAAGGCCAATGATTCACATCCTCTAAACACCAGACTGTTATCTTACCCCCCATTCAATCAGAATGTCATGCACCCTGCAGCCCTCACCCCAAATGTTGCTTTTAAAAGTCCTAAAAGCCATCAGGGAGTTCGGGACTTTTCGGCACCGGCTGCCCATTCTCCTTGCTTGGCACCCTGCAATCACCACTGGACTTTCCTTCACTACAACCTGGAGTCAGTAAAGTGGCTTTCCTGCGCGGTGGGAAAGGGGACTCCAGTTCAGTTCCATAACAAACTGATCTGTACTCATGCTCCTGAGCAAGCCACACACTCTAATGAAAGCGCACGCCTTCAGCAGTTCTTCTAAACTACCTTCCCTTCCGGTCTCCCGAAAGGAAGCAAGACTCCTTTCGAGTAACCCCTGCTAAAAGCTAATGGAGAAAGCAAGCACTTTGGAAGCAAACACTGAGCAGGAAGACGAGGAAAAGCGTTAGCCCTCAAAGTTGCCCAATTCCCTCCCCCGCCCCCACGCTACGCACGTCACGCCACGCCACGCCACGCCGATGGCATGGCGCCCCACCCGCCCCGTCCCAGCCAGCCCTGCCTCCCGCCTCGCCGTGCTGGGAATTAGCGCGGAGGCTGCTCTCACGCACTGGTGGAAGGAGAGGCCGCGCTCCCGGCTCAGCACGGTATCCCGGGTGCTGCAGCCCACTGCCGAGCAACTTCGGGTCATCTTCTTGCTACGTGGGGCTCCACCGTCGGTGTTCCCGCGACAGCATGAATCCTCATAAAGTTAGCTCCGCCTGCAGACACTGTGTCTATGACCTTTATTTGTCGAGAAAAGCGGGCTCTTAAGGCGCAGGGTTCCCACCCTTTCTCTCCGGGGGCCCTGCGGCAGTCTCTGTGGCCAATCACAGACCACGTCGTGTCGCAGCAGCCAATCGGAAAGGCCAGGGGCATTAAGACGCGCATTGGGCCGCCCCTCCCCGCTTATTGGAGGGTGGTTACTGGATTTAGCTGGCGTGGGCTCCTTTTCGTCCGTGCTCTCTGGTTAAATCCAGTGCCATCGCGCTTCTTGTGAGTCCCAGCGAGAGAATGCGAAGGGGAGAGGCAGGACCAAAGTTGAGGCGAATCCAGTGGCATGCCGATGGGTCTCCAGGTGCGAGCTCTGAAAGTGACGGGAGGATGTGACGGGAGGGACAGGAGGGAGAGGGGTAAACGCAGCGCCTTAGAAATATTGAAGACAAAATTGGACCCCGAATAAATGATTTACTGGGAGGCATGTCATTTCCTTGCATTTTATTTTCTTATAAATTTATTTATTTATTTTTGGCTGCATTGGGTCTTAGTTGCTGCGCGCAGGCTTTCTCTAGTTGCAGAGGGTGGGGGGCTACTCTTCCTTGCAGAGCGCGGGCTCTAGGTGCGTGGGCTTCAGTAGCTGTGGCGCACGGGCTTAGCTGCTCCAGGGCATGTGGGATCTTCCCGGACCAGGGCTCAAACCCATGTCTCCTGTATTGGCAGGTGGATTCTTAACCACTGTGCCACCAGGGAAGCCCCTTGCCTTTTATTTTGTAGTTCTCTGATGCAGAGATAATGTAGGGGCTATTGATATGGTTGACTGTTAGGTATGTGACCTCAGAGGAGCTTGAATGAGAATGTAATACCAAGATAAGTCGACTTTCAATTCAACTGACTCTTTCCTGCAAGATCCTTTGCCGCAATGGGGGAATTAAGAAGGGAATAAGGTAAGAAGGTCCTCAGGGTTTGGGGGTAAGCGCACGGTCTAGTTTGGACTCATCAATAGCAGTGCTAGGAGGGGCAGGAGAGAGGGCCAATGAAATGGTTTTGGTTGGGGTGTGGGGCATCCTGGATAGCTTTCAGGGTGAGAAGATCTTAGAACTATGTCTTCGTTAAGCTCTTTATGTTTACAGTATAAGATTTAAGTTTTCATAGAGGAAACAAAATGGGGCCAAGGTAGGACATAGTTTTTATTTTGTATCTTTGAAGAGGTCCTTAGTATATATTATGTGGCATCTTTCCTGCTTAACTGTAGAGGCCTATTTTAGGAAACAGAAATGTTCCTAACTTTTTTGTTTCTATCTCCAGCTGGCAAGAATGAGTCAGACATTTCCAAGCAAGATTGTTTTTTTTTCCCTTTTTGTTTACTTTATCCAGACTCTAGCCAAAAAGATTCATCTCGAGGTATTACTTATTCACGATTGCTTTCCATTATAATATGCTTATATCTTATTTGAATGAAATTAACATAGCTTTTGCTTATGTAGTTTTGTTAAAAATCACAAGGTCTAAGGATAGTACATGAATGGGGGAAATTGGTTCATGGGGGATGTACTTAACTTGGCTGTAAGATGTGCAAAGGGTAGGACCTGGATTTAAATCACTGTCAGCTGGTTAGACTATTAGAAGCTTTTTTAGCACTCAACCAATTAAATCCTGAATAAGGGTTAATAGAAATAAATAAGTTTTCAATTAAAAATTGGTTGCCTTATTTTTTTTGGCAAGAGTTTTATTGAGATATAATGCATATGCCATACAATTAAGCCATTTAAAGTGCACAATTCGATGGGTCTTAGTGTATCATGAATTGTGCCACCATCACCACAATCAATTTTAGAACATTTTCATCACCCCAGAAAGAGACTCCCTTTTCATTAGCAGTCACTGCTTACATTTTCCCTCCCCCAGTCCCTGGAAACCACTAATCTTCGTCTGTGTAGATTTGCCTATTCTGGATATTTCATATAAATGGAATCAGAAATTAGTCTTTTGTGACTGGCTTCTTTCACTTGGAATATTTTTAAGGTTTATTTATGTTGTAGTACCAGTACTTCATTTCTTTTTATTGCCAAAAAATATACCATTATATGAATATATACCACATTTTATGTGTCCATTCAGGTTGTTTTCCTTCGGGGGCTGTTACAAATAATGCTGCCATGAACAGTAGTGTACGAGTTTGTGTCGGGGCATGTGTTTTCATTCCTCTTGAGTATATGCCTAAGGGTGGAATTGCTGGGTCATATGCTAACTCATGTTTAACTTTTTGAGGAAATGCCAGACCTTTTCCAAAGTGGCTGCCATTTTACATTCCCACGAGCCATGGGCGAGGGTTCCAGTTTCTCCACATTCTCATGGGTGTGAAGTGGTATCATTGTGGTGGTTGCCCTTTTTTAAGGACTCAAAGTTTGTAAGAAACTTGCTAGAGGATGCTCCTTGAGTGCAGAGACAATGTCTGAGGTGAATTTGTGTTTTCAGTCCCTGGCGCGCAAATAGATACGTGTGTTTCTGCTGCATTGTTTCCTGATAATATGACTCACACATTATTCTGACAATATTCTTCTAATTATTAATTACAGATGAATTACAGAAAACTGCTATGTTGCAGAACTGATTTACTTAAATGTAGACCTGCTAAATGAAAATAACCCACTTACTTTACAGAAGCCACAAGGGGTCACTGCTCTTGGTATTCTTAGTGTACTTTTGGATAGGGAAGTATGCAGTCCCTTATAAATGGAATCATTGATTTTGAGTTGTATTTATGTATTTTTACATTTGCTTATAAGTTTTACATGCTTTTTGTTGCTATTTTTTATTGTTTTACTGGTGACATTGAAGTTCTCGATTTAATCATTTGATTACATCTTTGCTTCCTTTGATAACTTCATATCCAATGATTAAACCTTTTTTACTGCTGTTCACATAATGAACTGTTGTGATTACTGCATATGTAAATGAGGATATGTCAGCTGTATTAAAGATGTTATTTGTCAAAAGCATTGACCAGTGCAGAAAATAATTTAAAATAAAATATCTCTTTTCAGGAATTATATTCTTGGAGATGTTGGGAAAAGATTCCTGGGTCTTGGAAGATAATTACTAGAAATATGCAGGGGAGGTAGTATATCTTTCTTTTTTTAATGTATTAAGTATTCCTGGAACAAAAGCAGTGAATTGGAAGGGGAGGATTGTCCAAGTAAAAAATGGATTTATAAAGCCTTGAGTGAAATCTAATTTTCTGTTTTATGGTATAGAATCTCATTAATTGGTTACTTGGGGGAAAAAATAGTAACAGCTAATGCTTATTGAGTGGTTACATGTAAGACATTGTACTAAGTGTATTATACATACAGTTTTTTGTTTTTGTTTTAAACACTTATTTCTCTCAACAACCCTATGAAAGTAAATAGACTTTTTGCCTTCTAGGATTGGTATCATTCTTATTGAATACCTACCTTTTTGTCAGATTTTTAGCTAGTTTTACATTTATTTGTCATCTTGATATAATAAAATGTATTTCTAGTGACTGACATATTCTTGCTGAATTTTTCATCCTTTTAATTCTCTGGGGTTTTTTCTGCTTCAGAAAGCCTTGGGGTCTTGAAATTATTGGTGATTAAATATAAAGACAGTTCTGAACCTGGTCCTTTCCCAAGAATTTTAGACCTTTAGAGCTAATTTATAAGTTGTGCGTTTTAGTTTTTGGATATGGATTGTGACCTTCTGTGTTAGTTGTTTATTGCTGTGTAACAAATTACTCAATATTTGGCAGTTTAAAACAACAAACACTTACGGAACATTGGGGAGAGGAGGTAGAAGAGAGACAGCAGCTTCCAAACTGTCTCATTTGGCAAGCCTGTGTTCCCTGATGGCTGTTGGCTAAGGGCTTCAGTTCTTCTTCATCATGTGAACCTCTCCATGGGCTGCCTGAGTGTCTTTACCGCATGATAGCTGGCTTTCGGACACTCGTCCAAGAGAGAAAAGCCAAGATAGAAGGTTGTCTTTCAATAGTCTTGAAAGTGACAAAACACCAACAGGACCCTATCCTGTTGGTCCTGGTATGGTATAGATGGGCACTATACAAAGGTGTGACTGCTAAGAGGTGTAGGATCATTGGAGACCATCTTGGAGGTTGACTGCCACACTTTAGTTAAATACTTTTTTTAAAAAACTGTTTCAGTTTATTAAATCAAGAGATTTAATCTTTGACCCTCAAGTCAGATGAAGTATGAGAGCATATGATCCAAATGAGTGCTCTCTTTGCTATGGTGCATGGTTTCTTTCTCGCCTATGTATATATAAACTACTTAAGTGGTGCTACATTCATTTTGGAAAATTTCTAAGGAGTTTATAAGAAAGTTCAGGGCTACCCTGATGGTGCAGTGGTTGTGAGTCCGCCTGCCGATGCAGGGGACACGGGTTCATGCCCCGGTCCGGGAAGATCCCACATGCCGCAGAGCGGCTAGGCCTGTGAGCCATGGCCTCTGAGCCTGCGTGTCCGGAGCCAAAGAAGAAAAGAAAGTTCAGTTTATAGTCAGAATCTTCTGCCTTCATTAAATATTGTTTTTCTCGGACCCATTTCCCCTCTCCCAATTCCTCCTAGGTGGAGGCGGTTAGAGAAGCTGGTGGCACTAGACTATAGATAGAAATTGTGTGTCCCCTTCCTCTATTATTTTGCTTGGGGTTCAGATTGACTTGGAGGAGTTGACAAACCCTTAATGTTTAGAGTTTTTCAAGGAATGTAGTCCAGTTACTTATAGGCAGTTACACAAATATTTGACATAGGATGGAGTAAAGATAGAAATATGCAGCAGCAGACTTAGAGCAGTTTGCCCTTTTCCCCAAAAGCTTGATTTTTATCCAATAGGGTGAGTATACTTTCTTTTCTTTCTGCTACTTTCTCCCCCACCATGGGCTCTGTCCCTCTTAGTGAGCAAAACAGACTTTGTCAAGAAGTCAGAATGTTCCAAATTGGCAGAATTCTAATTAGTTCCTGAGATTTGTAATCTTTTGAGTCTTTTCCCATTATTACTGCTTAAAAGTTCTTTGTTAACAGAGACGACTTTCCCCCTTTTCCTTTAAAGCTTTAGTGCTTCTGATCATTGGAAACCTTGTCTGATAACAAAAACATTACATATAAAGCAAGGCATAACCAGTTTGGGAATGTATTAAGGTATAGTTACCCTTCCCATATCAGGCTTGATCTTGAGAAGACGACACCTCCAAGTTAGCATAAGGTAACCTGTGCAAAGTAGGTTGATATGCTTGAAATTATCTTTGTTATGGGTTTTTTCCAATCATAGTAAAATTGGAGGTCTTATCTGTTATATGTGAGAGAATTTAAAACTATAGAAATGTGCATTTATTACGTATTTTTTAAAAGGAGCTAAGCAATAAAAACTTTAAGGCTAGAGCTTAAGTTGAAAATAAGAAGAAAGTATAAATGTCCAATGATTAAACTTTTCCACTGCTGTTCACATCATGATTTGTTGTGATTAATGTATGTGGATGAGGACATAATGAAAAAAAATCATGAGGCTTATAGATAAAATGTGGTTTTTGTACATTGACTTGCCTGTAAATGTTTTTCATTTTAGGAATAAAATTGAAGGGTGTTTTTCTTAGAGAACACCATTTGTCCTATTTATCAGGAATTCGAAGACTTCTATAAGGTAAGAGGTTTATAAACTTTTCAGTTTTGACAAAAGAAGACAAAAAATCAAATCTGAGCAAAAAATTGGATATTGTATTCATTATATATTGAGCATAATGTAGATATCATATTCAATTAAAATTTTTCCTTATTTTTTCAGCTTTCGAAGATAACAAATACTATTTCAAAAATAATATAATTTTCCAAATCAATAGATTTAATACAGCATAGGCAGTTGGGTGGGTGGGGGGTAGGACTTTTAACCTTGACAGTCATCTTTTCTTAAAAATAATACAATTCTTTCAGGCCCTGAATTAGAGATCATATGTTCTGGGATTTAAATTTGCTGAATTATTGGATATTCTGTACATAATTGTTTGGTGTGCCAGTGGATGACCATCCTATAACTTTAGCTTTCTTCAAGAATAACAGATAGGCCAGTGGTCAGAAGCTAAGAATCTCAAATCTAATACCAGATTAATCTGTCATTAATCAGGCGTGTAATCTTGGGGTGTTTTTCAAATTGGAGGAATATAAAGCGGGAAAATTTTTGTGAATACTCAATGTTGATTTAAGTTAATTTTCTATTTCTTAAAGTTGATATAAACTTTGTTTATTGCCCTTAATGAAAAGATTTACAAAATAAATGCATTCGAAAACAAAATGTAAACATTAACGGGGTGGATGCTACTGTTTTGCAGAAGTAAACATAGTACTGGCTGCTATCCAGTAAATTTTGTGCCTTGTGCCTTGTGATGATTGTAAAGTTTTACAATCTGGACAGCAGTATGGTTGTCCAGAACTTTACTCTTTTGCAGACCTAAAGATTATTGAAATGAGGGAAGGGGGCCTAAATTCACAAAAGGATGTCTTTGGACTGTCTGCAAATCCTTATTTGAAGAATTCTATATTATATTACTTCCAAACATTCTTCTAGCTCCAATGAGTAATTCAGAGTCTTGGAATTAACATTCTTTTGAGAAAAACTGAAGTTTTTATTTGATCTAGGATTTGGCTTGGCTAAATTGGGTTAAAAGTTGACTGTTTTGGGCTTCCCTGGTGGCGCAGTGGTTGAGAGTCCGCCTGCCGATGCAGAGGACACTGGTTCGTGCCCCGGTCCTGGAAGATCCCACATGCCGCGGAGCGGCTGGGCCCGTGAGCCATGGCCGCTGGGCCTGCGTGTCCGGAGCCTGTGCTCCACGGCGGGAGAGGCCACAACAGTGAGAGGCCCGCGTACCACAAAAAAAAAAAAAAAGTTGACTGTTTTGTTAACTACCAATACAAGTTTTTCTTTTTAGATACAGGTAGTCCTTACTTTGCACCATTTCACCATGCGTGAATATCAGTTTTCACAATGTAGTTAAACAACAGCTGTCCCACAACAACACAGCTGAACTTTTAGTTGTCACAGTATTAACTGAATTATTGCATAAACTTTGCTACTGGCTCTTTATTGCAAAATCATTATGCAAAGATGTGCATCATGAACAGTAGCAGTTACATGACTTCTTTCAAAGTCTTGGTGATTGGTCACTGAACATCTATTAGTTACACACAGATAGTAAAGCATATACTTGTGTTGCCTCCTTGTCTCCTAGGGATAAACCCATGTGAGATTTTGCAAAAATAGAAAATCAGAAGACGGAATTGGTCAACAAATATGACAGAATAGCAAAGAAATGAAAAGTGATAATACTGGAAGTGAAATTAGATGTGGTTAGATTTGAAAATGGCCACAGCAAAGCAAAGATAGGATGAGACCTAGGCCTACATGAAGCTACAGTACAAGCCACATTTTAAAAGTCTGATGAATACAAAAACAATGTAAAGTTGCTTCAACATCTTTTCGTTTAAATTGTACTAGGAACAGAAAGCCGCTGATGGTTGAAATGGAGCATTTACTTCTTTGGATTGAGGACTGTAATCAAAAACAAATCCCAGTCAGTTTGGCATTGAAGTTAGTTGCTGCATTGAAGGAAAATGGTAATTACAAGGACATCTGTTTACTGCCAGTGAAGGCTGGTTTCATTGTTTCAGAAGTCAACATGAATTGATTAATGTTAAGCTACCTGGTGAAGCTACAAGCTCAGATAAGGATGCTACTGTGAAATTTGCACTCAAGATTCCAAGAATTACAGGCAGTCCTTGCTTTGCACAGTAGTGAGAGACTGTACTATGCAAAAAACTGCAGGATTTGGATGGGATGTAAATGGAGTTAGAAGATAAAGATGATCCTGGGAATGTTGACACTGGTGCCATTCAAGAAATAGTTCTAGATATGCAGGAGGCAGAACGTAGTGAAGGCAAATATAAAGTTTTACGTGAGTAAAGCAGTTGTAAAGGATGAACGTGTCTCAGAAGTCATGCTGTTGAAAAACTTCACATTGAAGGAACTTTCAGAGATGTTTCATGACATTGACGGCACAAAGGATAAAATTTTGGAAGCTGATTCAAACTTAGAAAGGAGTATGACAGTTTGCCAAGGCAGAGATAAGATGCACACTCCATGTTATAAGTCATATAATGTGAAGAAAGCAAGCACTTTTCAAACTACTTGATACATTTTTTATAAAGAAATAAAACATTATAATTTTCAGTGTTTCTAGTGGTTTGTTTTGGGGTTTTGTTTGTTTGGGGGGGTTGTTCGGTTTTGGGGTTTTTGGGTTTTTTTGTTTTTTGGCTGCGCTGCGTGGCTTGTTGGACCTCAGTTCCCCTACCAGGGATTCAGTCCGAGCTCCAGCAGTGAAAGCGCCAAGTCCTAACCGCTGGACCGCCAGGGAATTCCCAATGTTTCTAGTGTTTTAAATATTAATTTTACTATATTACATTTATAACCAACACCAGAGGGTTTTTAATGTTTTGGCAAATTTTAAGGTTACAGAATAATCATAGATTGTTAATCCCATAGATTAAGACTTTGCAGAGTTTCAGCTTGCATAGTCAAAGCCAGAACCGCCTGCATTTAAAACAAGCTAAGGAGTCTTTGTATTCAACCAGATATAAATACATCAAGTTGAGAAACCACTATATTTTAGCCTTATAACCATATATATTATAATTGACATTTTTCACATTGTCTTTGTATGCTACTACATCAAGTCTTTGAAATAAAAATTTATAATACTAAATGTCTCATTTGGACTTTGAGCATTAATCCATTTGTAGGTAAAATCCTGTCTAATAGAATAGGGGTTGGCAAACTTTACTGTAAACGGCCATATAGTAAATATTTTAGGCTTTGCGGGCCATATAGTCTCTAGCAAATACTCGTTTGCCTTTGTAGCACCAAAAACAGCCATAGACAATAACAAACCATTTAGCATGGCTCTGTTCTAGTAAAACTTTGTGGATACAAAAATTTGAATTTCATGTAATTTTCTCATGAAACATTTTTCTTTTGCCATTCTTAGCTCACAAGGGTCTATAAAAAGGGGGTTCCGGGGTGGAGAGGTTTGCAGTTTGATTTATGCAATAGGGACATGTAATTGAACTGTACGATTGTATACCAAAGAATGTAACCACTGCTTGCATCATTGAGTTTTGAGAAAGTTGTTCTTATGAATACTTTTCCATACCATTGCACACTTACAGGTAGTAGGGTGGGGGATCTTTGGGGAATGGGGCAGTAGGAAATTCAATGTTTCTTTTCACTTGACTCAAATGATGGTCCCACTTTTAAGTCAGGGATTTTTACTGACACCTTTTTAGGTAAACTAGTCCTTGCAGCGGTAAGTAAAAATGGAAGGCTTTTTAGAATTCTAGAAATTAGCAACTCTATCCTAAGACTCTTGAGCAGGTCTACTACAGCCCTACATAAATAAATTTGCTTTTTAAACGGAACCAGAAGTATAAAACGCTAAAAGGGTGTTGGAAGGAGCAGTGAGTACAAATGTGCCTACTGTCTTAAATAAGAGTGTTTGCTATATTTTGCTTTGTGTGTGCAAAAAAGAGATACTACTTCCAGTGAAGGTGTTTAGAAAAGACCCTTGACTGGTGTAATGGGAAGGGAACTATACAGGTTCTGTACTTTAGCAAGTGATTTTCCTCTGGCTTTGTTCGCTGTGAAATAATTCCTCCGTAAACTAGAAACAACATCCAGGCAACGCACTAATTAGATGCCAGGCTCTGGTGAAACTAGTATAGTTACAGTGACTGAAGGCAAATGCTAACATCTCAAATAGTACCGCAGGATACTAACTGGAATACCTTATTTACCCCAGTATGCCTCTTTAGAGTAACAAATCAAGT
The DNA here is from genome assembly GCF_003676395.1 of Aethalodelphis obliquidens. NCBI lineage: Eukaryota > Metazoa > Chordata > Mammalia > Artiodactyla > Delphinidae > Aethalodelphis > Aethalodelphis obliquidens. The sequence continues at coordinate 10,358,138 of NW_020838003.1, read as the reverse complement.
ACGTCCACAACAGCCTTTGGGTATAAACAGATCCGTTTGGTTTTAAAGAAGTCTCAGTAAGCAATGCCGTAGAACCAAGTAAGCAATTTTAAGAGCCCAGTCACAGTTACAGTTGTTGCAATAAGGCCCTTGCAGCCCGATTTTCGGTGGCTGGTCGCGTTGGCAGTGCCGCGGGGGCTGCTGACGTTTCACAGGACCAGTGCTACGTGGCGTTCCTGTGGGCCGGGGCCCTTCCGCTAGGCAGCTACGCCCAGCAGGATTTTTCTTTTTCGCGTCGTCCTGGCCGCCACCACACGCCACCTCCGAGAACCGATCCTTAACCTCACGGGGGCGCGCACGGCGCGGGAGCGAGCCCCCTCCTCCACCATCGCTCCCGGAAGTGCCGTGGCCGGCCGCGCGCCGGGGCGGGCGGGGCAAGGCGTCGCTCCCGGAAACGTCGGACAGCCGGCTGGGCGGGGTTGCGACTGCCACGTTGGAGCGGAACGTGGAGGTGGCCCTGGGCAGGAGGAGGGGCGGTGGCGAATGCTGGGAGAGTCCGACGAGCGCGGCGCTACTGTAGGAACTGGTCGCCGGGGGTCCCCGCCAGGTGTGTCCGCCTGTCCCCTTCTTTCCTCTTTGAGGGCCCTGGCCCTTCAGGGAGAGCCTGGGCCAACGCTGGTATCCCGGCCTCGGTCTCCGCTGGTCGCCGCCAGCCTGCGGCCCGGCCTCTGGTGGAGGCGCGCCCGGGTCTTCGTTTCGGGCCCGGCGGGTCAACGCCTGGCGTCACGGCTGCTTTGGAGATCGCCCTGTCCGCATCCGCCGACGTTTCCACTGCTGAGCAGAGGCGCCGCTGAGACTTGCGACAGGGTGTCCTGCCGGCGCCCGTAGCTGGCGTCTGAGGTTAGGAGACCTTCAGATCCTTGTGCACAAAGAGGTGCGGTCCCCAAGGGCGAGGGAAGGAAACAAACCTCAGGATTACTTTGGTTGACTTTAGTTTGGTTGGGATTTTTTGTTGCTATTTGAACTGTTGCCAGATTTAAAGGTTCGTGGGTTTTAACTATATAGGCTGTTGTCATTTAACCAGGATTGGATTATTTTAAGGGCAGTAGTCGCCGGTCGCAGCCTATACCTCGAAGGAAGTATCATTGAGTGTTGTATGTTTTTGCTAATAAGTTACTATTATACGAGGTTAAATTACGGGGCAGGTGTAAAATAAATCAAAATATTGCCTGGGCTTACGAGCATTATAAACTTTTCCGTGAGCGCAAGGAACTAATTTTACCTAGGTCATTCTGAAGTTGCATTGATGGTGACAAATCCTTCCTCCTAAACTGTCTTTCTAACCACAGAAAACTGAAATTTGATTGTCTTTGTGGGCAACTGTAACTCTATTTAATCAATAATTATGAGCCTCGTCCTTGTTTCTTGCTGTCTTAAGTTTTCTGAACATAACGATTGTTCTAGAGTTGGCTAAAGTTTACTTACCTTTTCTTAGTGGTTCTTCTGTGCTCCTGGTTTCTCATTGTCCCTTAATTACAGTTCTGGGAAAGTTTCGTAGACTCTAAGAACTTTTGGATAAGTTGAACTGTTTTGTTGTTGTGAATTTCTGTTACACACATCTAAGTTTACTTAGGAAATGTGAGATTTTGAGTGGATTTACAGTTATATTTCTTAATTGTATATAAGCAAGTTCTTTTCTGAAACTAATAGCATAAGAACGGAAAGAAATTTTTGTAGACTGTAAAGAGCAATGATTCTCAACCTTTTGGGATTCCACTCTTTTAAGGATCTGATGAAACCATTGGATCATCTTCCTAAACAAATGCACATATACACACGGATAGGATTTTCTGTATATTTTCATGAGGTTTACAAATCCCAAATTAAAGATTCTTGTAAGTTGATATTATTAAATTGATTTTTCAATTGTCTTTAGAAGTGTTGTCATTCTTAAATAAGTTAATTTCAGCTCAGAAAGTTTTGTTTATTAAGACTGCAGATAAGCGTGACACCATTTAGTTCAGTTTTGTTTATTAAGACTGCAGATAAGTGTGACTCCATTTAGTTCACCAATGCACAGTTGCTTCTTTGATTTGGTTTTTGTTGAGTGAGATGAGCGTAGAACATCAATAACATTAAACAAATTCTCTAGAACAAATGTGCCCATCCATAATGAGGTATTTTGCCCACACAAGATGGATTTTTACTAAAGACAGTGGCAGCTAGGGATTGTATTCCTGGTTTGGGAGTCAGAGTTTCCAGTTCTGTTACCTCTTGCACTTTTTACTTTCTGGTTTAGGTCAGCTCTATATGTAGCTTTGTAAGGTTGGTGTTTTTTTAGAGAATAGTACTGTTGGGTTTTAGTGTTGCTTCACAAAATTAGCGTTTAGAAAATGCAGAAAGAAAAAAGTTTTCACTTAACTGCACACAATTGCTGTGGAGACAAACTGGATGAATAAATAAAAGTTTTCTGGATCATATATTTTCTTCAGTAGATGTATTCTTTTGAAGATTCACTGGGGTAAACATTTTAAATTGTGACTTTTGTATTAGCTGCCATTTACAAGCATTGATTGACCAGGTGCCAGGGACTGTTCTCTGTGAATTCTCACAACAAACCTATGGTGTACTTTTATTACAGTTATTTTACCAAATGGTTAGCCATGACACACATAGATAAAGTTACATACTTAAAGTCAGAGCTAGGACATGGTGAAGCTGGGATTTAAACCAAGGATGTCGGCTCCAGTCTCCATACTTTTAACTGCTGTGCTATAGATGTTGTCTTATAGGGGGTATATGTAAACAAACCATTGTCCTCACAATTTTCTTTTAATATTTTCACAACTATGTTCTGTGTAAAATAGTCTTGAATGAAACAAATCTACATAGCATGAATTCTAATCACATACAATATTGAAAAAAATTACACAAAGTTTTCAAAGCAAGTCTCACTTGGGAAATACACGTTTTAATCTAAGACTTCTTTCTTCATATTTTCAAGAAAACTAGTTACAACTAAGTGGTCATTTTTAAGAGGAAATACACATGTATCTAGATGAAGCTGTATTTCCATAGTATTCTTAATAGTTTTGAGAATGATATGTAGTTTATGGTATTCTTGTCTAATTAGATTCAGACCGCTTAATGTAGTTCTAGGCTATTTGCAGTAGAGTGATTTGATGTTTTTTTAAACAATGGTATTTAAGCCTTATGTTCAGTACAGGTTCATAAGTGGAACTGCTTCTGGTGGAACATTGAGTACTAAGGCCAAGAAATAGACTTTATAAATGCTTTGAATTCCTACTTAACCATTTTATGTTCTTGTGAATTTGTCTCTCTCTCTCTCAGTAAATGTTACACATTAACTAAGTGTTCATGAATTCAGTAGCCCTTGTTGTATCTTTACTCCTAAAGATACTGTAATTATATTCAATTTGGTTTTTAAAAAACTTTATATATATGTAGCTATTTTGTTTTCACTTTTAGAAATTATTCTAAAGGCACTTTAGTACTTTCCCCTATTTTTTAAATAAGTTAAGTTTTAAACAGTGAAGAATTTAAAAATTAAATATTTTACTTGAAATTGGTCTTTCTAGCTCATCAGTCTTTTTGTATTCCCATAAATACAGACATTCAAAATCAATCAAGCAAAACTATGTATCTCAGTCTGTGCTAAGCAATTTTGAGTCCGAAAAGGGTAAAAGCTGTAACACTTGATTGAAAAAATGACAGTGTTTGTCGATTTGGTGAGACAAGATGACATATAAAACAGTTGGTAAAACAGGCGATGGGAAAATATGTACTAATAGAATGTTAAAAAGTTTTATTAAGATAAATAAGAGACTTTATTGTAAGACACTTGAAGTGTGGTACAGACTAATGTAAAGAGTTAAGAGACTATTTAGATCAGTGTGGATTGGACCAGTAGGGCAGATTTCATGAAGGACCTGGGATTTGAACTTATTATTAAAGACAATTGGCTGAGAAGAAAAAGAGGGCATTTCATATAAAGAAAATAGGCCTCTTTTTCATTTCTTAGAAAATTGGGATTTTTTTTTTCCTTTTTTTCTTCACAATAATCTTAGGAGACTAGATGTGCAGTTTCCTTGATTAATCTCATGATAGTAATAATCTTTAAAGTAGTTAGCATATTAAAACACATTTTAGGGCTTCCCTGGTGGTGCAGTGGTTGAGAGTCCGCCTGCCGATGCAGGGCACACGGGTTCGTGCCCCGGTCCGGGAAGATCCCACATGACGCGGAGCGGCTGGGCCTGTGAGCCATGGCTGCTGAGCCTGCGCGTCCGGAGCCTGTGCTCTGCAACGGCAGAGGCCACAACAGTGAGAGGCCCGCGTACCGCAAAAAACAAAACAAAACAAAAAAAAACACATTTTAATTTGTGTTTGGACCTCTGTAAAATACATTATCTCATTTCAACCTCACAATATCCCCTAAGGTAATCATTCTTAACCCCATCTTACAAAGGTAAGTAGGAATTGGGGCTCAGAGAGGTCAAAAGATGTGTTGACGGTGTCAAAAGTAACAGACCCAGTATTCAAGTTGAGGATTAACTCCAGAGGCCCTGCCTCTAAGCTATGTAGTTCAACCTTCTATCCACTTTGCCTAAACTAGGCTGTTTCTAAAATACATGTCTTCTTCCCTTAATTTCATCATGCATTGTAGTTTCTTTGCCATTCATTATTTCTCCTAAATGTTAATATTTCTTCTATGATTAAAATTGAATACTTGAGCTTGTTGTAATAACAAGTAAGAGCTTGGACTCTGGAGCTAAACTTCTGAGTTCAAATCTTGGCTCTGCCCCTTGCTAGTGTGTTCAAATTATTTAATCTTTCTGTGCCTTCATTTTATTATCTGTAAAATGTTCATCAAGTATAAACAATTTGGACATGTAAGACTCAGGGCATGTTTTTAGTCTAAGGCCCTCTTAAGGAAACTGTTAGAGGATGAACTTCATCCTCCAGAGATGAGTAAGAAAACTGGCTAGAGTACTGTTGGAGAACATTGAGTATATTTAACTACAATAGACCTGAGGCTAAAACAAAAGTAGGAATAAGGAAGAAAGAATAAAATGTACATGTTAAATACCTGATGATGTAGGAATTGGTCATAAAAGTAAAAAATTAAGAGAACTGGGAAGTAAGAAGAAAATTGGATGTAGAATAAGTTTGTGGATTGCCTAATCTATAATGGCTAGGAGTCAAAGAACATTATTTAAAGCTGACAAATCAGTTAGTAGAAGTATAAGCATATTTAGCAGTACAAAGGTAAACACTGAGAAAGATAATACTGTGATTATAACTGTGTGATGCAAGAGAGGCAGTAAGATTATATAAGCTAATTTTGTTAGTGCTCATAGTAGTTAACTGTGTAAAGAAATAGAGGATTAATAGTACTAAGTGAAATTATTTAAAATTATAGTAACAAAGATGGAACCAGAAACATATACTAGAACAAAAATACAAATCACTCTAATTATCAAAAAAATTAAAAATACACAAAAATAGATAACAGTGAAAGACATTTTTTAACATTATAAAACCAAACATAGCAGACTATGATAGAAATGAGAGTAACCATTTTTGTCATATCAGTAAGTTTTAAATACATTTATTAGCTAATCTATTAAAATTTTTTCAAATTGGATCACTAAGCAAAACCTGATTTTTTTTCACTGTATTCAAGATAGCCAGGGAAAACAAAATGGTTCAGAAGTTGAAAAGGCCAAAGAGCACACATAAAGGCAAATAAAAAGAAAGCTAGGCTATTGATCTCAATATGAGACAAAGTGAAATTCAGGCCCAAAGGCATTATTTAAGATGAAAAATATCCTGTAAAGCTAAAATATGTATTTGACAGTGAACATTTAGCATTGTGAATATCTGTCTACCTATGTATTCAATATGTAAATATGTAACTATGTACTGAATAACAAAGTAACTTTCATAAAGCAAGTTTTAGGAGATACCAGGAGAAATAGGCACAAATGCACTAGTAGCAGGATACTTTTAATTTGCTGTTCTTGATCCAGGACAGATCAAGTGGGGAAAAAAATAATAATAAGTATATAGAAGACTTAAACAATTAAGTCAGTAGGATAGACTTGATTAACATATATTGAACTCTGAAAACAGAGCACCCCTTCTTTTTAGGTCTTCTGGAACATTCACAAAAAACTTGCATAGGCCCCAAAGAAAACTTACATAAATTTCATAAAGAAGAAATAGTACAGAAAAATCACAATGCAGTAAAAATAAAGGCCCCTCCACTTGGATATTAAATTCAAACTGTTGTATCAATGGAGAATACAAATGGAAATTGTAAAATGGGTGATCATAATGATGAAAACACTAGTAATGTATAGGATCCAGTTAAAGCAGTGTGCAGAGAAAATTCAAAGCCTAAAGAAATAATAAAAATGGGTAAGTGAAGCATTTAACTAAAAAGTTAGAAAAAGAACAAAGTAAACCAAAAGAAGGTACAAGGAAGGAATTAATAAAAATAAATGCAGGGCTTCCCTGGTGGCGCAGTGGTTGAGAGTCCGCCTGCCGATGCAGGGGACACGGGTTCGTGCCCCGGTCCGGGAAGATCCCACATGCCGCAGCGCGGCTGGGCCCGTGAGCCATGGCCACTGAGCCTGCGCGTCAGGAGCCTGTGCTCCGCAACGGGAGAGACCACGGTAGTAAGAGGCTCGCATACCGCAAAAAAAAATAAATAAATTAAAAAAATAAAAAAAAATAAATGCAGAAATTAATGAATTCAAAAACAAGAAAAGTAGAATAAGTAAATCCAAAATTTGGCTGTTTGTAAATACTCAGTAAGCAAGTCAGTAGCTAAGTTAATTTTTAAAAGGAGGGTAGGGGAAAACAAAACACAAATATTCTTAATAAATAAGGACTAATCACCATACACAGCACAAATTAAAAGAATTATGGGGAACTTCTCTGGTGGTCCAGTGGTTAAGACTCTGAGCTCCCAATGCAGGGGGCCCGGGTTTCATCCCTGGTCAGGGAACTAGATCCCACATGCCACAACTAAAAAAAGATTCTGTGTGCCGCAACTACAGATCCCCCATGCTGCAACAAAGATCCCACATGCTGCAACTAAGACCCAGCACAGCCAAATAAATAAATATTAAAAAATAATAACATTGAATAAAAGAATCATGAGTCTACGTTTGAGTCTAAACAAATAAATTAGAAAATTGTAAAAAAAATAAAATAAAGGAATATCATAGGAAAATGTAATTTACAAAAAATGACCTTGAATAAAGAGAATTCAGGACTTCCCTGGTGGCGTAGAGTTTAAGAATCCGCCTGCCAATGCAAGGGACACGGGTTTGAGCCCTGGTCCGGGAAGATCCCACATGCCACAGAGCAGCTAAGCCTGTGTGCCCCAACTACTGAGCCTGCATGCCACAGCTACTGAAGCCTGCATGCCTAGAGCCCGTTCTCTGCAACAAGAGAAGCCACCGCAGTGAGAAGCTTGCGCACCACAAGGAAGAGTACCCCCCACTCGCCACAACTAGAGAAAGCCTGCGCACAGCAACGAAGACCCAATGCAGCCTAATTAATTAATTTTTTTAAATTTCAAATAGATCAATTATCCATAGAAGAAATAGAGAAAATTACCAAAGGAGTACTTTCCCCCAAAAAGCACCAGACCCAGATGTTTCACAGGAGAATTCTGTTAAATCTTTAAAGACCCAGTAATTCCAATGCTGTTTTTGAAAGTGTTCCAGAACATAGAAAAACTCCCACATTTGTTATGAAGCAAGTATAACTTTGATACCAAAACCTGACAAAGACTGTACAAAAGGAGAAAACTATCGATTGAATCTCACTTAAGGCTCTAGGAGTGAAACTTTTAAACAAACAAAATCTAGCAGCACAGTAGTAGAACAATACATCATGGTCAAGAGAAGTTTATTCAGCATATGAAAAGATGGTTCAATATTAGGAAATCTGTTAGTGTAATTTGTTTTATTGGTAGACCTAGGGAGAAAAATCATATGATCATCTCCAATTACCTAATGAAAAAGCATTTGACAAAATTCAACACCCAGTCTTTATGAATAGCATTCAGTAAAACAGTAATCATTGGCCATTTCCATATATATATATAGTACAGATATAAACGTGTGTATATATGTATATATACACACAAAAATATATGTATGTATATCTCAAATTCCAAAACCATGCTCAGTGGTGATACAATAGGCTTTCTCACTGAAGAACAAAACAAGACAAAAATACCGCTGTTATCACTACTCTTGAATATGGTACCATTAGTACTGGCTAGCTCACACAAGAGAAAGATATCAGAGGAATGACAATTTGAAATGAGGAAATAACTGTCACTGTTGGCACATGGTATGAGTGTATATGTGGAAAACCCAACAGAATCTACTGAAGCACTACTTCAAGAAGAGAATTCAGTAAGATAGCAGAATTAAAAATGAATGTAAAGAAATCATTAGCCTTCGTATAACAATAAGAACATAGACATTATAATGGAAGGGAAAAAAGCCACATTTACAAACAAACCAAAAGAAAATACTTAGGAGTAAGCAAACCCAATATATCAAAAAAATTTCAAACGATACTGAAAGATAAAAAAGAAGGCTTAAATCAAAAGACAGCAAGTTCTTGATAGGAAGATTCAGCATTGTGTCAGTTCTCCATAAATTAATTTACTAATTTGGGTACAGGTTCAATAAAAAACACTAACGTTCTTTTTTTCTTCTAAAAACTAAACTAAAAAAAATAGTTTTTCTTCAAAAACTATTCTGAAGTTTAGTTTTAAAAAAAAAAGTAGGGTTTCCCTGGTGGCGCAGTGGTTGAAGAGTCTGCCTGCCGATGCAGGGGACACGGGTTCGTGCCCCGGTCCGGGAAGATCCCACATGCCGCGGAGCAGCTGGGCCTGTGAGCCATGGCCGCTGAGCCTGCGTGTCCGGAGCCTGTGCTCCGCAACGGGAGAGGCCACGACAGTGAGAGACCTGCGTACCGCAAAAAAAAAAAAAAAAAAGAATAAGCCATAAATGAATTTGCTAGAAGAAAACTATTGATGAATGTCTTCATAACTGTAGCATGCAGAAAGCCTTTTCTAACTAATCAAAATTCAGAAACCAGTTTTTTTAAAGTGAGAAATTTGACTGTGAAAAAATAAAAATGGTACACTGATACATTGGAATATTTTTTCAGTGCTAAAAAGAAATGAGCTATCAAGTCACAGAAAGACGTTGAGGAACCTTAAATGCCTATTGCTAAGTGAAATAAACCAATCTGAAAAGGCTACATGTTGTATGATTATAACTAAATGATGTTCGGGGAAAAGGCAAAACTATGGAGACAATAAAAAAGATCAGTGGTTACCAGGGAGGGAGGGAAGAGGAGGGACAGAGGAAGAGAGGGATGAATAGGTGGAGCACAAGAGAGTTTTTAGGGCAGGGAAGCTTCTGAATGATACTAAAACGGTGGATTATACATTTGTCAAAACCCATAGAACGTACAACACAAAGAGTGAATCCTAGTGGAAGCGATGGACATTGGTTGATAATGATGTGTCAGTGTTGATTCATTGATTGTAACAAATATACCACTGCGCTGTACAAGATGTTGATGAGTGGGGAGGCTGCGTTTGGGAGGCAAGAGGGCAAGGGAGGGAGGTATGTGGGAACTCTCTATACTTCTCACTCAAATTTTCTGTGAACCTGAAACTGCTCTAATAAATAAAATCTATTTTAAAAAAATGGAAATTTTGTGAAAGGTAAAAAAAAATAAGCAAAATCAAAGATAAAGTCTGATAGCTTAATAGAAAAATGGGCAAATGATATAGACAAGAATAGACAGAAAAGGTGACAGAGAAGGAAATATGGATGACCCATAACCATATAAAAAAAGATGTTCAACGTTATTTATAGTATGAGAAATGCAAATTACAACTATCCAGAGCTAACATTTTTCACCTATCATGCTGGTTACCCTGGAAGGTCTGTAGGGCAGCAGCTACTTATGGATTACTCTTGGGAGTATGAAAAGGTACAGTTGCCATGGAGGGCAACTTGGGAGTATCCATCAAAATTAAAATTACTTTTATCCTTTAACGCATCAGTTTTACCTCTGGAAATCTACAGCTTTCCTTGCCCATGAGTGAAATAACATGTATATATGGCCATTTATTTCAGCATTGTTTGTAAAAATAGCAAAAGATTAGAAACAGCTCAGGTGTTCATCAGTAGCAGGCTAAGTAATTAAATTATGGTACATCTTACAGTGGAATAGTATGCCATGTGAATGCATTTATGTAAAATAACAAATTTTTTTTTTATGCTATAGCACAGTACCTCCTGAATTTTTCTACCAGAGTAACTTTAACAGAGAATATATAAAATAATGGCATGTGGGTTTGTAACTTGGAGTGACCATTCAAAAAAAATTTTCTGCTTTATCTTTATCAAATCTGTGGGTTTGCTTTATTCTCCTCTGTGTTAGCCTGTTTTAATTTAAATTAATTTTTCAAACTGCTCTTATTGTTGAGTAATTCTGCTCCAGGAAGATGCACTTTGTTTATTATGTGCCGTCTCTTACCCCTGATATACTGCCACCCATATTGTCTTGTCTGAGAAACATATTGTGTACCAAGATTAATTAACCAAATACTGTCCCTGTTTTTGCAGGTTTCTTTCCAGACTGATTTTTCAACTGAAGAGCTATAATATGTAAACAGTTAGAATAGCCCTATATTTGTCTCAAAATAATTTAACAAGTTTCTCTTCTTTCTAATATTGAACATTTCCCAACAAATGATACGTAGACCAATTTGACTTACTGGCATTCCAGCACTACTAATGATGTATTGGTTTGTCTAGTATATTTCTATGTAAAAAAATGTTTCTTTGTTCCGTATTACATGTTTATTATATTTCTGTGTGAAATACTCTCTTTAGCAGGATGAAGTTAAAGGAAATAGATCGTACAGCCATGCAGGCATGGAGCCCTGCCCAGAATCATCCCATTTACCTAGCTACAGGTAAGTTCAACAGAGAGAAGATAGTATGAGTCACCTAATTCCTTCTCTTCCGCATCTGACTTATTTACACTTGTCCTTTAAAATTCAGTTCAAGCTTCATCTCCTCTAGAAAGTCTCTCCTTCCCTGGCGAGATAATGTCCAACCTTCGGATCAGCTGAGTTCTGTGCTTGTACATCATAGCATTAATCATGTGTCTTCCCCACTTCATAGAATTGTGCTTTATCTTTATTCCTCCAGTATTAAGCACAATAGATAACATGTAAAAAAGTTAATAAAATATCAGTTTGAATGAATGAAGAACAGTTTTGATGCTAGCATTTTTATATAAAAAGTTGGAGTTATATCATATGTAACTATAAGCATGGGGCTGTTTATACAGAGAGGTTTTAAAATATCTATAGGCTTAAAAAATTATCTTCACTACCCACTCGTACAAACATCATCTCTGAGCCTTGCATCAGAATCTTATTGCTATAGTAATTTAAGCATCTGCTCAGTGGTATATGTGCTGAGATTTCAACCACTAGTGCAGCATTCATGAGTGAGATAATTGAAAAGTGTGCATTATTTTGTATGGTTTTCTCTGAGTCTTTTATTTTTGCATGTGTAGTTACCATGAATGTATTTTCTGTAGGAACATCTGCTCAACAATTGGATGCAACATTTAGTACCAGTGCTTCTCTTGAGATATTTGAATTAGACCTTTCTGATCCATCCTTGGATATGAAATCTTGTGCCACTTTCTCTTCTTCTCACAGGTATGAGATTCAACCTTCAATTCACATGATTATTCAGTTATATGTTGTGGTTGATGTTCCGTTATTAGAAACTGTAAGGAATACTATCAATGACGTGAAATATTTTGTGAAAAAATGCGAGTGCATTTCTACGGAAGTAAAAGAAGTGTCTATCTGTTTTATTGAATTTTTTACTACTGACTGTTATGTGTAGGATAGGAAGGAGAGGCTCTAGTTTCTAGTATTTTCTTCATATGATATAGTAGAGTTACTTTCTTTTATCTCCTTTATCTCACCTGTTTACAAAAAAAGGTAGGTACGACTAGAAAAAGGAGTAGTTGGATGAATATTAAGATATTAATAGTGATTTTCCCTGAATGGAGGTTGGTTTTTTTTTTCCCCTTGTACTTATCTATATTTAAAAATACATTTCACAGAGAATTTTATTGACATGATTTCTGATACAATAGGTGTTTAGATCACCTTTCCAAGTACTTAAGCTGTATTATAATGCAGAGAAGGACACTTTTCTTTGAGTAGTAAACTATGCTTTATGGCTTAATAGCTTGGCAAGTTTTGGGGAAGAGTTTTACCTTAGCTAACAATACAGTTCAGATGATGGAGTCTCATGGGACCTCCCATAGTCTTCCAAGCCCTCCCACTGTGATGGGAACCCCAGATACCTTTTGTCTAGCAGTTTTTCTCCTCACCACCATTTGTCTTGTATATCTCCACGCTGCCACCTTGCCAAACCATAATCTTTTATTCTCCACCAATGGGGTACTTGTCATAATAGACATAATTTTGATGTCACTTTTCTACTCTCAGAATACATTATTTTTCTTAGAAAATTTCAGATGACTCCCTTAACTCCTTTACTATTTAACAAGTAATTTGTTAGTACTTCTGTAGTCAAGTAAAATCAGGGAGGTGGTTGATTAGCTCTATTTTATAAATGAACCAAAGTAACTGGCTTAGGGTCTCACAGATTCTAAATGGTAAAACCATTCTTAAGCTCATATCTTTTGACACACAAATCAAGTGTACTTTGTCATATTAGCTCTACAAAAGAGTTTTTATACTCTTCAAGATTACAAAATGAAACATGTATGTATGAGTATAAATAAAAACTAAAATGCCATTTCACCAAGTTATGCAGTTACCAGAAATAGAGGAGAAGCAGTGTTTTTGAAGTATTTATGAAAACAATTAAATGTATAATTTCAGATTCCTTTCTACATTTATTTGACTTCAAAAAAGAGTTATTTTGCTCATTTTCTCTTAAAGGTACCACAAGTTGATTTGGGGGCCTCATAAGATGGATTTCAAAGGAGATGTCTCTGGAGTTCTGATTGCAGGTGGTGAAAATGGAAATATTATTCTTTATGATCCTTCTAAAATTATAGCTGGTGATAAGGAAGTTGTGATTGCCCAGAATGACAAACATACTGGCCCAGTGAGAGCCTTGGATGTGAACATTTTCCAGGTTAGACTTTTGACATTTATTCTTAATTCTTGAGATAATGTGCTGCTTATTTTATATAAGTATATGAATCTGCTGTGCCTCAGTCTTGAAATTGAAAGCTAAAACTGTGCCTGTGCAGATTGATGAGTGAGTGTATTTGTTTGAAGAATGGAGGGTTCAAGGGCTTCCCTGGTAGTGCAGCAGTTGAACATCTGCCTGCCAATGCAGGGGTCACGGGTTCCATCCCTGGTCCGGGAAGATCCCACGTGCCGCGGAGCAGCTCAGCCCATGCGCCACAACTACTGAGCCCATGTGCCTAGATCCCGTGCTCTGCAACAAAGAGAAGCAACTGCAGTGAGCAGCCTGCGCACCACAACGAAGAGTAGCCCCCACTCGCTGCAACTAGAGAAAGCCAGTATGCAGCAATGAAGACCCAACACGGCCAAAAATAAATAAATTTTAAAAATAAATAAAGATCTTGAATTATTAGGATACTTGAGTATAACCAGAAAATGAATATTATCTTTTTTTTATTTTTATTTTTTTTATTTTTTATTTTTTTGCGGTACGTGGGCCTCTCACTGTCGTGGCCTCTCCCGTTGCGGAGCACAGGCTCCGGACGCGCAGGCTCAGCGGCCATGGCTCACGGGCCCAGCCGCTCCGCGGCATGTGGGATCTTCCCAGACCGGGGCACGAACCCGTGTCCCCTGCATCGGCAGGCGGACTCTCAACCACTGCGTCACCAGGGAAGCCTGAATATTATCTTAAGAAAGTTTAAAATAGTTATTTTTCTTGTATTATAAATAGATACTTTGGGTATAGAAATATAGAAACCCTAACTTCTTCATTTCTGCGTCTACTCTTCAGATTAGATAGCTAATTCCTTTGTTAATTGGATTAATCAGCTGCTGATTTTTGGTTAGTGTCTTGTATCATAGATGGCTACTACCAGAATTCCTCTGTTTTCATAGTTATATGTCAGTTGTTTATAGAAGTATTAATGAGAGTGAACAGTAAAGGATGAAGGTCAGTATATGAACCTCATTATCTTCCTGTACTTCATATCACAATTTTAGGGTCTTTTTGACCCTAAAATTGTGCCACCAGGAACTAGATTGAACATAAATGAAATGTAACAAGATTGAGCATAAATGAAATGTAAATACGTGAGGACAAACATAGAAAACAAATTTATGGTTACCGAAGGAGAAAAGGCTAGGGGAGGGCTAAATTAGGAGTTTGGGATTAGCAGATACAAACTACTTTATATAGAATAGATAAACAATAAGGTCCTACTGTATAGCACAGGGAACTATATTCAATATCCTGTAATAAACCATAATGGAAAAGAATATGATAATATATATATATAACTGAATCACTTTGCTGTACACCAGAAACTAAAACAACTATTTTTTTTAATTGAAGTAAATCAACTATACTTCAATAAAAGAAAATTTTTAATAAATAAATATGTGAGGATTTAAGACAAGAGATTTTGCTAGCCCTATCTTGGTCCAGCTCCAGAGGCTGGCTTTGAGGTATCCTGAGATAGATGCCATTATTTTAGGATTTGGCTATTTGTCTGAAGCAATAATTGGTGACTTATTTTTGCCTCCCACAACAGGTCCCCTTCCAGAGATGCAAACCACAAGCAGTAATGCCCATATAGTTGCATAATTAAGAATTTATCCATGCAATTACTTTTTAATGTCTTATATTAAAATGTCAGTAGATGTATTGTCTTTTTAGTTTAATAGAATTTTATAATGTTTCTTTAAAAAACTATATACATTTCAGATTGTTATGCATAGTTTTTAGGAATTCATACATTTTGCTTTTTTAATTAGAAAAATTATATGCCTTAAAACAGACAGGTCTTTCCAGCTCTGAATTGGATTATTCTGAGTTCTCTTAATTATTTGTAAGTGCTATTTAGTTGTTAATTGTTTCTTATTACAGACTAATCTGGTGGCCTCTGGTGCTAATGAATCTGAAATCTACATTTGGGATTTAAACAATTTTGCAACTCCAATGACACCAGGAGCCAAAACGCAGGTATTACATTGATTT
The DNA here is from genome assembly GCF_003676395.1 of Aethalodelphis obliquidens. Classification (NCBI taxonomy): domain Eukaryota; kingdom Metazoa; phylum Chordata; class Mammalia; order Artiodactyla; family Delphinidae; genus Aethalodelphis; species Aethalodelphis obliquidens. The sequence goes on along the minus strand of NW_020838003.1, from coordinate 10,342,830 downwards.
CAATGTAATCAAAAGAACCAAAATCAATTTTTCTACACTTTGTTTTTTTCACACAGAATATATTTGTTTAAAATCAGTTTTTAAATGTCACTGATTTTCTTTCAACATAGTAAAGTATTAATAAATATGTTTCTTTAGAGTATCAGTGAATCCTTCAATAGTAAATATTTATTTAGCACTTACCATGTGCCAGACACTGTTTGATATACTAGACTTATGGTAGTAAATAAAATAAAGTCTTTAATAATTTTCTTAGGTATAATATTTTATATAGTTTAGTATTTTATATAATATGGTATCTTAACAATATCCAACCTTACAATAAAAATCATAGACTAGAGAGGAAACTTATTTTTAAAAAAAACACTCAACCTGTTTCTTATGTAATTCTAATAAGTTGAGAAAGAACAATCCTCCCCCTGCCTCCTTGAGTTTCTTTATGTTGTATAGACCAGTGGTCCCCAACCTTTTCGGCACCAGGGACTGGTTTCACAGAAGACAGTTTTTCCACGGACTGGGGTGGGGGGGTGGTTTTGGGATGATTCAAGTGCCTTATATTTATTGTGCATTTTATTTCTATTATTATTACATTGTAATATATAATGAAATAATTACACAACTCACCATAATGCCGACAGGAGGTGGAGCTCAGGCAGTAATGTGAGCAATGGGGAGCAGCTGTAGATACAGATCAGATGAAGCTTCGCTCATTCACCCGCCGCTCACCTCCTGCTGTGTGGCCTGGTTCCTAGCAGGCCGTGGACTGGTACTGGTCCGGGGGTTGGGGACCCCTGGTATGGACTATTCAATTTGAGTGGTCATTATAACGGGCCCTAACATTTTGGCGATCTGAAAGGTAGCATAATAATAGTGTGTGGCCTACCATTTATTAAAGATAGTTTTCTAGGTCTAGGTTGTAACTTTTGCTCTGCTTAGATGTCTGTCATATTGACCAGCATCTACTTTGTGGTCTGTTATCTACCTTGGAGCAGTTGCAAAGTAAAGAAACAGTGCTTGGTTTGTAACAGGAGCTTAATAAATGCCTGGTGATAAACAAGGTAAAATACTTGAATTGGCATATACCTGAGCCTTAAACTCTATTGCATGATGTTGAGAACTTAAAAATATAAAAATAAATTTTTGGAATGAATAGATCCGATTTTTAAGTAATCCAGTTTTTAAAAAGAATTATATTTTGTAGTTAAATTTGATTATTATTGAGAAATGGCTTTTAGTAGTTTATTCCTTATAGCCCCCAGAAGATATCAGCTGCATTGCATGGAACAGACAAGTTCAGCATATTTTGGCATCAGCCAATCCCAGTGGCCGGGCCACTGTGTGGGATCTTAGAAAAAATGAACCCATCATCAAAGTCAGTGATCATAGTAACAGGGTAAGTTTGTGATTGATTTGTGACAAACATGTTTTATTCCTGCTGTAGCTATTCCTATATAGTTTGTCAGAGTAGGCAACAAATCAAATTTCTATAAAGTCAAATCCTGTCTTTTTATGGACCAATCATGTTGGAATGAGAGGTTTCTTCCTTTGGGGAAAATAATAAAATTCCTACTAAACCACACTGGATATATTAATGATGAAGAAAAAGATTGGTTAATCAAGGGGGTTATTCCATGATATACTGGTTGTTTTGCTTTGCTAGCTGTTACAAAGCATTATAGCAACTTTTTAATTCATCTTTAGCTTTCTCAAGAATGTAAAAATTTTCCCTGCTAGTAATTTTATGACTATGAAGCTGTAGTTTCCAGACTCCTGGCTTCATCTTTTCTGATTAGGCACTGCTAAAGTGAGCTGATGTTCTCCCACTTAACACAGTATATGCTGTTGTATAACACATTACATTTTCAGCTTTATAGATTCATTAATATTATGTCATCATGTGCTATAAAGTAATTTAGACACAGTTTAGGCCTTGTCTTGTTAATTTGTTTTTAATTACATTGTTTAGTTGGACATTTAAAAAAAAAACGAGTTTGCCTAAATCAGAGAATACATATATAACTTAAAAACAACAATAATAACAACAACAACAAAATTTTACAAGAATGTTTCTTCAGGGTATTATTTTTCAGTGAGTCAAAAATTTTAAAACAAATTTCAGTGGAATAAAGTATACAATAAGCATTTCAGTCATCTTTTGGAATACTTAATAGTATCTGAACTTCCAGGTAGTTCTCAATAATAATGTTAATTTATCCCATGTGAAAATTGAAATAGTAGTTGTTGCTTTAGACACTTTATCTTGATTTTTATGGTGAAATAGAGGAAAGATATGAATTTTTTTGTCATTTAAATCTTATCTCTTTATTTTAATTTTTCTGAAAGTATTAAATTTTAAATTTATATAAAACTTTTCCCCTAGTTACAATTTTGACAGGAGATCTCATTTTTGGTATAGAATTATTCTGGCCCAGAATGATTTTATGTATCAAAGGGTTGGCTGAATTGAAAACCTTTAAACTTTTTATGTTTAATACTACTGTTTAAGAGTGTTTAATAGAATTTAATAGCTGTATGGAGTTTTTTAATAAACTGAAATTTTAAATAAATAGAAATAGATTAAAATAATGATTAAATAAATAAGAATTCTTTTTTTTAATAAGCCTGAGCTGATGTTTGGTACTGTTTGCTTTAACAAAGGCATATTCCTCATGTTCATTTTGGCTTTTCATAAAATAGTATGACTAAAAATAAATAAATAAATAAAATAGTATGACTGATAAAAATGTGAGCCTTAACTATGTACAGATGCATTGCTCTGGGTTGGCGTGGCATCCTGATGTTGCTACTCAGATGGTCCTTGCCTCTGAGGATGACAGGTTACCAGTGATCCAGATGTGGGATCTTCGCTTTGCCTCCTCTCCACTCCGTGTCCTGGAAAACCATGCCAGGTATCTTGCTGCTCTTCCAAAAACACTTAATTTGTGTATTTAAAAAAATGTATTTACTTACTACTTTGAATTATCAGATAATTTTTTTTTATTTACTTATATAGTTAGTTATTTTTGGTTGGGTCTTCTTTGCTGTGCACGGGCTTTCTCTCTAGTTGTGGTGAGCAGGGGCTACTCTTCATTGCAGTGCACGGGCTTCTCATTGTGGTGGCTTCTCTTGTTGTGGAGCACAGGCTCTAGGTGCGCGGGCTTCAGTAGTTGTGGCACACAGGCTCAGTAGTTGTGGCTCGCGGGCTCTAGAGCACAGACTCAGTAGTTGTGACGCACGGGCTTAGTTGTTCCGTGGCATGTGGGATCTTCCCGGACCAGGGCTTGAACCTGTGTCCCCTGCATTGGCAGGTGGATTCTTAACCACTGCACCACCAGGGAAGTCCCAGATAATTTTTTTAAATTAGGGAATCTACTTTGTCTCTGTCTTGTAAAAGTCAATGTAAATGGTTTATTTTTATTTTAAGCAATAGTCATCTGATATTCTATACCAAAAAATGGTAATCAAATCATATCACAAAAACATGAAAATGTGTTAATGGATTTTCCACTACTTATTTCAAATAACAGTTAATAGATCAAAATTCTAGTATATCACAACATTTTGGGACAACTCATGACCTTATACAGTTTGATCTTTATTTGGTTCATCATACTTATCAAGAGTCTTCCGTAACATTAAATGTCAAGCAACAATTGAAAAGTTTGTTTTATTTCTGAGTGTTTATCTTTTTTTTTTTAACATCTTTATTGGAGTATAATTGCTTTACAATGGTGTGTTAGTTTCTGCTTTATAACAAAGTGAATCAGTTATACATATACATATGTTCCCATATCTCTTCCCTGAGTGTTTATCTTAATTTAAAAAGCAAACATTTTTGAGAAATTAGGTGGTTCATTCTGCCTTTAATTTTAATAAATGTGTGGATGCTCTAAAAAAGGTATGAGAATTGTCTTGTGTTAGTTTTAGTAACATTAAATTTAGTTTGTGGGAACTCGCTGCTGGTCCAGTGGTTAGGGGTCTGTGCTTTCACTGCAGGGGACACGGGTTCCATCCCTGGTTGGGGAACTAAGATCCTGCAATCCTCACGGCGTGGCCAAAAAAAAAAAAAAAATTTAGTTTGTAATTACGCACATTTCCTATCATTAATATTCAGGTACCCAGGGAGTTCATGCACATTTGTTCAATGTTTTTAAACGAGAAACAAATCCCTTTTAATGTTATAGTACTTTCTAAGTACTTCGGGCTTTTTTCTTCTTTCCTGTTTGGGGATATGTAAACTAAAATCTTAAATCCCTTCACGCCCCACCCCCGCCCCCGCCCCCGCCCCGTAGTGGAATTACACACTTTGAGAAGTCTTAAGGTTTGTGACCTCTCCTTGAGCTTCTTATAAAGGAGAAAAGAGTCTGGTCAGAATGTAATCCTGTTTAGATATTATGCTTCAATAAGCTCTTTGTAAAGAAAGGATGATTCTGAGGTGTTTTAATATTTTTCTCACACTGGGTAAGGTTTTATTTATTCATTCAACACTTGCTTATTGAACACGTACTCTGTACCAAGCACTGTGCTAGGATTCAGTAATATAACAGACAAAAATTCCTGCCCTTTTATTACAGAGTATTGAGCAGAGTTCCCTGTGCTATACAGTAGGTCCTTGTTGGGAATCTGTTTTAAATATAGCAGTGTGTATATGTTAATCCCAAACTTGCAAATGTTAGCTTGATTTAGGCTCATAACAAACCTATGGTGTAAATACTATTATCCCATTTTACACATTGGAAATTGAAGCTTGGCAAGGCTAATAAGCTTGGCTTAGGTCTCAAAACTAGTCAAGTGCTGACTTCCAACCCATACATACTGATCCTAGTATCTATGGTCTTAACATTACATTCTGCTGCCAATTTTAGGAGTGGTCATAATTTAGCAAGATAGAATACCATACTGGGTGCCAGGAGCAAATCAACCTCACTAGTTCTCAATTTTCTCCCTCTAGTAAATGCAAGAGTTGGAGTATATTATGATTATAATATGATCTTTAAGGTCCCTTCCAGTTCTACAATTCAGTGATTTTAATACTTAGTAAGAACCTAAATGTTCCTTAACATGTGATATTAAATATGATATTGATTTCTTTAAAAGGCTTTCTTGACATACCTTGAAATTTTTGACATGCATGATTAGATTCTAAAGAGCGGAGACAATAAAAGTTCATTATTGCTACAATTGGGGAAAGTTGAATATGGACTCTAAAGTATTGCATATAAATGATAAATATTTTCAGTATGTAATTGTATTGTGATTGTATAGGAGAATGTTCTTATCCCCAGAGATAAGTGTAGAAGTGACATGTCATAATAGCTGCATTTAACTCTCAAATGGTCAATATATAGAGAGAAAGAGAAAGACATAAAGTAAATGTGGCCAAATCAGTGAATCTAGGTGAGGAGTATAAGGGTGTATATCACACTATCCTTATAATTTTTACAAAGATTTTAATGCTTAAAAAATAAAATGTTGAAAAAAATAATAAAATAAAATAAAACGTTGGAAACAAAAGGCATTCTTAAATAATTTGGGTCCTTTTCCTATAGCGTATTTTCCTGATTCTGAGAGGACTTAGATTGTAAGAAATATCATCAAATTAAAAACAACTTTTGGGGAAAATAAAAACAATATATACTTTGATGATAAAGTTTATCTGTATTTTGGAAATTGAAAAACTGTATCTTAGAATTACTGTAATGTTTTCAGAAAAATTTAAGATTATTAATTTGTATGTTTTTGTTTTAAGAAATACACAAACGTAATTCTAGTTTCTAGTGTTTTTCTAGTCCCTGTTATCTACTAGCTGTATTTCTACTATTTTCTAGTATCCAGTATTTAAATTGTAGTTTCTAGTATTTTTCTTCATGGTCTGGTAATGTTAACTTTCCTTCTTTCATCTCTAAACAGCAGAGGCATGAATGTAGAAAAAACAAACTATTATATAGCACTTTTTTCTGGATGGTGGGATAGAGGGTTTTTTTTTATTTTTACAGGGGATGCTAATCTGAATTTTCAAAATATCTACCAAAAATACTACTCTGTTTATACTTAGTATAAAAAATCCAAAGGATATTAAAACACAAAAAGAATTATAAAATCAAATCTTTAGTATTTAGATCTGTAATATTTCTTTGTGAGGCAAATTTAAAATGCTTCCTTTCAGTTAAAAAAAACTCATGTAATAGGAGAACTACTCCAGTAACGAAAAGTAGAAAGTTAGTAAACAAAGAGTAGAAAACATGAAATAGATTTCCTACCCATCCATAGGTAAAACTTTTATTGTACATATCCTTATATATACATAACCCCATTTATGCAAGTATTTAATGTAATTATATGTTTTATACAAATTTATGTACAGAGTTAACCTTTTTTCATTGGTGAACAGTGTATAATAATAAGAAACAGATTTCTACAACATAATTTTTTTAACATCTTTATTGGAGTATAATTGCTTTACAATGGTGTGTTAGGTTCTGCCTTATAACAAAGTGAATCAGTTATACATATACATATGTTCCCATATCTCTTCCCTCTTGCATCTCCCTCCCTCCCACCCTCCCTATCCCACCCCTCTAGGTGGTCACAAACCACGGAGCTGATGTCCCTGTGCTATGTAGCTGCTTCCCACTAGCTATCTATTTTACGTTTGGTAGTGTATATATGTCCATGCCACTCTCTCACTTTGTCACAGCTTACCCTTCCCCCTCCCCATATCCTCAAATCCATTCTCTAGTAGGTTACAGCATAATTTTTAACTACATATTTTCTCCTTAAAAGATGATCTGCAATTTATTATTACGCTGTCCGTGTTATTGGGCATTTGTTTTCATTTTTTGCTGTCATACACTGCATACTGTATTGAGTATCTTTGTAATGATCAAACAGCATACACATTGCTAAGTTGCTTTCCAGAAAGATTATATGAAATTATACTTCTCTTAGCAGTGTGTGTCTCCAAAACCTAGAGAAAAATAATTTGGTTTTCTCAAGATTAAAAATTTCTTCATCTGTGTTTCTTATAGGGGGATTTTGGCAATTGCTTGGAGCATGGCGGATCCTGAATTGTTGCTGAGCTGTGGAAAAGATGCTAAGATTCTCTGTTCCAACCCAAACACAGGAGAGGTATGGGGAGGAAATGTTTCTCAAACTTACAGCTATTATAATATTTTATCTCTGGTTGAATAAGAAAATTTCCATATGAATTCTTTAGTACATGATTAAAATTAAGAACGTGAAAGTAGACGGAGGTGTACGTGAAATGTAACTCTAGCAGAGATTTTATTATGAGCATTATCTAAGCTCAGCTGTTTCATCTGGGGATATCAATCATTGAAATAGTGTCTTTGAACCTAGTAATCACCCCCCACCCGCCATTTCCAATCAAAGGTGTTTAACTAGACTCAGAAATACTTGGTTTGATTTATTTAATGTATTTTCTGGAAATAAGTGTCCTCAAAGTAGGAGTGTTCAAGGTTTGGGTCTTTTTCTTGCTTTACCTTTCCTGAAGATCCTCTTTGATTTTTGGAAATCAGTGGATGCAGGTTTTTAATCTCTCTTCTGAACTCTACAGCAAGAATATAATACTTTATAATAAAATATTTGTCATATGTTCTACCCATGGAAACTTAGATGGGGAATTTTACCTTATTAAATATAAATATTATATAAATATAATTTCATTTGCTTTGGGTTGTGGGCTAAAAATCTCTTTTGCCTAATATTTTTCTTCTTCTTAATGGTTGAATGGTTTCCCTCTCTTTCACTAGTGGGCAAGGCACCATGGATTCTAATTACAGCTTTTAAACTTTTATTGCAAGTGCCTTCCTAGTTGCCCTGATGGTATGCTAGTAAAAATAAGTATCTTTGATGGGTATTTTTTTTGTTTTTAATTAATTAATTTATGTATTTATTTATTTTTGGCTGCATTGGGTCTTTGCTGCTGTACGCAGGCTTTTCTCTAGTTGTGGCGATGCGGTGTGCGGGCTTCCCATTGCTGTGGCTTCTCTTGTTGCGGAGCACAGGCTCTAGGCGCGTGGGCTCAGTAGTTGTGGCTCGCGGGCTCTAGACCGCAGGCTCAGTAGTTGTGGTGCACGGGCTTAGTTGCTCCGCGCTATGTGGGATCTTCCCGGACCAGGGCTGGAACCCGTGTCTTCTGCATTGGCAGGCAGATTCTTAATCACTGCGCCACCAGGGAAGCCCTGTTCGGTAGGTTTTAATCTGTAACATTAAAATTAAAGCAAGCACTTTTGTTATTTGATTTGTGGTTTAAAGTTTTCAGTTGCAGTGATGTCTGTAAGAATATAGAAACATTAATGTTAGAGGAGACAAGAGAAAAAATAATAATTTTTGCTTCATAAGATTTGTAGACCAAATAATGAAAGTGTTTCATTTTACACTGCTTTCCCAAGTGAGTTCAAAATTCATGGAAATTACTGTTCTTTTTCAACTATGTAATTTGATAAAATGATTTTTTGCATATGCTTAGTTGTGTGTGCTTGGACTTTAAAGGAATAAACTTTTAGTGCATGCTGCAACTAAAAATTGTAATAGATTTTTATTCAAATGCAAATTAGGAATAGACAAGTGATTCAGATATCAAGAAGCTAATAGTCTTATAAATCAGTTTAAGCATCAAAGAGGAGCAGGCTAAATGCCTTTTCACTTTATTTTGTTTTCTTATAAAATAAAACATTATTTTAAGTGTCAAGGAAGCCAAAGTTAAGTAAATTTGATTCATTTCTTAAAGCCATAAAACCTGTGCTCCTAAGAGCATCAGTTACCATCACACTGAGTTAGCAACAATTATTACATTATTACATTGTAAAGTTAGTAAACAATTATTACATTATTTATTTATATCAGCCATTTTTAATAGTTTTTCTATATTCTTTTCCTTCTAAAGAAAACTGGTAATGCCAAATTCTCCTTTGATTCTGCAATAATAAGAATGATGTGTACATGTTTTCTCACTTGACAAGAAGCCAAACTTCTCGGTGAATTTTTCCTTCTCAAGAATTTTTTTTGAAACTTGATCTTCAAATAATCTAAACGTGGTTCTTTGGATCTTGGCAGGCAAAGTCAGTTGGCTAGGACCCCATCGATCTTTTAGAGTTCAGCAAGTTGACCCTAATAGAGTATTCTGGTCTTTCGGGTGCATCCTCTAGTACCATTTCAGTAAAAACAGTAAAACCTCATTTTTTAAGATGTACTTATTCCAAATCTGGTCAAAATTTTGAGCAGCATTTCTTTTTTTTTTTATCATAATGAACTTTTCTTGTACTTTAAAGAAATTTTTACAATTGTTGTTTTTCCTGGCTGGATACTTTGTAAAAGTAAATGTTTAATAAAGTTGTATTTGTTGATCATATTTATTCAGCTGTTTTGGCTATAAAGTGGCTATACTTTTTTCTGACTTTTTTTTTTTTTGCGGTCTAGGTGTTATATGAACTTCCCACCAACACACAGTGGTGCTTTGATATTCAGTGGTGTCCCAGAAATCCTGCTGTCTTATCAGCTGCTTCCTTCGATGGGCGTATCAGTGTTTATTCTATCATGGGAGGGAGTGCAGATGGTTTAAGGCAGAAACAAGTTGACAAGGTAATAAGAAGTGTTAAGGTTTTTTATTATAACACCTGAAAAAAATCATCTTACTGTGTAATTATTTTGAAAATAACTTTACTGATCAATGATACCAATTAATTGGATAATTGTGATAAAAAATTTTTTGGATATGACTTGAAAACATGTAATATAGTCTTGCATAAGTTTCAAAAATCTCACTTTATTTTATTTTTTAGCTTTCATCGTCTTTTGGGAATCTTGATCCGTTTGGCACAGGACAGCCCCTTCCTCCGTTACAAATTCCTCAGCAGACTGCTCAGCATCGTATAGTGTTGCCTCTGAAGAAGCCACCCAAGTGGGTCCGAAGACCTGTTGGGGCTTCCTTTTCAGTAGGTGGATTTGCTTTTATGGTCCATAAACACAAAGGACTTACAGTAAAGTGTTATTATAGGATCACTCAGATGGAAGAGGGCTGAGTTTGAGATATGTTTGTGAGTTTTCATCACTCAGAAAGGTTTCTCGGGAAAAGTGAAACCTACTCCCTTTTTTTCTTTTTTCTTTTAAATTGTAATAAAATATACATAACAAAATTTACAATTTTAACCATTTTAAAACTTACAGTTCAGCAGTATTGAGTACATTCACCTTGTTGTGCAACCTTTGCACCATTCTCCCTACCCCACTTTATTAAACTTGTTTTCCTTCTCTATCTCTCCTTCCTTCATTCCTTCTTTTCTTTTTGAGAGGGTCTACATTCTAATTGTTACAAGGTCCACTATGGTTGTACATCTAAACTATAGCCTCTAACCTAGTAGCACTTACGACAGCACTAAAGCTGATATTTTGATTCTCCATCTCTCGTACTGGGTTCCAGACTCACGTGGGGAAGAAAGGAGTGTTATTTGTTGTCTTTATAATACTTCAGTATTACTGAGTGGACATGCGCTTTTCATTCCAAAGATAAATATATAGTGAACATCCTCTGTTTGTCAGGTACCACTTTAGGCACTGGAAACATACCTGTGAACTAGATAGAGTCTCTGTCCTCAAGTAGCTTATATTGGGGGGCGGGGAGGCTTTTCTGTACAGTTTGATTTTTCTTTTAAACCTTGTCCATACATAATTTTATAATAAGTGTTTTATTATAACTAACTAGATGGATGGTTAGGATTCAGTAAGTAAAGTGGAAAGTGATAAAAGCAAAGATTCAAAGGCAGGAGAGCAGATAGTGGAGAAGACCAGACAAGAGGGATGAGAGATTAATTAAATCCCAAAGTGATGTAATCAAAGATCTATTATTTAGGAAGATGAGAGTATGTAGTATGGTTTGGAAGGGGGAAAGACAAGAGTAGATGTGCAGTCATACAGCAGTTCAGTGCAAAAAGAATTAGGCAGAAAAATAGCAATGTAAAAGAAAGAAATCAAGAGATTTCAGAAGAGATCAATACCTAGACCTGAGGAATGAATTTGAGAGGCCAAAGGAAGAGTTCTCAGCCTGCTTAATAGGAGAATGACAGCAAACATGTACCTGGGAGCCCCCCCATAGAGAAATGAAAACCCCAATGAGTGGCAAAACCTAAGTGCTTATATGCTAGGTTGAACAAAGAATGGCAGTTGTGGAACAGTAACTAAAATATGTAGAGACTGATGGAGATAATTTTTATTTAACAAGGTCTGTTTGTATAGAGTTCTCCCATCCTGGACTCCCATATCTGGTGATAAGGATGTATCTTTCCTCCTGGTGTAGGGAGAGCAGCTCTCACATGTGAGTTTCATCTCCTGCTTTCAGAAAGAAAAGAGGAGGTCAGGGTGCCTTTCTTGCTCCTGTTGTTTTTCAGTATTCTTCAGCTCAAAATAATCCTTAGGTCAAATGGCATATTTTGTAGCAGCATAATCCACCACCTTTTAAAACGTGGAGCCTAGAGTAGAAAGGCAAATACGTACAGCTAATAGTTGAATCAAAAGAGAGAGATAGGGCTTCCCTGGTGGCGCAGTGGTTGAGAGTCTGCCTGCCGATGCAGGGGACACGCGTTCGTGCCCCGGTCCGGGAAGATCCCACATGCCGCGGAGCGGCTGGGCCCGTGAGCCATGGCCGCTGAGCCTGCGCGTCCGGAGCCTGTGCCCCGCAACGGGAGAGGCCACAACAGCGAGAGGCCCGCGTACCACAAAAAAATATATATATATATACATACATATATATATATATATATATATAAAAAATATACTGAGGGTGTCTGGGATGGCAGAGGTGACATTTGCCCAGGCTTTGAAGAGGAGTAGCATTTAGTATGTGGAAGTTAGTAAAAGCAAGTAGGTGAGAAATTGTGGGGCACAGCAACTGGGACCTTTTATGTAGTAGGTGGGTGGTGTGAAGAGGAAAAATAATTGAAGGCTGGGGTCAGACTGTGGAGTAGGGGAGTGTATCACCAATTGCATCCAGAGCCAGAGTTCTTTTCCTTTAGCCGGTTTACAGTCAGTACGTTTGAGGGCCACATCCTTGTCGTTGGAACTGATTTTGTTTACTTGTTCTATTCTAGTTTGGAGGCAAACTGGTTACCTTTGCGAGTGTCAGAACACAGCCTCAGCAGGGAGCTGAGCAGCAGCTGCAGCAGCACCACGTGCGCATCAGTCAGGTCGTAACAGAAGAGGAATTCCTTAGCCGGTCAGCCCAACTTCAGCAGGTCGTGCAGTCACAAGGATTTGTCAGTTATTGTCAGAAGAAGATTGATGCTTCTCAGACTGAGTTTGAGAAAAATGTGTGGTCCTTTTTGAAGGTAAAGTTGGTGTTAAGCAATTTTATTTCATTATCTGCAAATTCACCTATTTCCATCATATTCTAAATCTGTCTTCCTGTTGAAGAAACAATCGAGAGAATGTGATTTGGGGATCTCCTGATGAAATTAAACCATATGGAGGGTACATGACCTAACACTTTATGTCAAGAGTTCTTCCTTCTCTGCTGTGAAAAGCCTAATATGAAATACTTTTTTAATAAGTAAAAAATAATATAATAGCTAATTTTAAGTGAGAGAGACATAACATTCAACAGACCTATTTTAAAATTAGAACATAGAGCTTAGTATAATAAAAACACAGAGTATTTAATTTTTGTAGTAGGTCTAATTAAGGAAAATGGGGAAAGAGGGAAAAGGTATAGGGGAGAGAGGTTGGAGGCATTTCTCATTCCTTTTACTGAGTTGCATTTACGACAGTAGAATAATAGAATTTTCCGGTTTGTCATTTTGTCTCCATGGGAATATCTATTTCTCAATTCTGTTTTCCAAAGAAAAGAAATCTTGAATGCAATCAGGTTAAATTTATTTTTATATTTTGTGAGTAAGTCTTAGTTTTAAGAAAGAGTTTTAGGACATCACGTGTTTCACATAATGTGAGTTTTGCACTCATGTAACCTTTGGACATGACTTTGTTTTTACAAAAATTAGTTTAAATGTAAGTTTTATTCAACCTGGGTAATTAATTACTAGTAGGCTTACTATTTTAAAAAATAACTTCTTTAGAAAAACTTCTTTGGATTCTCTTATAAACAACCTTTTGGTTGATATAGTAAACTTCAGGTAATTTTAATAATTCTGCTTGGAATTTGAGCAGTTAATTAAAAATTAGGCCTTTAAATGCAATTCTTTGTTTCAAGAATATGTCTTCTTTTAAAGGTAAACTTTGAGGATGATTCTCGTGGAAAATACCTTGAACTTCTAGGATATAGAAAAGAAGACCTAGGAAAGAAGGTAAACTTTTGGAAAAGTTTAAAGGCTGTGCTTACACAAATAAAATATTTATGTAGCAGAGGTGTTTTTATTTTTTAAAAAGTTCAACACAGATTGTTTCAAATCATTCAGTAAACATTTAATAAGAATTTATGCTTGGTTGCCAAAGTTTTTCATACACGTTGTTAAAGGTGAAACTCCTCATTGTACCTGAATTTAGAAGCTGCTAGAACCACCTTTAATTCAAAGTCGATTTAAAGAGCTGTGTCAGGGAGAATTGGGCCTTGAAAGAAAAGAGGCTGTGAACCTCAAACACTGGAATGACATTTAGTTTTTTAAGAGGAGGTGTAGCCAGCGGCCCTGGAGGAAAGAGAGGGGGGAAACTTAAGAGATCACCCTGCATTCACTACAGCTTAAGTGATGAAAAAGAGGGTACTGTTTTGCACCCCCGCTGTTTATGCCTTCAGCCCACAATTCCCAAACTGTTTATTAAGTTGGTCCAGCTCACAAGTAACTAGTAAATATTTTGGAACAAGGGTGTTTTATTCTACTAAACCTGAATAAACAAAAAGCCCAAGTGATTTGCTTAACATTTTAATGTAAAAAAAAAAAGATTACTTTTTAAAAAAGGAGGTTATATTCCAGTTTTATAGTTTTCTTCTCAGAGCGGCTTAATAATTATTCCACAGTGTTGACATAAACAGCAATTAAAACACTCTGACTTTGGAAACCTTGAAGGATATATTTAGAATTCTTTGTATAATTTGTATTAATCCTTTGTCATTCTTTGAAAATGACTGAAGTCTTCTATAGCATTGCAGAATTATCGCATATGCGGAACAGGTTGAATACTGTGCACTCTGGGCAGTCAGTGCTGAGCACATTGAAGATTAGTCCCCTTTAATGTCAGATAGACCTGAGCTCACATCACAGCTCCGCTGCTTACTGGTCATGTGTCTTTCCTCACTCCTTTAGATTTTTTATATTTAACTTTATTATTAGTCTAAACTTCTTGATGCTATAACTTGGTTTGCAAGAGATTAATATGAAAGTTTTACTGCAAACCTGTTAGCAAAAAATGAGGAAATAAAATTTGATTGTCAAAATACATCTAGTAACAGTTCTTTCCATAGTAAGTCTCTGAAGAAATATTTTTTTAAATTATAGTTATTTTATTTAAAACAAAGTAGACGAAAACATGCTTGTTTTGAGGTTAGTTTTACAATTTGAATAGCAGAGTAAGATGACGTGTGAGCAATAAAATAGATCCATGTAACTGAAACTAGCACCATTGAGAATCAGTTCTGCAAAAATTTTATTCTTTTCTTAAACATGCTACCCCTGATCTGAATTTTGGATTTTTGCCAATGACAATGGAGTAAGAGGTGAACATTTGCTATATGCCTTGAAATAGAATTCCATTTGGTAGCTGAGTTGTTGTCTTTATTTCAGATTGCTTCGGCCTTGAACAAAGTGGATGGACCTGATGTGGTAAGAGAAGGCCTTTAAAAATAGCTACCTTCTAAAATTTTGGTTTAGGTCATAAAGAAGAAAATATAATTTAGGAAATTTGTTTTATTGCTTTACAGTTTAAAAACAAATGCTTATTGTAGGCATTTTAATACATGAATAATTCTCTTTAAAATAGCATAAGTTATAGCTAGTAGAGCTAGCTATAGCTAGTAGAAATTCCTATGTTTGAATTTCACAACAGAGGCAAAATGAAATCAGTGACTGCTCAGATACTTAACGTTAAGCTCTTTGTTGCTGAGGGACGTTTGTCAGGAAAGAAGTGTTAGGTCTTAGCAGTAATGGCTCCCTGCTTTTCCTCTAATGTTGTTCCTCAAATAAATTTACTTAGTGTTGCTTCTTATGATTAAACTAGCTCTGAATGTTGTTGGTTGGGTCTTTTGTCTTCCTTGTTCACTAATAACCTTTTAATGCTACATTCTTCACTTTCCTCTGTCATTGTTTTGTGTACCAAAGGCTCTTAAAGACTCTGACCAAGTAGCACAGAGTGATGGGGAGGAGAGCCCTGCTGCTGAAGAGCAGCTCTTGGGAGAGGTACTTATTTTTCTCATTTTTAAGTACATTGGGAAAATATGTGATATTTGTTCATCTCACATTGAAATATGGAAAATTTTCTTGACTACTTGTTCCAAAATAAAGCTGGAGTTTTCTTAGAGATGTTTAAGGTAGAAGTCTGTTTACTAATTTGATAGAAGTATCATCTCTAAAATTTTTAGTTCTCTGACCTAGCTTCTGGATTATATGGTTTAAAATTAACAGCTGATGTGAGATTGACTTAGTTTGGTCAGATGCATATCAAGATGTCAAATTGAAAAGATACTTTATTCAGAAATCCACATTGCATTGCATGTAAAGGTAATGTTTTTTCTTGACACATTAATATTTACAACTCACTATCAGTGGCATAAGCTTCTGAATTAATCTTGAACTTTGAGTCCAAGTAAAGAATATTTCACTAAATAATCTGATCATCCTGATTCACTATAAATGCATCCTGAGTTGTAGTGACAATTTTTATAACTAGGTAAAAAGAGTCCTTGAAAACAGAGTTGTATCATTAATTTTTTTCCTTTTAATTTTCTGAGTTTTTTTAAGCCACTAATATATAATTCTATAATTTACTTTCCTTGCTTTCTAATTATATTTCATCTTAGAAAATTAATCAACAAGTTCTTGTTTCTCATCTCATATTTGACTTTTTCATTGTTCTTTGTGATATGGGGATATTCTGATTATATAAAATTTCTTACAACCTTTTACTAAGTTATAATTCCTCAGTAAACAGACTATTACAAGATGATTATTAAAAAATACTTTCCTTAGAAGTGGATCTTCTAACATTTATTTAACTCAGGAATACAGGATATGGGTAAAATCTTGCTGAAAATTTGAACTAATTTTGGGAATACATAGAATTGTAGGATACATTAAAGAAACGTACTTTCATTTATATACAACTGGACTAACTATGTATTATCAAAGAGAGGGCCATTTGTAAATACACTCGTGAATTAATAGGTAAATATATATTTAACAAAACAGTAGTCATCAATGTGTGCTTTCAGAATATTTGAAAAAATGTTGTTTAAGGTGGTAATATCTTCCCCTTTATCTTGATGATGCTATTATTATGTAAAATAAAACATAGTAGCTTACACACTAAAGATAACCAGCACATAATAAGTTGTGCATTTTTTCACTTTATGTATATTTCAGAAGTCCATATATAAAAGTTTATTAGTTGCTTTTTGAAAGCAAATTTGAAAAATTGTTAAAAGATTTTTTTGATAAGTTTGTTAGTGAATATAATCAGATCAGTATCTGATTTATTCTTCAGTATGAATAACAAGTTTTACAATTTTTTTTTTTTTTTTTTGCGGTACGTGGGCCTCTCACTGTTGTGGCCTCTCCTGTTGCGGAGCACAGGCTCCGGACGTGTAGGCTCAGTGACCATGGCTCACGGGTCCAGCCGCTCCGCAGCATGTGGGACCTTCCCGGACCGGGGCACGAACCCGTGTCCCCTGCATCGGCAGGCAGACTCTCAACCACTGCGCCACCAAGGAAGCCCAGTTTTACAATTTTTTAATTTCAGTTTTTAAATTCTAAAATGCTTCTCTTTTGTTGGGGAGAGAATTAAGGTTATAGTTATTCTCCTGTAATAGTATTAACTAATTAAGCATTATTAACAGATGATGCTCTACTGTGCTCTACACTAAAATTATCCAATTCAAAAATGCTCCTGACTTTGAATTCTAGGCACTAACATTGAGATGTATAGGTAACACGAGCACAGAAGATAGATATTTTATCTCATGTAAGACAGATGTGTTTTTTCTTTTAATTTCTCTATAATCTCTGACACATTTTATTTTTTGTCGTCTTTTGAATTTTTATGCATAGAAGAGAAAGCATTTAAAGTATTTGCCAGCAGTATGCCTCCATTATATTTCTTTTCTTCTAAAGAAAGAAAATATTGAATTTATTTTTACTCAGTCTTACAAGTAGTTTCAGAAATTTGTAACAGAACTGTATATATTTTTACCAGACCAACCTGCTGTTCCAGGTGTGACTAATTTAAGAGAACACAAAATCTCTAATTGAATTTTAGTATATTTATAAATAATCTGTTTATATTGCATTTATATAAGGACGCCAGGTGGTTTTCTTTTTTTCACGACTGAGTCAGTTAAAACCGAAAGACTCTTATAACTATACCTATTAGACAGAATTTTTAGATGTGTTGAAACAAGATGTGTTGAAACCTTAAAACAAGGTTGTTTTAAGATCTGAATTAGAAAAATGTAAAAAAAGATCTAAATATAGTATAATTTAAAACATCTTGTGGGACTTCCCACAAGTGGGAAGTGGCTAAGACTTTGTGCTCCCAATGCAGGGGGTCTGGGTTCAATCTCTGGTCAGGGAACTAGATCCCACATGCTGCAACTAAGAGTTCGCATGCCTCAACTAAAGATCCCTAACGCAGTAATGAAGATCCTGTGAGCCGCAACTAAGACCTGGTGCAGCCAAATAAATAAATAAATATTTAAAAATAAATAAATAAAACATTTTGTGTGTTTCAAGCTACTGTTAGTTGAGGTATCTAAGAAAACAAAAATTCTTCAGCTTCAGTATCTTCTGAGCTCCCAATATGGATATGTACACTTAAGTTTGTTTAACGTTATTTCTGAGGACTTTGGATTTTATTTATGATTGTATAATGAGAGTTAATACTTAAGGAAATCATAGTTCTTAGTTTAAACTTGGATCTGAGAAATTTTCTGGGATAACTTGGCATGTCATCTAGTCAGTAAGTGAATAATCATATTTAAATTTTGTTTTGCTGGTAATTTATTCCAGTTTCATCTGGCTAAATTGCTGCCCTTTTCATCTCCTTAGCGCATTAAAGAGGAAAAACAAGAATCTGAATTTCTACCATCAGCTGGAGGAACATTTAACATCTCCATCAGTGGGGGTAAGAATCTGTTGGTTTTGATTTCTAATTTCTTTTAACCATTTGAAAGCAAATAGTCCCTGAGTTTAAGTTAGAAACATTTTGTCACAGGTGGTAGAGGGTTGACAAGAACTCAGTTATCATTTAGTACATGTAATCACTACCTTAAAAATGATGGTATGATCTAAAACCTATGTGATAGAAACTGTAAATGATCTTTATTATTACATTTTAGGCAATCTGGAAAATATGTTATTTTACCTGATTTTACTTATATGTATCTCAGTATATTTCCATAGATATCAACAGTTTGTGTTAGAAATTAATCCACCAGTAATATTCAGAAATCAGCATTGTGTTCTCCATTGTGCGTGTATGTAAAAATTCATAGGTGTAGTGTTTTTTTCTTGTAACAAAAAACTTTAACTTGGGTGTGTTATTTCTTTATTGCAGATATTGATGGTTTAATTACTCAGGCTTTGCTGACGGGTAACTTTGAGAGTGCTGTTGACCTTTGTTTACATGATAACCGCATGGCTGATGCCATTATATTGGCCATAGCAGGTGGACAAGAACTCTTGGCTCGAACCCAGAAAAAGTACTTTGCAAAATCCCAAAGCAAAATTACCAGGGTATGTTATTTTAAAAATAAACAAACAGCAGCATTTGTTTATAAAAGCAAAGCACTCTTATTATAGATAATTGAGATTCAGATAACAGTAAAGAACAAAAAAACCCATCCATAATTCCTTGACCCAGAAATAGTCATTGTTGATAGCTTGGCATGATTATCCCAGTTTTTGTTGTTTACATATATAATATTTTAAATGAAATATTTTTATTGTAGAAAAGTTAGAACATAGAAAATGTTAAAGATAATAATTTTAATACCCCCTAATTCTTCCATCAGATTGGTACATATCCTTTTGTATCTCTTTCTATGTATTTGTAGAATTTTTAAAAACAATCAATTATACAGGTATATGTGTGTGTGGTTTTATGTATAAATATTGTCACTTACATTGTAATCATTTTCCTGTATCATTTAAAGATTCTTACAAAAATTTTTAAATTGCTCTATAATATTCTATAGTAGGGATTTATTATTTCTCTTATTTGGGGATGTTTAGGTAGTTTCTCATATTTTCCTAATGTAGTTGAGATAGCAGTAAACATCCTTGTTGTGCCTAAAGATTTGTGTGAATTTCTAATTGTTTAATGAGGCTGTAGTCCTAGGAATGGAATTTCTGGTGCAGAGGGTCTGTACATTTTTAAGCCCCTGCTTGATGATATTAAATTTCTTTCCATGAAAGTTGTCCCAGTGTTCAGTCCCAGCAGCTTTGGTTGCTGTCGGTGTCCCCAGCCTTGTCTTGTGTCACTCCCTCCCCTGTTATCTTTTAGCCACACTGGCTGCCTTTCAGTTCCTTACACACTCCACGTGCCTTTCTCTCCCAGGACTTTGCCCTTAGTGTTCCATTGGTCGGCAGTGTTTTTTCCTTCTCGATGAAATTAATTCTGACTTCATATCTTAAATGTCTGTATGCTCAGAAAGCTTTTCCTGATCCATCAGACTAAAAGGCATGTCCTCCTGTTAAATGTTTTGGTAACACCCTATAGTTCTCCTTCTCAGCATTTTATAAAACATGTTAGTGTGATTTTGTTGTTGTTGAGGAAAATATCTTTTATGTCAGTTGGTTTAAGGATATACTTCGCTTTGCTGCTACTTTATTTTTCATGAAATACTGTGAGTAGTAGTTTTGAAAGATTGATTGATTAGCCAGAGTTAATTTTTATCAATATACCAAAAGCTTTTAATTCTCCTTTTGTTTTCCTTTCCTAAGCTAATTACTGCAGTAGTGATGAAGAACTGGAAAGAGATTGTCGAGTCTTGTGATCTTAAAAATTGGAGAGAGGCTTTAGCTGCAGTATTGACTTATGCTAAACCAGATGAATTTTCTGCCCTTTGTGGTAAGAAAATGAGCTTTATATTTATATTATGTATATGGCATGGTATATTGTAAATAAAATTAATGGCAGATTTTATTTAGAAATTTTTGTAAACCTACTAACAACAGATAAGAAAACGAAGCTCTCATTTGAATGCTTTTCTCAGTTATTATTAACTGCGTTGCTTCTCCATACCTACTAGTCATTTTTTAAAATAATATTATTTAATGATATTGGTTTCAGACAGACCAAACTGAGACTCTTGCTTCTGCCACTAACTAGCTATATGACGTAGGAAAAATTAATTTCTAAGTCTTAGTCTTTTCATATGTAAAATGGCACATAATTAGCTCTCACTTAATAAATGTTAGCTTGATAAAATTCATAATTATAACATTTGAGTAGAAATTACCATTAAAGGCCATGACTGAACTGATGACTAAGGAATAGTATTCATTATGTACAAGAACAGAAGCTTTAGGCGGCTAGTATAAAAATGAACAACCTTGAAAGTTTTATGAGAATGTAAAACTTACAAGATATTAACTTTCTATCATAAATAATTTAGAGTAGTCTAGCTATCATTGATGTTTATTCCAAATGTGCCATATTTTAGTCCACTGCTTACAAAAGCACCAGACATGATGAAATGCAGTTAAATGTTCATTAGGATTTTTCTGTTCAAATATTTTTCCCACTTTTAATTTTTTTCTAATATAATAAATATAAACCCATTCTACAGCTAGGTATAGAATCTTGTGAAATTGTTTATTATATAAAATTTGTCACTCATTTTCCACTCATTTAACAAATAAATATTTACTGAACATTTACATGACAGTGATTTTATTTCTGCCTGCTACTCATTGGTTATGAAGTTTGATCCATACCTCTGAAAATATTATTGGGCTGCTCATGACCTCATACACAGATTGCCTTGTATATAATCTTATTTGTTTTCCTCTTGATCTATAGATCTTTTGGGAACCAGGCTTGAAAGTGAAGGTGATAGCCTCCTGCAGACTCAGGCATGTCTCTGCTATATTTGTGCAGGGAATGTAGAGAAACTAGTTGCATGTTGGACTAAAGCTCAAGATGGAAGCAATCCTTTGTCCCTTCAGGTTAGTATCTTTGAAACAAAAGGTGCTTCCTTTCTAGTACTGTCTTTCACCCTATTTATATTCTAGAGATTGATTTGTTCCAGAAGTTCATTGCTTTCACCCTACTTAATTATGTTTTAGAATCTCTTTTGCTGGATAATTATGTGTATTTATTGCTATGTTTGGAGAGGCAGAGTTTGAGATGATGGGATGGTAAAATGGGAATGCAACTGTTTGTGAGAACCAAGTTGTGATATGGTAGTTACTGAGGGAAGTAGGTGGCAAGAGCATGAAAACAACCATAGAGTTTACCTCTTTTCCTCCTGCTCCTTTCTCTGCCTCCAGTGATCCTGTGTGCCTTGGGCAAAGAAACGGTGTGAGGTAAGGAATGGGAGGGGTCCCCAGTACCAATGGGCAGTCTTCATGGTTCGGGGAAAATGAAAGTAAGAGGTAAATGGGATCCCGTGCAGCACTAATACATGGGCAAGAGAGGAAGTGAAAAACGTGGGGACTATTCTCTGGCGCTGAGTAACTATATATTTAGATTTTTTTTATTCCTAAGCAGTTAGTCAGCAGTCTCAAGAAATTTCAGTCTAATGTTTCTTTTTGCCTCTGCAGAGAGATTTTCTCAGTATGGTTGTTGCTTTAAAGATCACTATTGAAACCAAAAGTCTTGTAGGAATCAAGGTTTTTCCTTCTAAGTGCTTCTGAGAGAAAACACACTTGTTTTCACACTTCTGGATTGGTGTACTTATGAAGGGCAGATGGGATACTCTTGTACTTTATACCTGAAGCATAGCTCTCTAGTGTTGAAAGAATAGGTATTGAAGAGCATTATGAGAAACTTCGGGTTGAAATGCTAAGCCTGTTTGGAGGCTTAGTAGTACTATTTTTATAGTATACATAGTATAATAGTATAATATTTCCTCTTATATATTCTGGTAACCCAGTTTCTGCCTTCAGACATCAGCCTGTCACTTTCACTTTGGATATTTGCCTGTTTTAGCTCAGGAGACAAGTCTCTGGCAATTTAAGGATGTTTGGGAGAAGATGGTAACCTATTCCTTAACCATGAGTAGGAGACCTTCCTCCTCGCTTTTTCAGTTACCTAGATGGTGGTCAGCTCTTGCAGACTTTCTTAATATTGGTGATAATAGGTACCGTACTTTTGGTAGGCTTTGGAAATCTTAGTAACTCCTTCTCTTTTCCTGCTTCCTCTCAGTATACATCTTGGTATCATTGTCTGTTTCTCCTTCACTCTCCTTTCTTTTTCTCATTTAGGATCTGATTGAGAAAGTTGTCATCCTGCGAAAAGCTGTACAACTCACCCAAGCCATGGACACTAATACTGTAGGAGTTCTTTTGGCTGAGAAGATGAGTCAGTATGCCAATTTGTTGGCAGCCCAGGGCAGTATTGCTGCAGCCCTGGCTTTTCTTCCTGATAACACCAACCAGGTAATTAGAACTGGCCATTTTTCTTCTTTGAATATGTGAGTAAGGTGAGTTCAGTAGATAGCACTCAGTATGAAACATAAATGTACTAGTAGGTGGAATGATTTGGAGCAGTTGAATTTCTGTCACCTAATAGGTGAATATTATTGACACGTCTTCAAGGGTAATTTCAGGTGTATTCAAGTATTCAAGGCAGAGAAAACTACATCACATTCCTAATTTAGTGTCCTTATTTGGTGTGCAGTAAAACTTGGGCTTTTTCATGATACTTGTTTCAATTCAATAAGTGACTGAATATGTAGTGATGAATAGGATTGCCAAGATCCTTTCCCTGAGGGAGTTTCCAAACTCAAAATGATAACAAGTATACATGGGATTCCAACGTGATAAGGACAATGATAGAGGTAGTGGGAGCACAGAAGAGGGAAATCTAAACCCAATAGTGCAGCATGGGTGGAAGCTGGGGTGGGGAGTGAGGAAGATTTTCCACAAGTAGGTTATTTCTGCATTGTGTATCTGCTAGAGCTTAATTCGGAGGCTTTTCTTATTTCTGTACTTTTTGTTCTAAACTTTATTCTGTTTTTGACGAAATATTTTAGTTAATTGTTTTCAGTATTTTGTCTGTTCTAGGGAATTGTCAATAAATTTCATTGAGTAATTTCATTGAGTAAAAATACTTCTATCTGTGTTCCAGGACTGTGGAGGTATGACTCTCTAGTTGGTTTTGTATACACTTATATGTAGGATCCAGCTCACATCTTTCTGAATTGTTAATGAGAATATTAAGTAGAATAGAAACAAAGTCTTTATCTTTATAATGACTTTGGTATAATAGTTTTATAGGATTTTTTACTTAATAAGGTCTTATTATTATATTGAAGTATAAGACCCTTTATCTTAAGACTAACTTACTCTAAGACCTTTAGACCTTCTGGCCTGAGAATTAAACTCTTTATTTTTAATACTGTTTATAATCACATACATTTTCTATACATTATTCTTCATGCTTTTCTTTGGACTTTTAAAGAAGAGTCTTTATGCAAAACTTGTAATTTTGACGTTACTTCCACCTATATATCTCAGTATACCCTTAGTATTTTCTGGGGAATATTTCCTGAGACTTTGTAATATCATTATAGTATATAGTTCCCCTCCATAAAAGGCAGGTTTACCTAAGTATACCTACAAAATTTAAATGGTGTGTTTAAACCTTTAATGAATTTATAGAAATGTATAATTTTTCTAGATAATTAAATGAATTCTTGCTGAAACATTTTAACACATTGCTTTTTTGTTGTTGTTTGGTAATAACTAGAACATGTATATGGTAAACTCATACTTACTATAGATCTATATAATTATAGATCTGTGTGAGCTACCCTGAGTTTGACATCTTAACTCTTTTATTTCAAGCATCTCTTTTTTTTATTAATTTTCATGTCTTTCATAGATCACCATTTTCTTCCATCACCATCTTTAGCAGTTGATTCTCTTTTGGAGCCTTTTTTCCCTGCAGAGAAACAAAGTTGTATTTTTTCAGCTGCTTTTGTGATTTGTGAGCATTACTCAACTGCAAGAGAAACAGCAAAAGAGCAGTGATGATAAGTGACATTGATCTTGCATACTACCATGTGGTAGGCATAATTCAAATCCCTGCCTCAGTTAAATTACAAGTTACACTGTATATAATGGACCTTTGGTGTCAGTCTTGAGTATTAGAAACCATGATGTCAGACCCTAATGTGCCAGGGTTTATTGCATAATATCCAGCATATGAACAAAAATCATATGAATGATCAAGCTTACTTTAAGAAGATCAACATGCTGTCATATATAGTTGGGTGAACTCTTAACAATTTGCTTTGCTTTCTTCCATTGCTTCTTATAGCCAAATATTGTGCAGCTTCGTGACAGACTTTGTAGAGCACAAGGAAATCCAGCAGGACAACAGGAGTCACCTAAAATTCCTTATGAGAGGCAGCAGCTGCCCAAGGGCAGACCTGGACCAGTTGCTGGCCACACACAGATGCCAAGAGTTCCAGCTCAACAATATTATCCCCATGTGAGTGATATGGTCCAGATTAAGTAGGAACATTTATATATTTCAAATTGGTGGTTTTAGTTTCTTGAGTAAGAGACCAGTGATAAAACTAGACAATGTATTATTTTAATGGTTATAGTTTTTCTGATCTTGAAAATAGCACTTATGATGTTTTTAAAAATTATCCCTTTGATCTAGTCAAATAATTTACAAACTGGGTAAAATTAATTTAAGCTCTCTGGGGAGAGTTCTTCTTATTTCTCCATCACTCAAACTTAAATTACACATGTACATCTGTTCTTGAAATTTTTACAATTTGATTCATCTAACAAACTGTGAGTAAAGTAGTGGGAACAATTTTGTGGGTAATTTGGTCACTTTTTTTAAACGTTTTTAGAAAATAGTCTCTTTTTAAGTATTATTTTCTGAGTCATTAGTGTGGTTTTACTATGTCTTCTGTATCAGCACAGTAAAGAGTATCCAGAATACAAACATTTTTCTGGACAACTTTATATTAGAGAAAAGTGAGTGACCAAAGGTATATGAAGTTGTAGGTCATGGGGAATGTAAAGATGATTAAATAATTTTTATTAATTAACTAATTTATTTATTAAATTAAAATTGCCAAATGGTTAGTGGCATAAAATGTGACCTCTTATTGTCTTTTACTATTTCATGTAGAAACTTATATTTCCAGACCAGCAGATAACCTTCATGTTCTTAAATAAAAAGTATATTTTCGTAAGTAATAAATGGTCTTGATCGATAACAAAGTTAGTAGGTACTCTGCCCATTTTATTTATTTATTTATTTTTGAGATGAAACCACCTCGATGGCAGTCTCTCTTATTTATTTATTTATTCATTCATTCATTTATTTTTGGCTGCGTTGGGTCTTTGCTGCTGCGTGCAGGCTCTCTCCAGCTGTGGCGAGCGGGGGCCATTCCTCGCTGTGGTGCCTGGGCTTCTCACTGTGGTGGCCTCTCCCAACGCGGAGCAGGGGCTCCAGGCACGCGGGCTCAGCAGCCATGGCACCCAGGCTCAGCCGCTCCGCGGCACACGGGATCCTTCTGGACCAGGGCTTGAACCCGTGTCCCCTGCACTGGCAGGCGGGTTCCCAACCACTGCACCACCAGGGAAGTCCCTCTGCCCATTTTAAAATAGAACAAATTGCTGATAGAATTGATGGGGTCATTTTTACATTTTGTAGCAAAAGTAATCATAAAACCATGAAAAACTAAATTTAAAAAAATTCATGCTCTTTTGTCTATTATGCTTTTGATTGCTACTTAATCAGGATAGATTACATTTGAATATAATTATAACTGTACTACTCTCTGTTTTATTTTTTGGTTCATTTGACAAATATGAATTTAAGGGCCTGTCTTTATTCTCCCTGTTGAGGGTATATTGGTAAACAAAACTAAATTCCCCACTCTTGTTGCTAGACTTAGAAAGTGTATGACATGGATAGGGCAAATCAGGTGATGGCTGGGAAACTGAGAGGTGGAGAAGTCTAGCGACTAACCAGAGTTTTAAGACATAGAGCTTGAATTTGTCAGCATGGCTAGTTAATGGTTAACAGGATTGGAACTCCTAAACTAAGCACCTTGAGTTTGACCTCACTGTGTCAGAGCACTGAAGTAAGGCATTCTCTACATTGGGAGAAGAGAATATTTACTCCTTATGTCCTTGGGTTTAATCTATCTTTCTGGGAAAATGTAAAAACCTTGAAAGACTTTTTTTATACTGTGACTTAGCAGTCTCATACTTTAAGAAAAGGAAAACAAATTCAGTCATAAATTACGCAGTGATTTTTCTTAATTAAAGCTTATGATATGTTGAATGAGGACAGTGGCTTGTGGTTTTAAAGACATGCTTATAGGCAGGAGTAAGGGGATTTCTGAAAGGGAAGCCAACTGAGTAGGAGTTCTCCTCCTACTACAACAGCACATCTTTGCTATTAATTGTTTATATGATAGAGTTTCTTCTACAAAGATTTACTTGACAAAAAATATTCTGATGGCTTAAAAACATTTTTTTTGAAAACCTCTGGACTCCAGGGTAAGCAACATGGTGTAGTGTAGCAAACACTGGCCTGGGAATCAGGAGACCTAGAATCCGTCCTAGCTCCATCATCAACAAGTTGTATGGACTTCAGCCAGCCCCTTCATTTCTCTGGGCCTTGGTTTTCTCAATGGTAAAGGGTGGGGATTAGATTGGATGATCTTTAATATGCTCTGATTGTATGATTCTAAGCCTCATATGGAACTAACATAATTTTTGTGGCTCTAATGAAATCCGGAAAAGGGAGCTTATAGCAATATGTTTACGGATCTAATAGTAGCATGAATACAATTAGTGCTTCAAAAATCACTTTTTTACTCAATTACCTTTTTTTTTTTCCAGAATGTCTTCTTTCCTTCCCTACTTACAGAACTTACCTTTTCCCACTTACTCTTGACACTTGAACGGCATTGTTCTTTCTGCTTTGATTTAGTTTTCATATTGATTTTTCTACTACCTCCCTTCCCCTGTTCTGTTATGAAAGGCGTTTTTTTCTTTTGGAATCCCAGCTACCTTGAAAGCAATTGCCTGGCTAATGTGTGCTATCTTGCTGTTCTTATTTTTTGCTTTGCATCTGGCTATTAATGCCTGTTGGGTTTTTTTTTTCTTCTTTTAACATTTTCATGTTTTATGTTCTGTGATTGGTATTTCTTTGTTCAATTCAGGTTAGAATTGCCCCCACTGTCACTACCTGGAGTAACAAAACTCCTACCGCCCTTCCCAGCCATCCACCTGCAGCCTCTCCCTCTGATACACAGGTATATCCTTCATTATTCCTCTTTGAGCAGAATTCTGCTCACCTAAATATATAGTTATATATTCTCTACCCACCTCCCTTAAGTTCCCCTCCCCCCATCTGTCTATCTGCTTATTGCATTTTAGTGCCTTTAGGATGCAAGAAGCAGTTTTTAGCACAATTAATTTATTTTCTTATCACTCTCCTCTTCTTTTGCAGTTCTAAATTGACTTGAACTAGAAAAACATCAACCAAGGTTCTATCAATGGTTTAAATCTGATTTCACTGAATATTTTTTCCTTTCTTCTTCTTCTTCCTCCTCCTCTTCTTCTTCTTTTTTTCTAGCATCGTAGAGAAGATAATATCTCCTTGTAGCATTTATACTTAATATTTTCGAAGCATTAGTCGTGGATGGACTTCAGTAGAGATGGAAAATCCTAGTGACTTACTATAAATATCATAGATCCTATTTTATGAGGCTGTTAGCATCTCTTGCCATTCATTGTTATTATTACTTTGGACCTGTCTAATCTTTAAATCACACAAAATGTGTTGCTCAGAAAATGTGTCTTGAAGAAGATAGTATGCACAAAATGCAATTTTTTTACACAAAGTTTTTTTTTTTTAATTACATTTCAAAGATTATAAATCCATCTGGTAAGATTCTTGGTTCCAAATGTAATCCTCCTTTTTACCATATTCTCATTTCCTAGGGAGAAAATCCTCCACCTCCAGGCTTCATAATGCATGGGAATGTTAATCCAAATGTTGCCACAGCTCAGCTTCCCACATCTCCCGGTCATATGCACACCCAGGTACCACCTTATCCACAGCCACAGCGTAAGTAGTGTGACCCTGAAGTCCTGTCACAGCAGCATGTCTTGTCTTATCTAGTGTAGTAACTGTTTACTTTGAAGCTCCAAAGCCATGATCAAATCAGTTTTAACAAGTAAAGAAAGAACCATTCTGTGTAGGACTTGAGTCCTTGCTATAGCAAAGCATGGTTTCCCTGGGAGGCATCCTGAATCAACATGCTAGGAAACAGCTCCTGTGTCAGTCCATTCAGAACAGTTGGCTCTTATTCCTGAGCCTGTTAAAGCGAGTCAATTGTCCCATGATTTTGGTATAAAAAAATAGAATTTTAGAAATTATTTAGTACATATTCTTTTCCTTTAGGCAAGATGATGCAAACCATTTTTGGAAAATTGGTTCCAAGGGGCATTTGTTGTCGTCTTCCATTTATTTAATTTTTTTAGGAAACAGACTATTTTTTAGAGCAGTTTTAGGCTCACAGCAAAGTTGAGTGGAAAGTACAGGAAGTCTCGGTATACCTCCTGCCTCCGTGCACAGCCTCCCCACCACAGACATTGTGCACCACGGTGGTCTGTTTGTTACAGTCAGTGAGCCTACACTGACTCAGCATTTTCGCTCAGAGTAGTTTATCTTAGGGGTTCCCTCTTGGTGTCAGACACTCTGTGAATTTTGACAAATGTATAATAATGACCTTTCCCCTATTGGCTTTCATTTTTTTTAAGAAACTACACTTGCAAAGTAAAACATCACCTCTATTTTAAAATTTAAAATAAGCAAAAATGGAAACCTCAGAGTGGACAATTATATGACTGAACAACTACTATAAAACACGAGGATGTTACCTAGCAAGATCTAATCTTAACGAGCATGTTCTGTGCTCCTAAGATGTGTGTTCTTACTTAACATGAGTACAAATTTGATACAGCTTTTCGCTCAGTGCTCAGCATGAAAGTGCTGTCTTCAGAGTAGGATGAGCACAGTTCTGTTAGATTCCCTCTGCAGAGGTTCATATTCTACCCATGGTCACACAAAAGGTAATGGTATCTGGGTTCAGGTCTTTGCATTAAAACATTAGTTGGCTGTCTGATTGCTTATTAACCAACTTTGTACAGTGTAAGAAATATAATAATTGTCTTGCCAGGGATCATACAGAGTTGCTTATTAATCTGGAACTGTGCTCAAACCCAGAATTTGAGTAGCTGATGATTTTACTAGATGTTGGAGAAGGTATCTGATTCATAACAATAGTGCTCACCCTACAGTTGTTATGGTGGAAGAGGTCTTGAGCTGCCACCAAGCTCCCTTAACTTTTACTGTAGAGGGCACTGCTTTGGATGTGTAATTCCTGCATGGCTCCATCTGATGGCTAGTAGGTGTCACTGCAGTCTTCACAGGAACAGGATGTCTCAGAAAAGGGTCAGTCTTCTGGTTCTTGGGTCTGATGACTCAAAGATTTTCATAGCCAGCAGCAGTCTGGAGATGTCAGGGTTCAAAGACTGGATCCAGTGACTTTTGGTATAGTTAGGGCATCCAGACTATCAAAAGCATAACCTGTTTTAAGTGGGTAATGTTTGGTTGTAGCTTATTATTAGAAGAATTGAAAATAATTTCCATAGAATGAGATAACTTTGGGTTTCTGTTGCTGTCTGAATAAATTAGTAACTAATTAAAATTTCTGTTTCTTCTCCTTGGTGTAGCTTATCAACCAGCCCAGCAGTATTCCTTCGGAACAGGGGGGTCAGCAGTGTATCGACCTCAGCAACCTGTTGCTCCTTCTGCTTCAAACGCTTACCCTAACACCCCGTACATATCTTCTGCTTCTTCCTATTCTGGGCAGTCTCAACTATACACAGCACAGCACCAGGCCTCTCCACCTACCTCCAGCTCCACTGCCTCTTTCCCTCCTCCTCCTTCCTCTGGAGCATCCTTCCAGCATGGCGGACCAGGAGCTCCACCGTCATCTTCAGCTTATGCGCTGGCTCCTGGAGCAACAGGTACACTGCCTGCTGCCGGCGAGCTGCCTGCATCCCAGAGAACAGGTCTGCGCTTGAAAGGGACTTGGTTTGGCTCCGTCTTTCATTTTTTCGTGATCACGTGGGTGGATGGAGGGGAATTATTTCTAACTGTAAACTGGGCAATGTGAGGTATTGATTTAATTGTATAACAAATTCTAAAACTATTTCTAAAAGTGTGATTTTCCCATAATGAACTTTAGTTGCTAGATGAGGAAAGCTTTAGAGCTTTAAAAGGGTAAGAGCATATAATCTGCCATTGAATTTAAAATAAGCAGTAAGAAATTAGTTGGCCAGATAAGTGGGGGTTGGAACTAGATTTAATTGACACTAATTTCTTTGCCAGAGTAAAACAATGCTCTGTGTTCTTCCTGAATTTTCAGATTTTAAGAAATGAGGCTGTACAAATTTTGTAATTATGTTTGTTTGTAAAGGTGAGCAAGGATCTCGACATGTGTATTGAAAGGAAAAAAGTGAAAGAATGCAACTCTGACAGAATCTCTAAGACAGCAGAAAGTATACAGTAGTGCAGGGATTCTCTCCATTAGGACAATTCTACCCTCACAAACATTTTGGAAATTTCTAGGCATTTTTGTTGTTGTTGGCAGTATAGTTCTGCCTGAAATTTTCTAATTAAAATCATAATTTAAAATTATTTTTATAGTAAACACACATTTTATAAATTCTTTTTATCTTTCATGTTACAATTAAAGCATTCTATTAATTTTTTATAAGTAGGTAATATTATCTGATTTTCATGTTAGGATTATAAAAGGGACCTCAGAAGTCTTACAAAAAGAGATCAATGAATCGGGGCAAGAACCACTAACATAGTAAAGAATTCAGACTTTGGAATCAGACTTCCTGTGTTTGTATGACAGCTTCACTCCTTTCTAGTTATGTGACCTTGAGTAAGTTACTTAACTTTAAGCCTCAGTTTCCTCATAATAATAATAGTATGTACTGATAAGCTTATGAAGAGATTGAATGCATTAGTACATTGAGAGCATTTGGGGACAGTGACTGCAAAGTTAGCTGTGATAACACATCGCTCAAAATTAGAGCTCTGTTCCTTTTTTTTTTGTCCCTGGTTTAATGTATACTTGTTACTAAGGGTATTTGAAAATAGTTTCCCTTTCAGATTATAATTGATGGTTTTAAACTAGAGGGGCAAAACAGGAGTGAGTCTTGCTTTCTAATACTGAAGTTATTCCTGGAAGTCCAGTATATGTTGTTCTCTTTTTATCTGCTAAGTAGTAGCTTTAATAACTGAAAACACTGAACATATAATAGGATTTATTGAGCAGGTATTTTTTTTCTGGGAAGTCTTATGGATCCAGAATTATACACATATCTCCTTCTCTCTTCTTTGATATATAATATTAAAGTCCAAAGTACCAAAAATCATACACACAATATGTATCAGCCTTTACTGCACAAATAAAATTTGTATAATTTTCAATACAGATATTTCAGTAGGTTGATATTTAGAGAGGAGTGTTAATTCAATTGTAGAGTTCAAAAAATTACCTTTTAAAACCTGGATGAGTGAAAACAGTATATATTCTGAATAGTTGGGTAATAGCTTGAGTGAAAGATGGATTCAAGTAAATCCCCACATAAGAAAGTGGTACAGTGAAGTAGGAAAGTGAATTATCATTTATTGAACATACATTGGACATGTAGCAGCACTGCCATATATTTTCTTTTTTCTCATAACCATGAGAAATAGGAATAATTATTTTTTTTAAAATTGCCATGAGGAAGCTTGAGTTTCCTAGGGTTATGTATAATGTTTTCATGATTGCACAGTGATAGTCTCCAAGTTGAGATACAACTGAGATACCCCAGTCTCTCAGTCTTCAGAGCCCATGTTCATTATTCTTTACCAGATAGTCTAGTCCTGATGAAAGGGGTAGAAATAGCTATCAGTGTTGGAATTACAGAAACATTTAGCATCACTATTTTAAGCATTTGTTACTTCATCATCTAAGTTAGATATTTGCATGGGTATTTTTTTCCTCCTTAAGCTAAAGGGCATTTGGCCATATAATAAAGTCTTTGCTTATGTACAAAGTAACAGTGTTCTAACCTGGCTGAGAAGCAGAGTAACTAATAGGAAGATGAAGCCATACATTTTTCAATACTCAGCATGCACTAAGCTAGCTGCTTTGTTACCTCTTGCATGTTAGTAGTCCCTGTATTTTAATTAACAGTTAGAGCTTTACCTTATTTTTATTTTTTGATTTCCTAAAAAGTTTGCTTAGGTTATACAGATAACTGTGACTAAAAGTTTTATCTTTGTCCTAATATGTCTTAGATTATTATATCATGGTTTTCTACGGGACTTGGAAATTCCACTTATCCGGTGGATTCCTCTTGATAGACAGTAGGATTTTCAAGCCCTGTAACTATTAGTGAAACAAAAAATTATGTGCCCACTGCTCAGAGAAACTCATGTTGCTATAATCAGAATTATTCTAGGCACAGGTAGGAAGGCAGAAAAGTACAGTACATTTCTAGTGAACAGCACATAGCTTTGTTGTAAGTTGGAACATAAAATTTGTATTGGGGCCAAATTTTGGAAAACATTAAATGTCAGGGCAAGAAATTTACACTTCATACAGTAAGAAGAAAAATTCTAGTGGAGGAGTTTGAACTACTGAGAGGCATGGTCAAAGTGGTACTTTATGGAGGTTAATCCGGAGCTGGTTCTGCAAAACAGATTGTGAGCAGCATGGCAGAATCAGAGGCAAGGAAAAGAGGCTGTCTCCAAGTTCTATGTATAAAGTGCTAACAGCCTAAGTTAGTATAGTGCAACATGTTTCAGTGGTGGCAGCACAAAAAGCAGGAAGTTTTCCTAGCTCTACTGTCCAGGATAAGTAAGATACTGCTGGTATCCCCCCACCTTTTTTTTTTGTCCCTGGTTTAATGTATACTAGTTACTAAGGAAGAGCACTTTCAAATGTGAAGGCCCAAGAAGTTTACTTAGAAAAATTTTCTGATAAAATGACAAGCTCTCATGAAACTGTTTTTGAGTAAACAGTATTGATTTCGTTAAACAATGGAAAATTTAATTTGGGTCTATATATATATATATATAGTCTTGTGCTCCTTCACATAGAAGAGTCTTGAAGGGGCATAATATTGCATATTTTCATGAAACAGTGTGCTGAAAAAAAAATTTTTTTTTTAATTTTCATAAACACTCCGTAGTCAAACTATAAGTACCTGGTTTTTAACCCTTTAAACAAAGGAAAGGAGCATGATAGCCTTCCTTATTTTTCTTTGGATAAATCTGTTTGATCTCATGTCATTGGAAAATGACCTTAAGGATTCATTCTTTCTAAATTTAAATTTTTAATTTTGTGATGCCTTTTTTAAAATGTGACGTGTGAGGCTAACGGGGAAGGGGGAGGTATATGATTAACAAGGATGCTGTATTCTCTCCGTCTCAAATTATCTTTTAGCCAAAAGTCTCCATACCATTGGCACTAATATTTTTCTGTGAATCCACTGAAAGTATCTTAGCCAGTGCCTAGATCCTACCGTTATGCAAGGACACCTTGAGAAGGTTCCCAGTGAGAAGTGAGATTGAAGTAAAGATGGTAGCAACTCCACTTCTGTGTGTGAGACCAAGCGCTTCTCTCTTCCTTCCCTAAAGACCATGTGGAGGACTAATCCCTACACTAAGGTGGATAAGGGTCTCCAGAATCCAGTGACATGCCATATTCAGTTTTTAAGTTAATGTTCCCTTGATTTTTATTAATTTTTTATTGTAGGATTTTGAAAGACCTCAAATAGTATAGAGAATAAAATTAAAATTATCTGTAATTCTGCCACCCATATGTAACCACTAATAATTTAGGTGTATTTATTCCCTTCATACACATATATGCACACATATATGTATGTATGCATGTATTAAAGTTCTTTTAATGTTGAATATATATAACATAAAATTTACCATTTTAATCATTTTTAAGTGACATCAAGTGCATTAAATTATTGTACAATCATCACCGCTAACTACGGAACTTTTTTGTCATCCCATACTGAAATTATGTAGCCATTAAAAACCTCCTGTTTTCCCCAGCCCCTGGTAACCACCGTTTTACTTTGTTTCTATGTATGTATTCTAGGTACCTCATATAAGTAGTCATAAAGTTTTTTCTTCTTGTAACTGGCTGTTTCACTGTCTTTAAGATTCATCCATATTATAGCATGTATCAGAATTTCAGTTTTAAAGCTGAGTAATATTCCACTCTAAGTATGTACCACATTTTGTTTATCCATTAACCTGCACATGGGCATTTTGGCTGTCGTGAATAATGCTGCTGTGAACATGAGTATACAAATATCTATTCAAGTCCCTGGTTTCAGTTCTTTTGGGTATATACCCAGAAATGGAATTACTGGATCAAATAGTAATTCAGTGTTTAATTTTTTGAAGTGGTGGCACTATTTTACATTTTCACCAGCAATGCGTAAGGGTCCAATTTCTCCACATCCACACCAACACTTGTTGTTTTCTGTGTTTTTGTTTTTGTTTTTAATTCTCGCCATTCTAATGGGTGTGAAGATAGTAGTATCTTATTGTGTGCATGCATTTTTAAAGAATTGAGATCATAACTCGCACATACACTCATAATTTACATCTTACTACTTTCCTTAATATTACACCATGAACCATTTTTCAATGTTCTTTAAAGTTATTGTCATGTTTAAAAAGAGTAAGAAAGAGATTTATGCCCATTTTTAAGGTTTTTTGAAAAGGTAAAAAAGATTATCTTCCCTTACTAGTTTTATGAGAGAATTATGTCCAAGATTAGTCTCTGCTATGTTTTTTTAAAAATATTGACCAAGAGTATCATTTTGCACATCCGTAATGAACCCCCACAATACTGTCTCCTGTAGATATTCATGTTCTTCATTTAGTTTGCTTTACCTAGTGTTGCTATTAAAGTGTGTCTCAATAAAGTAGAGGTCAATTTAATTGTGTTTTTAAAAAGTCATATTTAAACAATTTAAAGATATAAAAGCAAAACTATTGAGGGGTTAGAATCATAGCTAAGATAAAACTGTTAAATTGATCAGAGATTTGAACAAGGATTTTTCTGGGCTGAAATAAAACATATTGCTAAATATATTGCATGGTTTGAGGTTAGGAGGGGCCAGTTAGGCATATATTTTGGTGGGAACTTTGATTATTGTACCATCGTTATTTTCAATTCAACAGGCAGCCTACCCTCAAGTTATGAGGGATAGCCAACTGGCTATATGTTCCTGTTGAAAATCTTTTTGTTTCTTATTTCATTCAGTTTTACTCGTAACTTTCAATTTAATTTGATTTCATTATAACTTTGGTGTCATTCTACCAAAGGGTCATATGAAATTGTTCCACATACTTTTTTGTGCTGCTAATAGTTGGTGAAATCAGGATATCCCCTCAGGCTTTAATATCCAAGGCTAAGATCACTGCCATGAGAGGTTAGAGGAAAAACTGGTCTCACCTTCTGCTCCCACGTTTCATAGGGCTAGAGAGGAGGCATGTTGTTGAGACTGCTCCCTGAAAAAACTGATCAAGGCCAGGGTACCTCCAGTACTTTTAGGTTTTTCACACCGTCGACTCCCCCCTGCCCCGCCCCAATACCAAAATCCAAGGATGCTCAAGTCCTTTATATAATGTGGCGTAGTATTTGCATATAACCTACGCACATATACTTTTATGTCTAGATTGCTAATAATACCCAATACAGTGTAAATGCTTGCAGCAAATTCAAGCTTTGCTTTTGGGAACTTTTTGGATTTTTTTTCCTTCCTGAATGGTTTTTTTCCCCCCCCCCCGCCCCCGGTACATGGGCTTCTCACTGTTGTGGCCTCTCCCGTTGCGGAGCACAGGCTCCAGACGCGCAGGCTCAGCGGCCATGGCTCACGGATCCAGCCGCTCCGTGGCATGTGGGATCTTCCCGGACCAGGGCACGAACCCGCGTCCCCTGCATCGGCAGGCGGACTCGCAACCACTGCACCACCAGGGAAGCCCCCTGATTGTTTTTGATCCTCAGTTGGTTGCATCTGCAGATGTAGATCTTGGGGATGCACTGTATATTGTCCCCCTCAGCCCAGAAGCTGAAGTCTGGTGCTAGAGAGTACATCAGTAGTTGCAAATCAGGTCTGTCCTCTGTCATAATGCACACAAAGTGACTCCCAGGGATTTATTAACTGTAGTGCTATGAGGTCATATCTTGCATGGGGAGTTAAATTGTAAAGTCATCATTAAAGACAAAAATAAATCACTTAGAGTCAGTTATCCGTGATCACCCCTTTCTTCAGTTAAGCCCTCATGAAGAAGTTGCTTGTGGTTAGAAGCCATATTGTATGAACAACATCTATCCTTAGCTCCATACAGTGAAATTTCAAACTGTGGGATTAGTTCTCCCACCTCACAGTTCCTCTGGGGCATGTGCTTCTTGAGTAGAGCTCAAACTGAATTGAACTCACTAGTTAATGCTACATTCTCTTGATTCCTCTCTCCCCAAGTGAAGATAGTTGAATTCCCCTAAGTTGTGTGTTCATATGATGTATCTACACTGCATGCTTTTGATTGGAGGCTGGACCTGGACCAATCCTGAATATCCGACAATTTTGGAATTGCTGTATTAGTTCTCAGCCTTCTTTCCTCTTGTCCACTGCCAGAGACTTCAGTTCTTTTAAGAGAAGTAGTGATTTCTGGAAGATTTGTGCTAAACAGTCTGCAAATCTGTATATTCTTATAGAAAAGACCATATGGGATGGTTACATATTTACTGGGCCTGTTCCCATTTATGCTCATACTCATGGTGTGACCCCAGAAATTAGTTCCTCCAGAATGCAGATCCTTGGGGCCTCCCAAATCCAGCAATAAAGTAGCACCTCCTTGTTAAGATTGTCTAACATGCTTATTATCTTTATCAATGTAGTGTTGAAGTCCGCTCAACGATGTAGAAATCCTCCCATTTCTCTTTAAAACCCTACTACTTAAAGAGGATTTGGACCAGCAGCATTGGCATTACCTGGGAGCTGGCTGAAGCAATAGAATCTCAGGCCCTACGCTATACCTAGTGAATTAGAATCTGCATTTTTACAAGATCTTCACCTGATTTGGATTCACAGCTTTAAAAAATACTAAAATGGACACAGTTATAATATGTTAGGAAGTGCTCTCAGCCCTCCCCACACCATGATATTACTGAGCTAGATAGCTAGATAGTAGAAAAATCATCTGTGCAAACAATTAGGGAAATAATGTTCTTTTAAATAGGAAGGAACAAAATTTTCTCTTAAAAGAGACAGCTGGCACAGTGAGAGAAAAAAATAGTGTTTAAGAGTTAATTGGATCTGACACATTTAAATGAATTAGCTTTGCCCACAAACTGATTACTCTCTTAATTAGATAGAAACCATTTCACGTGACTTGATTAAAAAGTAAGTTTTATTCCCTTATAAAATTAGTTCTTTCTTGGGGTTGATGGAGGGAGGAGAAACAATTATAAAATGAGTAGAGTTTACAGTTTGCAGGGCAGAAATAGAGACACAGATGTAGAGAACGAACGTATGGACACCAAGTGGGGGAAAGTGGTGGGGTGGGGGGGTGGTGGTGGGATGAATTGGGAGATTGGGATTGACATATATACACTAATATGTATAAAATGGGTAGCTAATAAGAAACTGCTATATAATAAATAAAATAAAATTCAGAAATTCAAAAAAAAGTGAGTAGAGTTTAGAATGTCTTTGATGATAATACTGTTTAAGTCACTTTTACATTTTGTCTACAGAAAATCAGTCTATGCAAGACCAGGCATCTATGTTGGAAGGTGAATTAGTTACAAAATATATCTTTGGAAATCTTTGAATCACTGACTCTAATTAATGAGTGGATATTCACAATTATGCATGTGAACTTTAAAGCCGATAATATTCCTAAATCTGATCAAATCTTAGAACTGATTGAATTAACATAGTGACACAAATGATCTTGAATCATAAAAGTTGACTGTTATACAGACTGAAAGACAAGGCTATACCAAGATTGTCTTAGATATAAGAAAGATTAGAAGGTGATGGGAGAGATTTGAATGATTAGTCTGTGTTTAATGAGAACTTTAAGAATTTGTTAAGCAAATAGCATCATGTGGTTTAATATTTTGTGATTAGTTCTTGAGTGTTTTGAGGCTCATTTGGTGCTCTGTCTCCTAGTCACGTTGTAGAAAATTAATTCTACTTTTAAAATCAAGGCAAATGAGTGCATGCTGGTTAGGAGAAGATCTTGTTTTTAAAAAATTTCTATGACATTATGTTCTTTGGTTTGCTAAGCAATTTTGTTGTGATTTAATATCGTGGATATCAATAAAACAAGCAAAAGTATAATACTGAAAGAATGTTTAATTTATTGAAAGAAGAAGAAGTTTTTGCTTTTATATATACACATACACAAAACCTAATAAGATGTAAAATGATTATATTTTGATTTAGTAATTATCGTATCTCTGGCATGTTTTATTCCTTTTTTCTTTAAAGATACAGGCATTTAATAAAGATGTTTAAAAAAATTTTTTTTTAAGATATAGGCATTAAGTACCTTAATGAGTTCTGCTACCTATGTTCATTTCTCACTTTGAGATGACAGGTTTTGGGAGATTTGGGGGGGGAGGAAATTTCCTAAAGGTGACAGTAGTTTAATTTTATATTTACTGCCAGCCTGGAAATTTTGTGTGTGTGTGTGGTACTAAAAAAAAAAAAATCTTACCACAGATATTTGATGCCTTTTTCTACTTTATAGGTTGTTCTTAATGCAAAGGTGATAAAACATACTGGTGTTGCGTAGTTGGGCTCTGTTTGTTTTTTTAACAGTGTTTCTACCATGTGGATGATTTGGGTATGCTGAATTGCTCTCTGGGAAAATAGGAGATTGCTACTTTTTTTCTTTTTTTGTGTGTGCAATATATCAGAAGCCTTTTTTTTTTTAGCAGACTCAGGTGATTTATTTTTTCTTTATTAGGAGAGAATTGTTTGAAGCTTATATACCAATATAGACATAAAAACTTCACTATCCTTAAATTTAGTACAACTCTTTCACTTTAAAAGGAAATAATGTCAAGATATGCTGCTTTCTAAGTCAAGGCCCTGTGATTATTAGAGGTAATGAGTTTGAGAATCCAGGGCTACATAGTGATCCCAGCAGCTCAGCTGGTAAAACTTTTGTGACAGTTATCTCAGGGTGAAAGTAAAGTTTGAAGGTATTATATGATGGATACAGTTTAGTTTTCTTT
This sequence comes from Aethalodelphis obliquidens, assembly GCF_003676395.1. Classification (NCBI taxonomy): domain Eukaryota; kingdom Metazoa; phylum Chordata; class Mammalia; order Artiodactyla; family Delphinidae; genus Aethalodelphis; species Aethalodelphis obliquidens. The sequence goes on along the minus strand of NW_020838003.1, from coordinate 10,303,079 downwards.
TTTTCAGGATTCTAAAGGAAAATGCCTTCTATTATCTGTTATAGGTTCTCAGAATGGTTGGAATGATCCTCCAGCTTTGAACAGAGTACCCAAGAAGAAGAAGGTACTAGAAAAAGACGTCTATTCAGTTGCCTACAGGTGTCCTGTCAATCATGTAGCCACCTGAAGCACACCACACTTCACTGTTCCTTTAAAGGCAAAGCTGACTGACTGATATACTTAATATGTGTATTTCAACTTACATCTTCTAATCCATGAAGGGAAGGAAAGAAAGTACAAAATAGTATGGTGATATGAATTAAACCCTTTTTAAAAAACAAGATGTAAATTCCCAGCACATCTTTTTCAAAGAGTAGGAAACAAAATTTCATGCTTCTCAAGTGGTTTTTTTTAGGAGTTACTTTGGTTTTGGGTTCTAACAGTAATCATGAATTTGTAGTTATATTTTAGACTATTTTTGTCTATCACATATAATATGAAACGAAATAGCCTTGTAGTTGAGCATCATTTAGATGTTAGTAACTGTTGAGAGCTTGTTAGAGCATAACTTAAGATTCTTCTTTTACCCCAAGCCTTTTTTTTTTTTTTTTACTCCTAGTGATTTCTGTCCCCCAAGTATAGTAATGAGAGGCCAGAATATAAAATTGGGAGATACTAAATGAGCAACCCCCCCCCCAAAATTAGGTCAATGATAATCAGAAATTTAATCTACTACTTTGAGTGTGATTGATCACTAAGTAGGTATCACTTAATGATCTAGGAAAAAGGTATTACATCTGATCACATTAAACAAACATATTTGGCATATCTGATCCCAGTATGGCTAGATATAATTCTCCAGACTTTGACATCCTCTTTCAAAAACACCATGGTTTTGGCCCATTATGGGATAAGTGTGGAAGGTAAAGGGGGAACAAAGGTCCAGGTTTGAGCTCTCAGCCCTCTTAGCCAGATTAGCTTTACTTTTTATGTTTTTCTCTAAAATTCTGCATAAAATTTCATTTTAAAAAGTGTTCTCCTGTTATTTAAAAAAAAATTTTTTAACCATGGAATAGTCTAACTCCCTTATTTATTTTTTTAAATTTTTTTATTGAAGTATAGTTGATTTACAGTGTTGTTAATTACTGCTGTACAGCAGAGTGATTCAGTTATACATGTATGTGTATATACATTCTTTTTTAAATATGTGCTTTTCCATATGGTTTATCATAGGATATAGAATATAGTTCTCTGTGCTGTACAGTAGGACCTTGTTATTTATCCATTCTATATATAAAAGCTTACATTTGCTAACCCCACCCTCCCATTCCAACTCTCCCCCAACCCCCTTGGCAACCACCAGTCTGTTCTCTATATCCCTGATTCTGTTTCTGTTTCATAGATAGGTTCATCTGTGTCATATTTTAGATTCCACATATAAGTGATACCATATGGTATTTGTCTTTCTCTTTCTGACTGACTTCACTTAGTGTGATAATCTCTAGGTCCATCCATGTTGCTCCAAATGGCTAACTCCCTTATTTAAAGCTGAGGAAATGTTGTCATCATACCATTTTTTTCCTTACTCTTGGTGCCTTTTATTTCTTTTAAAAGATGCCTGAGAACTTTACACCTCCTGTTCCCATCACATCACCAATCATGAACCCCTTGGGTGACCACCAGTCACAGATGCTGCAGCAACAACCTTCAGCTCCAGTACCACTATCAAGCCAAGCTTCATTCCCACAGCCACACCTTCCAGGTGGCCAGCCCTTCCATGGCATACAGCAACCCCTCAGTCAACCAGGCATGCCTCCGCCTTTTTCAAAGCCCAATATTGAAGGTGCCCCTGGAGCTCCTATTGGAAATACCATGCAGGTAACAGTAAATCTGTGGAAGTGGGAGATGGCTTTATTTCGGTATGTTTTCTTAATGTTTTAACTTTTATGGTATACCTTTATTATTATCTCAATTTGATTTCAATTTAGGCAACTTAAAAATAATAACTTTTTTTTAAGATTGTTCATGTATGTATATTATTTTTCAATGACAAGGCCACATACAAACTTTCCAGAAGGAGCTTATGTATTTACTAGTATATGTTAACAGTAACTTGGCGATTACAGTATTTCATTTGATCTAATCAGTAGCCACAATTTAAGATCAGTTGAATCCATATTTGCATCCAAGGTTGCTAAGCAGAAGCTGTTTCCAAAGGTTTTTTCCTTTAAAATATAAAATAAAAATGTAATGAGTTATATATTTTCTTGTGTATGTGTAAGAGCTAATAAGAGAGCCATATCTTTAGTTGGAGATATAAATTTGTGGTTGCTTTTCACATACAAACAGCTAGTTGGCAAGGCTCTAGATGATGAAAAGTCTACCATATTTCCATATAACTGACTTAGACATACAAAGATAAACATTTTGATCTATTCATGAAAAGTAAAGAGGTTGGGTCACAGTTCAACATAAGATGAAATAAATTCCTGCCCAATTATAAAACTAGCTCTTCTGTCTGTTATTGTCTTTGACTCTCTAAAGTCAAATTTGTAAAGATTATATCTCTACCACAAGAGTATGTTTTGCTGTTAAGAGATTTCTGCCTAAGGAACTTCTAAACATTAACAGTTGCATTATAAAAACAAGTGTTTTGATGGAGGTGGGAGGACCTTCTTCTTTCCACAAGAATATATAAAATTATAAAGGTGCACTGTTAATTTTTATAATTACAAGTCTGTGGTGTTTGTGAAGCCATTCACTTTTGTTTAGACCTGGGTGCTCATGCTATACTCATCTGACCAGAACCTCAGTTGCCACTGAAAGGGAGAGCTTCATGGATGTGTGTGTTCAGCCAGGCCATAATATCCACCTTCCTGTCCACTTAGATGTCTCTGAGACACCTCACACTTAACATATCCAGAATCTAATTCATAGTCTTCCTTCCAAACCTAGTCGTCTTTTGGTGTGTCCTGTTTGAATTAATGGCACCATAATCCTTCCTATTTAATCCAGCCAAAAACCTGGGCATCATCTTTATATTCTTCTTCCTTTAACCTGTTTTTCAGAGCTATCCCTAAATCTTGCTATATTACTTCAAAATCTCTCTCAAATCCCTTCTCTACATTTCCAGTCTAGTCCATGCTACCTTCATCTCCAGTCTCAAGCAGTGCAGGAGCCTCTAGTTGGTCGGCCAGCATCTACTTTCACCCATCTCTTATCTGGTCTCATCTCCTCATTGCTTAAAACGTTACAGCTTCCCATTGTTTGCAGGATAAAGACCAAAATATTTCACATTGTCTGGATTCTCTCAGCTCATACTCCTCCTTGCTGTCTCTCTCTGCTCCAGTTACAGTGACCTCCTTTCAGTCCCTTGTATCATGATCCTTCCTGTGTACACGTTCTTCTGTCTGGAATGCATTTCCTTCCCCATTTAACTGGTTAACTCCTACTTATCCTTCTGATATAACTTCCTTAAAGAACCTTCCCCTCAGTTAAATCCCAATTATATTGTCTCTTGGTTCTAGTGATGTTAACTTAACCACAGTTGCTATTTTACATACATTTATGACATTTTAAAACTTTCTCTTCCATCAGCCTGTAAACTCCCTGAGGGATGAGATCATTTCCGTATTGGCTCACCAATACTTAGCCAATACCTAATACATAATTGCTTAATGTTTTCTATGAATGAACTAATCAGTCAAAACTTTAAACACTTATACATTCCTTCTTTGTTTTCCCATCTGTACATTCAGTAAGATCATGGGCTCTTCTATCCTAACCTTTGATTTAATCTTGCAGTTTGATAATAGCCCAGTTAACACCCTCCAAGAGTAAACCAAAGAATAGAAGAATGTCAGGATAAACATGTCATGAGGAACCTAGGGGTAAGACAGGAATAAAGACACAGACCTACTAGAGCATGGACTTGAGGATATGGGGAGGGGGAAGGGTAAGCTGTGACAAAGCAAGAGAGAGGCATGGACATATATACACTACCAAACGTAAGGTAGATAGCTAGTGGGAAGCAGCCGCATAGCACAGAGAGATCAGCTCGGTGCTTTGTGACTGCCTGGAGGGGTGAGATAGGGAGGGTGCGAGGGAGGGAGACGCAAGAGGGAAGAGATATGGGAACATATGTATATGTATAACTGATTCACTTTGTTATAAAGCAGAAACTAACAACAAAAAAAAAATGTTACCATAAAATGCTTTTTAAAAAAAAAAGGGCTTCCCTGGTGGCGCAGTGGTTGAGAGTCCGCCTGCCGATGCAGGGGACACTGGTTCATGTCCCGGTCCGGGAAGATCCCACATGCCACGGAGCGGCTGGGCCCGTGAGCCATGGCCGCTGAGCCTGCGTGTCCGGAGCCTGTGCTCTGCAACGGGAGAGGCCACAACAGTGAGAGGCCCGCGTACAGCAAAAAAAAAAAAATGAGCCAACAAGCAAAGCAAGCAGCCACTCCAACCAGCCAACTTTGTAATTGCCTTGTTCTTTTTATTTTCTACTGGCACAGGTCTCCTTCCTATCAGTTATATAAAATAGTGATCAACATATGTTCCATAATTAATCAAATACTTTATATCCAATCCTATTTTTGAAAATAGAAGCTGTAGAAGGAGTACCTGTATCTTCTACTGAATATCTGATTTTTATGTTTGCTTATCCCAAGTGATTTCACATGTTAATTTTTCATTTGATTTTGAATAGCCTATCTACAAGGTTGTTGGTTTCTCTTTATCACATATTCAGGGCTTTGTGTATAGGTAGCTTCTGGTCATTTTTAGTCATTTTATGGTATTATTTATTCCAGCATGTGCAGTCTTTGCCAACAGAAAAAATTACCAAGAAACCTATTCCAGATGAACACCTCATTCTAAAGACCACATTTGAGGATCTTATTCAGCGCTGCCTCTCTTCAGCCACAGATCCTGTATGTATTTTTTATTTTGCTTAATTAAAAGAATCCCTTATGGAGCGCTTCTATAATGATTGCTTAAAGTCTTACAAGATGTATTTTGAAAGTTTATGCAAAAATTGTAAAGCTAGCACTTATATATAGTTTGCTGTACATATAAAAACACATTCAACTGCTTTTTACATATAACTTTAATCCTTAAAACAACCTCATGGTAGGTAGGTTTGTCATATTTATTAACAGAGGAGGAAATTAAGGCAAAAAGCATTTACATAATAATTAAGGCAGAGCCAGCATTCGAACCTAGTCTGGCTCCAGAATTCATGCTTTCAACCACTATGCTGCCCTGAGTCTCATCGGCAAACCTTATGCGTAGCACAAAAATACAACAGAATGGTGAAACTCAGATTTGGAGGTTCTTTCTGAGCTTACATGAAAGCTTTTAAAAGTAGATAGACAGTCTTTAACTTTGCAAAGACCTTACAAATAGTTAAGTGCTTTAGATATTGGAGTCATATTCATAGTCAAAGTAACTGATTTTACTCAGTTTATTAGAGGATGACTGTATTGGCAACAACAAAAATTCCACAAAGCCAGTTTTGTTTTAGGTGAAATGTCACTTTCTGCCAACAAACATTGAATATGTTTATTTAGTCACTGGCCAGTTGTCTGCTTGAAAAACAGCTTCTAGAATTTGTTGTTTCATCAAACATTGAGTAGTAATATGTACAGCCTTCTGCTAGTCTTTTGGAAAGCAATTCCCTGTACTGAAAGTGTCAGGAAAGCAGAGGCAGGGGAAAGTTAACATAAACCTTAGCGCCTGGCATTCTGGGAGTGATGGAAGGACGAAGCTAGGAACAGAGAACAGGTGAAGCTGTTAAACAGGTAAGTGTACAGTGTCTCCTAGGCAGAGAGGTCCTCATCATACAAAATGGAGGAATCATAATAAAAATGTGGGAAAACTCCAGTCTTCCTTCAGGCATGAGTTAACGTAAACAGAGGTTGGGAGGACACCTCGTACATGGCCTAGCTTAATAAATTTTTGTTGAGCTTCACCTCCTCTGGGTCACCATATCACCTCCCTTCTGGTTACCCAGGACCCCTGGGCAGAAGAGAAAGACAAACTGTTCCTGTCACTAGTTGGGGAGGCAGTTCAAATACTGCCCAGGACTCCTGCTGGTAGCTAGGTGGGATTAACTTTGAACCCTCCACAGAAGTCCATTTTAATCAATACTTGAAATCATTTTTATAGTATGACTTTATTCTTATTTCCACTTCAGTTATGTCCAAACAGCACAAAGTAATTTTGCAGCACAACTTAGTTTGTAAGGTTATCCTCGATGGCTTCACCTCTTCTGCACTCGTCTTCAGACACACTGACATGCCCTCCTCAAACATAACAAGAATGTGTCAGCGTCAGAGACTTTGTACCTGTTGCTCCTTCTGCCTGGAATTCTTCCTCACAGAACTGCAGAGCTCTTGCTCACTTGTTCCTGGTGTCTGCTCAGATGTCCCATTAGCCATCAGGACTTTCTTACCACGTCATACTGCCAACACTGCTGACCCCCTTACCCTGTTAACTTTTCTTCATGGCACACATCACCATCTGACATACAATATATTGTTTATTTAGTATCTTTTTCCCACCCAATAGAATATGAGATCCATGAGACACAACACTGTCCCAGCATGGCACGTAGTAGTCCCTCAATAAATATTGAAAAGCAGTGTCACTTTTAAGGCTGTTGCGTAATGTAGATATTAAGTTAATCACAGTATAATTTTAAACCTTTACGTTTAGGATAGTTTTCTCTCACTACACTTACAGTACTAGGATGAGGGTAGGAGGACTCCTTAATTTAAGAACTCATTTTAACACTTCCCTCTTAATAATCTTAAGTCACCAAAAGATAATTTTCTCCTTTTTTTGGTGTTTTAAAGGCCCAGAATAAGACAGGATTAAATGTACCAAATGTGACTGAGTGTATAAGTAGTACTTTTGAGATTCCACAGTTCACCTGTATGTTTGCCTTCTGGCTCCCATAATGTTCATTTTATTTAATTTACAGTAACTGTTAGACCTTCTTTTCTGTAGTACACTGACCCATTGCTGCCTCCAGATGGCCCTTCCTGTTGCTTGTGGATATAGTGTAGATGGACACTCACACACCTCCAGTGAGTTGCAGTCCCTGTGGAATCCAGCCAGTGCTCCATTTTGCATACTAGGAGGAAGGGTCTCAGTTTCTTGCCCTCCCTGCCTTAATAGATTACTGATCTCTGTTCTAATAATCTGTCCAAGTTCATCGGTCTTAGCTATCTCCATTTCTTTATAAAATGAAGCTCTCCAACATCATGACTGTAAGGTTTAGTGAAATGAGATAAGGCAAGTTCTTGGGATAAAAGTTATTGTTCATACATAACATACCTGTTTTTTCTCTCCTGCAGCAAACCAAGAGGAAGCTAGATGATGCCAGCAAACGTTTGGAGTTTCTGTATGATAAACTTAGGGAACAGACAGTAAGTTTGTGGGGAAAAGAAGGATTTATGATAATCATTTATTCCTGGTTGCTAGTAAAATAAGTGTCTCATCAGCACTTGCATGTAATATAGTACGCGTGGGGACAAAATGATCATGACAGTTCATAGAATGGGCTTTTCTCTGTCTAAATCTTACATTTCCGTCACCGGGGGTAAGGGGATAGGGCTGTGTGTGTGTGTGTGTGTGTGTGTGTGTGTGTGTGTGTGTGTGTGTGTGTTAAGAGGGAGAGAGAATTTTTAGCCTTTTTTTATAACAAAGGGCAGATATACAAACTGGCCTGTGTGTGTGTGTGTGTGTGTTAAGAGGGAGAGGGAATTTTTAGCCTTTTTTTATAACAAAGGGCAGATATACAAACTGGCCTGTGTGTGTGTGTGTGTGTGTGTGTGTGTGTGTTAAGAGGGAGAGGGAATTTTTAGCCTTTTTTTATAACAAAGGGCAGATATACAAACTGGCCTGTACTGGTCCTACGGTAACTGGCCTTCTATTCATTTTTATATGTCCCTTGAATTAAGAAATCAGAGAGTGGGCAGCTACTCTGTTTTCCAGAGACCAAATCTGTAATCTCTCTCATAGTCTAAGACTCTGAACCTTTTCTTTTAGAATAGCTATTACACAAAGGCAAAGCCAAAGGTAACCACAAATTGAGCAGATCAATGTGTATAACTATGAAGATGGTTGGCAGTAAGGAGTAAATGCCCTGTGTGTTCTGTTCTCTTGTCCCTCCCAACCTCTGCATTCCTTTCTAGAATTGTTTTGTTTTATTAATGAAAGCACTAGGAGAGAGAAAAAGAATTGAGACCTTTCACATTTATGCATTTTAGCATTTCTCTTCCCCATTCCCCATATCAATGCCATCAGCTAAAAATAACCATTTATCTCATGAGAGCCAAACCAGAGAAAGTTGATATAACAGTGGAAGTGGCATGGCCCATGGACTGATCCAAAATAAAGTCTTCTCTGAAAAGTATGGACATGTATGCCAAGTAATGACATGGGGGGAAAAAAAACTAGAGGTCTTATGATTTTAAGAGATGACAGGATTATGAAAAGCAGTTAAGAACTGGCAAATTGAGTACATGGTGAGGACTGTTGCCCTCCTAATGGCAGTGGACCAGAAGTGCAAGGTTTCTATTGTCCACAAGGTTTTAGAGTAAATTGGGCCCCTACTTCGAGATGTCATGATTAAGAATCTTTAAACTCCTTCATGTACATAGGAAAAATTTTAAAAGGTGTGAGACAGTATCTAAAATAATTTAGTTATTTAAAGTAGTGACATTAACATTTCAACTTGGGGAAGGAAATCTGGCTTTTCTGTAAGGAAATACCTGGCTTATCATACATGTATAATTCGTAAACAATTCCTTACATAAATCATTTTGTCATGGTTCCATTTTATAACTTAAGTGTTGGTTGGTCCGAGAAGCTTTCTGGAAATGCTCACCAGTTTATACATTTTTTTAATAATGTTTATTTCAAGCTCCTCTTAAATATCAGGGTTTAATGTTTATAGAGGGTCTCATGGAAAATTCTTCCTTAATTTAATTCTCTCTCTCAATTCCACCTTTATTTCAGCTTTCACCAACAATCATCAATGGTTTACACAACATCGCAAGGAGCATTGAGACTCGAAACTACTCAGAAGGATTGACCATCCATACCCACATAGTTAGCACCAGCAACTTCAGTGAGACCTCTGCTTTTATGCCAGTTCTCAAAGTTGTTCTCACCCAGGCCAATAAGCTGGGTGTCTAAAGGATGGCTTCACTCTCAGCCACTATTGCCATTTTTCCAAAGAAACATGTTTTAAAAAATGATAAGATGTGGACCAGTCCTCATTAGCATGTTTCCATAGCAGCCAGTCAAGAACATTTACATTGTTTCTGCAGATATACTCACCTTAGACCTGCTCAAAGCCCTGGTGCTTTCTTTTGTTTTAATCTTTTATTGCCTGTGATGATTTTCCTATTCTGCAAATAATGTATTTCCTGGATTACACATAGTATGCTTTCCTGAAGTATTCTGATAAAATATGGTTTTTGAAACCTCAGGTTTACTTTTTGGAAAAGGAGCCTTTGGTTATGTGTAAAGCAGAGCTGAAACTAAATTTCTTTCACGTCCTCCCTACTTCCTCCATGTCAATCAGATTAAAGTGTGTAATCTTATTTATGTGTACGTAGTCTTTTTTTTAAACAGCTACTCACAGTTTAATTTAATCTCTATTTTTTGTGGCTTTGGCTTCACTTTGGTCCTGAACAAATAACTAAATCTACAGGCTGCTACATAGATTTTAGCAAATATTAATGAAAAGTGGGATCACTAGATTTAAGTATCTATAGGAAAAGATTGAGCATTTTCATTCTGTAGGATGCATTGAACTTTTTTCTATTAATAAATGTTTTCAGTATTCTGTTTGAGTTTTAAGATTGAATTGTCTCCATTTTATATTTAGAAATTTATTCATCCATTTTTTTAAAGTTACCTATTTCTCTGAGGTTTAAGTTCAGAAAGAAAGCTTTAACTTCTGTCAGCCTCCTGAATCGACATATTTTCAGACGGTATTTTCGTCAAATGATTTTATTGTAATCTGTCTTAAGAACAGTGTGGTAAACAAAAGATAATGGTCCCCATAGAATCTTGAGGAGAATTAGATACTAATAATTTTCATTGTTTAAGCAACTTTACCTAAGTGAGTTGGAAAACTAGAAGATAAAAAGTATGACTGCTGTGAAGACAGGTGCTGTTTCAAGGACTAAGTGTAGTTCATCAGGCATTTTGCAGCCTAAGTGACAGTTTACAAGACCCTCTTAATTTCCTTTGCTGGGATTCCCTGCTCACCAAATAAAACACCTCTTTTAAAAATAAAAATAGGGACTTCCCTGGTGGCACAGGGGTTAAGAATCCGCCTGCCGATGCAGGGGTCACAGGTTTGCACCGTGGTCCGCGAAGATCCCACATGCTGCGGAGCACCTAAGCCCGTGCACCACAACTACTGAGCCTGTGCTCTACAGCCCGCGAGCTGCAGCTACTGAGCCCACGTGCCACAACTACTGAAGCCCAAGTGCTTAGAGCCTGTGCTCCACAACAAGAGAAGCCACCGCAGTGAGAAGCCTGGGCACTGCAACAAAGAGTAACCCCTACTGGACTCAACTAGAGAAAGCCCACGCACAGCAACGAAGACCCAATGCAGACAAAACAAAAAAAGACATTAAAAAATAGAAATAGTTTTATAACTAAAAAAGGAGGACCTTGATAACATGTATGAGCATTGGCGCCTCACAAGTGGGGTGATATATCAGCTCCCCGGGAGTTTGGTGGTCTGAGTCAGTCCTAGGACACACTGAAGTGGCAACTTGACCTTCTGGACCTGACCCTCGACTGTGGTGTCAGCCCAGGACCCCATCTGAACAGCAGGCTGGCCTCTAGTAATTGTTTTGATGTATTGCCCTTATAGTTAGGATTTGTGTTATGGCTGCATGATTACCTTGACATGACAATGGCAAAACTGGCAGCGTTTTACAAAAAAACATTCCAAAAGATGAGAAACAGGAATAGGTGGCAGTGGAACCCTGACCAACCCCGAAGATTTTACACGTATGAGTATGAAAAAACGATTTGCCACGGACGTCTGAGCAGCTGTTACAAGTGGATGGAGGTAAGAAGACGTGAACCCAAAATAGAGTTTAGTCTTGAAGTATGAAGATAACAGGAGATTATGGGAAGAGAGCAGTTTGTTTTCCTGAAGAAAAGCAAACAAGGAAAGGGGTGTGAGGGAAACTGGTAGGTGGGGCTGGGTGTTGGCTGGGAGACATATCAGATCTCCAGGACGTGCTTTCTTATACTTAACCTGCTCCTCTCCTGCACTCCGCGTATGACCTTTTGGGCTGGATGGGATGGATGTACCTTAGGCCCCGTCTGAGAATCTCTTATGTGTGTGGGATGCACGGCTGATGGAGATGGTCGTTCATTCTAATAGTGTGGCAGCAGGAGAAAGTTGGAAACAACTGCTCTACATCTGACGAGAGTCCAACAAGCCTGTATATTCCTTTGGATTCAGAAAATTCCCGTGTATGCTGGAGGACAGAAAGATGCAGTAGGATTCCTGGCAACCAGATGTACTCTATTTAACACCTGCCTGAAAGATAAAGGGAGGGATGGTGATTGGTTAACACTTTTCTGATAACCACATGTCTCCTGAACCAGATTTGTGTTCACCTAAGAATGACTGCAAGGCCATCTGTTGACTGCTCAGCCATGGTGGAGACTTCATTTGGAATGGACATCTACATATGCACACATACATATATACGTATGCACCCCTCTTTGTCATTCAACTGCTGCGGTGGCAGCATCCCCAAATGTCACCCCTGACAAATCTATCAGGGTGTTCAACAGATGCTGAAGATGTCACAGGCAGGTAGCATCTCCAGTTATTCAGTGAAGAAGGACTGCCTATGCATAGAAGCTCTTAACTGTTTCCTCTAATAGATAAATACTCCAAATCTTTTAACCAAACTAAATTATAAAGAAAAAGCGCTCAAATTAGCTTTATAGTTCCACTTTTCCTGGCACACCGGTTTTATATACATTTCTGTAGCATCTGCTCTGCTCAGGGCTTTGGTGACCATACCATTCACTCAGGCTCAGGTTGAGTAGTGCACCTACGAGCTGACTGGGGTCAGACTGTGCCATTCCTAAATTTCCAGCTGTTTGCTTTCTCTCCCCTCTGGGAGATACGGAATGTGTGGGTTTTAGGGTGTTGGGACAGACCTTGAAAAACCTAACAAAATCAAACAAAAGGAAATAGACTTCGGTTTAACTGTGGTGCATGTTTTTTACACTCTGGATTAATGTTTCCAGAGACCTGCTAAAGTATTTATTTGGCAAACAATGTTAGTCACCTAGAATAACTTTGTATAAACATCATTACTCAGTAATGTCTGAGATCATTTTTTTAGTGGAGCTGCACACCCTGTTGATTTTTTTTAGTCCATTTCTTTTTTTTTTTTTAATAGGTTTATTTATTTTTGGCTGCGTTGGGTCTTCGTTGCTGCGCACAGGCTTTCTCTAGTTGCGGCAAGCAGGGGCTACTCTTTGTTGTGGTGCGTGGACTTCTCGTTGCAGAGCACGGGCTCTAGGCACGCGGGCTTCAGTAGTTGTGGCTCAGTAGTTGTGGTGCATGGGCTTAGTTGCTCTGTGGCATGTGGGATCTTCGCGGACCAGGGCTCAAACCCGTGTCCCCTGCATTGGCATGTAGATTCTTTTTTTTTTTTTTTTTTGAGTAGCTCTTTATTGGAGTATAATTGCTACACAATACTGTGTTAGTTTCTGTTGCACAACAAGGAGAATCAGCCATATGCATACACACGTCCCCATATGCCCTCCCTCTTGAGCCTCCCTCCCACCCTCCCTATCCCACCCATCTAGGTCATCACAAAGCACTGAGCCGATCTCCCTGTGCTATGCTGCTGCTTCCCACCAGCTATCTATTTTACATTTGGTAGTGTAATATATGTCCATGCTACTCTCACTTCACTCCAGCTTCGCCCTCCCACCCCATGTCAAGTCCATTTTATATGTCTGCCTTTTTATTCCTGCCCTGCAAGTAGGTTCATCAGTACCTTTTTTTTTTTTTGATTCCATGTATATGTGTTAGCATATGGTATTTCTTTTTTTCTTTCTGACTTACTTCACTCTGTATGACAGACTCTAGGTCCATCCACCTCACTACAAATAACTCAATTTCATATCTTTTTATGGCTGAGTAATATTCCATTGTATATATGTGCCACATCTTCTTTATCCATTCATCTGTCGATGGACACTTAGGTTGCTTCCATGTCCTGGCTATTGTAAATAGAGCTGCAATGAACATTGTGGTACATGACTCTTTTTTTTTTTTTTAACATCTTTATTGGGGTATAATTGCTTTACAATGGTGTGTTAGTTTCTGCTTTATAACAAAGTGAATCAGTTATACATAATACGTATGTTCCCATATCTCTTCCCTCTTGCGTCTCCCTCCCTCCCACCCTCCCTATCCCACCCCTCCAGGTAGTACGTGACTCTTTTTGAATTATGGTTTTCTCAGGGTATATGCTCAGTAGTGGGATTGCTGGGTCGTATGGTAGTTCTATTTTTAGTTTTTTAAGGAACCTCCATACTGTTCTCCATAGAAGCTGTATCAATTTACATTCCCACCAACAGTGCAAGAGTCTTCCCTTTTCTCCACACCCCTCCAGTATTTATTGTTTCTAGATTTTTTGATAATGGCCATTCTGACCAGTGTGAGGTGATACCTCACTGTAGTTTTGATTTGCATTTCTCTAATAATTAGTGATGTTGAGCATCTTTTCATGTGCCTCTTGGCCATCTGTATGTCTTCCTTGGAGAAATGTCTATTTAGGTCTTCCACCCATTTTTTAACTGGATTATTTGGTTTTTTTTGATATTGAGCTCCATGAGTTGTTTGTATATTTTGGAGATTAATCCTGTTGTTTCATTTGCAAATATTTTCTCCCATTCTGAGGGTTGTCTTTTTGTCTTGTTTATGGTTTCCTTTGCTGTGCAAGTTTTTAAGTTTAATTAAGTCAACTATACTCCAATGTAAAATAAAAATTAAAAAAAATAAAGAATTTCTACGTGTAAAAAAAAAAGCTACTAGAGAGCCTGCTCTATCCCAGTTGCTATAATTACATCTTCACGAGGGACAGTGAAGCAGACCACCTATCTGAGAGTCAAAGAGCTGGGTTCTAGTGTCTTCTCTGCCACTTACTGTTGGTCAAACCACCCCATTTCCTTTTGCCTCCATTTCTCACCTGTAAAATGAGGGGGTAGGACTAGATGATCTCTAATTTCACTTACAGCTCTGGAAGTCTATGGCCTATCTACCTGTCCCACAGTGTCTTTGTATGTTACCTACAAGTCTTCAGAAGGAACCAAAAACAATTTTGGGATAGTACCAAAGCTTTGAAGAAAGATAACAGCAACAACTCAAGCCTATTTATATTTGGATACCTTTTTTCCTCTCATAGAGTTGATTGATTTTTCTGAAGAACAATCAATGCAGTGCTTTCCTTGGTTGGAAATGAATAGGCGGGCATTTAAGAAATAAGTTTCTAATTTGAGGACTTGGGACAGATGTATTTGCTTGGCCTTGAGGTCCTTAAGTAGTAAGTCCCCCTCAGCAATGATAAATATTTCCATGAAATTAACCTTTCTACACACCCGTTTCCCACATCAAGAATATGCTAGGCCTTCCCTGGCGGCACGGTGGTTAAGAATCCGCCTGCCAATGCAGGGGACATGGGATCGAGCCCTGGTCCGGGAAGATCCCACATGCCGTGGAGCAACTAAGCCCGCGCGCCACAACTACTGAGCCCGTGCACCTAGAGTCCGTGCTCTGCAACAAGAGAAGCCACTGCAATGAGAAGCCCGTGCACCACAATTAAGAGAAGCCCCTGCTCACCGCAACTAGAGAAAGCCCATGCACAGCAACGAAGACCCAACGCAGCCAAAAATTAATTAATTTTAAAAAAAGAATACGCTATATTTGATTACATAGGACACTCAACAATGAATGAGTTTTCCCTCTGGTGCTGCAAATCTGGGTCACCCTTTTGACGTTCCTGAACGCTATTGACAAATACCCTCTCCCAGCTAGAGAACCACAGGGCCTTTGCTTTAAGAGCAGCCCGTGGTAACGGACACAGCAAGAAGAGAAAGAGGTCATTGAAACAGTGACAGCAGCTAATGCTGAGAAGTAAATAAGAGCTTCTCTATGTTCATCTGCCCTAGGAAACCAAAATAACTATCCTAAAGGAAAACGGGGTGGGTGTTGTCGGAGGACAGGGACTGGAGAGCAGGAAGAGATGTGGGTGAAAACCTCATCAGCACTGTCTTTCTTCTGCCACAACAATAGGGATTGTTGATTCAGAGAGCTGGGATTTGGGAGCAGGGAGAGAGAGTGGGGAGGAGTGTGGACCTTGTTTTGGTTTGTGGACCTCGTTTCTAGGCAGCTGTTGGTCAAAGGGGGATGTGGTGTAGGTACTGACAAATGTTCACGTTTCATGGCTGGGTCATAAAAAGGAGTGGCTCCTCCGTAGCACTGGTTAGCATCTGTGCATGCACACCCTGTAGTGATTATTTGATCCCTCTCTGCCTCCCTACCGGGCTGTGAGTTCCAGAAGCACAGCCATGCACTCCTCTGTCCGTGGAGCTGAGCTCGGTGCTTCTAGAGGAGGCTAAATCAATAGATGCTTAAGGAAGGACTCTTAATTGATTCAAACTGAAGATAACTTGGAAAGATGCAGGGGGCAGCATGTCACTGACAGGTGGTATCAGAGTCAGGTTTGGCTTGGGTTTTTCAGTAAGTAGACCCTCTCTTGTCTATGAATTAGGAAGTAGGGTCTTCAGATCTGGCTATTTCCAGTGCCCATTTTCCTGCTGCCAAATTGGAGCACTCTATGAAGAGTGGTCAGGAAATGTGGGGGGAAGAATCTTAAGCAGTAAGGCTGGGGTTTTGTTAAAAGAAAACCCCTTCCTCTCTTCACATCCAAAGCAATAGAAGCATTACTTTCAGAGGAACAGCTTCCCCTCATCCACTGCTATAAAATCTTAATGGGGAAAATGTTCCAATCCATTTAGTACAGAAGCAGGGATGACAACTCTCCTGTGATCGAAGGAAGCTGAGAAGACTAATTTTCTAGTATGCCATGGCGTTGCTGTATCTCAAAACCAATCCTCCCATAGTCTTGGAGGCTAACTTCCCAACTTTATGCTCCCCTGAAATCACTCTAATCTAAAGCCTATGAGTGGTTTTCTTACTCTGGGAGCAGAAAGAGGTTTGCATTTGAAATTGCTGTCATCCAATTGCTGTCATTCCATGCATCTCATCCAAGAGGCAACCCCCTGACCTTTAATCCACAAGAGCTGCAGAGCTCATTCCTTCCTGAGCCAAAGGAGTTGCCTTAAATGATTACCTCTGATAAAGTAGAGCAAGAGATTTTATTTTATTTCATAGTTCCCTTCAGAGCAAACGAATCCTGGTGCAGCCAGAATTCCTTCCTTCAAGGTCTGAATCCCTCCAGCCCAACCAGGGATGAGTCTCTTCCCAAGTCTGGGGTCCCCAGAAGCATCCTGGTGTCCTGGCCAGGCAGGTTTCATAACTGCATGGAGTCTATCTCTCTGGTATGATTAAAAACCGATGAAATACCAACATTATTCAGCACATAAGTAGGTATTAGACATCGTCCTGAGCTCTCTTCCTGTGAGGTAAGGGGTATCTCCATTTAGCACAAGAAAAAAACGAAGTTAGATTATTAGGTAAATTGCACAGAGAGTATTCCCAGCGTGGAGCTGTCTTAATTCTTATGTTATGTAGGATGAAATTGAGGATCTAAGAGACTGTCATGGTCCTCAAATCACAGAGTACTCAGACTTGCTAATTCAGAGTGGTGCAGCCAAACTCAAACCCAGGTTTTCAAATGCCAAACCTGGATCATTTTCACAACACTGTAGTTCCTGTAGCCAAAATCTAAATTTCCTTAAGAAAACCATAAGCATGAAAATCACTGTAAATCTCTTACTTCAAGAATGGATCTTCGCAAAAAATAAATAAATAAATAAAAGAATGGATCTTTTCTTTCTCTTTCCTTCCTCCCCAGAGCTTGCATTTTCTCCACAAACTCCTTTTTTTTTAATTTAATTAATTTATTTACTTATTTATTTGGCTGTGCCGGGTCTTAGTTGCAGCATGCAGGACCTAGTTCCCTGACCAGGGATTGAATCAGGGCCCCCTGCATTGGGAGTGCAGAGTCTTAACACCACTGGACCACCAGGGAAGTCCCTCCACAAACATTTCTTACACAATTTTTAAAAATCTTATATTAACGCTTTAGCTAGATACTTTGCCAGGCTCACTCCCATCTCTGAGACTTCTCTGGCACAGTGTTCCAACTGGGAGTTGCTACCAGGTCATTCTATCTTTCAGGGCCTTGTTTGCTGCCACCATCTCCATGAAGCCCTCCTGACCACACCAGCCCACACACCTCAGAAGCAAGTCTCACACACAGCTTTTTTTTTTTTTTTTGCGGTACGCGGGCCTCTCACTGCTGTGGCCTCTCCCATTGCGGAGCACAGCCTCCAGAGGCACAGGCTCAGCGGCCATGGCTTACGGGCCCAGCTGCTCCGCGGCACGCGGGATCCTCCCGGACCAGGGCACGAACGCGCGTCCCCTGCATCGGCAGGTGGACTCCCAACCACTGCGCCACCAGGGAAGCCCTCATACACAGCTTTTATAGGTAGTGTTGCCATCCAACATTTTCATCTTCTGTCTCTTTCTCTCCCTACCTGAAGCAACTTCTACTCCGAGGCACATATTATTGTCCAGAACCTAGGCATTTTGGCTATGATGGTTTTCTCCCAGTACATCTCAGAGCTGCCCTTTTGTAGTTTGTGTCTGTAAACTTGTAACTGTTCATTGACATTCGAGAACTGTTACCTGTCCTTGTTTAGGAAGCCTCCCCACAGCCCTTGGACACCTGGCTCACAATCCTCTCCAGCTAAACCCATAGGCCTCGGCTGTGGGATTTCAGTCTTCTGTGGAGGTGCTGTCCAGATACCTCAGCGTCCTCAGCTCCAGCGACCGCCACCTCCTATATAACCCTGTGGCCTCACCTTGGAGTTTATCATTGGAAACTCTTCGACCACTATAGGTCCTAAATTCCGAATCCCACTCTTAGTGCACAGTGGCCATTGCTTCCTTTATTCTCATTCCCTGACAGATAGAAATCTACCCTTCAACTTCCTCAAAACCTCGATGCCTTTGCTTCCTCCACTACCTGTGAGTCCTTAGCTTCCTTCTGATCACATTTCCTCCCCCTTTCCCCAGCCTGGACTCCTCACAAACTTCTGTCTCACCAGCACCTCAGTTACCTGGCTCTCTCTCCCATCAAGCCCCCATCCCCACTTCAATCTGGAGATCCCAGCCAACTGCTGAGTGAGGCTGTGTCAACATGACTGTGCAGACTGGCGCCTTACGAGCCTGTGGCTTCCATTCTTACTTGGACCCTTAATTTGGCTCTACAACCTTTTAGGGGTCCTGGTCAGCTTCCTCTCTCATTCTGCTCAACAGCTCCTGGAATCTTTCATCACTTTTCCCCAGCTTTCTACCAAATTCCCACTCTGCTTACCTAGCAGGTGATCTGACCTTCCCTTCAGAGCAAACCAGCCATCACAGCACCCTGCCTCACTTTACTGGCTCACTCTGCAAGCTAAATCCGCCCTCATCCTCATTTCCTTCCAGTGTCAAGAAAAAGCTGTCCCTCTCTTCAAAGTTAAGCCAACCATCTGATCACCTGATCCCATCCTGTCTAACCCTGAACCCTAGGAAAATAGTTCCATCAAGCATCCTCTTTCTTATATTTTTGACCTTTGACCTTTCATTATCATTCCCTAACCCAATAGATATATTCAGATTCCTCAGAAACACACTCAACTTCACCTCTCTGTCCTTCGCCTCTTCATTGCCAAGCTTCTTGAAAATTAATTTACATAGGTATGCCGTGCTTGTCTCCTCCTGCTTATTCTTTTTTTTTTTTTTGCCGAGCCCCGCAGCATGTTGGATCTTAGTTTCCCAACCATTGTTCTAACCTGACCCCCCTGCATTGGAAGTGCAGGGTTAACCACTGGACCACCAAGGAAGTCCCCCTCCTCCTCCTTATTCTTTTTTTTTTTTTTTTTTTGCGGTACGCGGGCCTCTCACTGTTGTGGTCTCTCCCGTTTCGGAGCATAGGCTCCGGACGCGCAGGCTCAGCGGCCATGGCTCATGGGCCCAGCCGCTCCGCGGCATGTGGGATCTTCCTGGACCAGGGCACGAACCCACATCCCCTGCATCGGCAGGCGGACTCTCAACCACTGCGCCACCAGGGAAGCCCTCCTTCTTATTCTTAAACACAACTCTGTGTAAGGTCTGTTCCCACCACTCAATGAAAAGGCCTTGGCAAAGGTCAGCGATGACCTCTGTACGAGGTGGTCTCTTCATTCCCATCCTCCCCAGCCTTTCTGTAGTATTCAAGGTTGCTCCCCCACACTCTGCTGCTTCTTCCCCATCTCTCATCAGTCCTTCTTTGTCCACACCACTGGCTTCTCTTTCTTTGATATTCTCACAAATAGCAGTTCACTAGATGGCTGTCCTGAGTCCTTTTCTTACCTTCCCTGGGCAACTGCTTCCACTGCCATGGATTTTACTAAATTGAACTACCACTAAGTTACTCTCTCCAGCCTAGACCTTTGCTGGGCTCCAGGCCTATATGTATATTTAACAAATGTTGAATATACTGAATATTTCTTCAGTCCCTTCTCAAAAATGATGATCCATGTGATGATGGTCATGATGACTAATATTTATGGATTCCTTACTACATGCCAGACACTGTTCTAAACTTTAGTCACCATAGAAATACCGTACGGGAGGTATTATTATCCCCATTTCACAAAAGTGGTAATAAACACAGTACGATTTAGTATCTCAGTAAGTGACATTGTTTTTCACCTGAATATCCAACCCAGAGACCCGAAAAGAATCCTGTACTTTTAATTTCTCCTCCTTCATTTTCAGTCAAGCATCAAATCCTGTTGGTTCTTCTATTTGAGTTCCTCTGGCTTTATCTTCTCCTCTCTAACACATCTTTTCCAGAATCTGTACCTTTGTCTTACTTGATCATCTTATTATGCTGCATAAAGCCAGTCAGTGACTCCCCTCACATGGCTACTTCTGCTGGGCATGAAAGGCACCCACCTACCTTCATGGGCTGCCCACTGCCTGACATTTCATCTTCATCTCCCACCATTTCTCTACTTTCACTTCGGATATTCCAGACATCTCTCTAAGCGACAAATGAAAAAGCTTTTGCTCACACTATTTTCTCTGCCTAGGTTGCCCTCCTCCATTTCTTTGTCTAGTAAACTACTCATCCTTCAAAACTGTGCTCTCTAATATGTAGCCAGTAGCCACATGAGGCTAACCTGAATTAAGATGTGCTGTGCTGTAAGTATAAACACTGGATTTTGAAGACAGTGTGTGAAAAAAAGTATAAATGTCCCAGTAATTTTACATTGATTACCTATTGAAAAGATAATATTTTGGATATATTGGGTTAAGTAAAATATTATTAAAATTTATTGTTTCTTTCTATGTGGCTATTAGAAAATTTAAATTTACACAAGTGGCTTGAATTCGTGGCATGCATTATATTTCTATTAGACAGTACTTCTTCAAAATCCTTACCCTGTAAACTTAACTGAAGAGGCAAAAGACTTGTACACTGAAAACTACAAAATGATGCTAAGAGAAATTAAAGAAGGCACAAATAAATGGAAAAACATTCCATGTTCATGGACTGGAGAATTAATACTGTTAAGATGTCAATACTAACCAAAGTGATCTCCAGATTTAATGCAATCCTTATAAAAATCTCAGTGACATTTTTTGCAGAAACAGAAAAAAAACCATCCTAAAATTCACACGGAATTTCACTGGACCCTAAATAACTATAATAATCTTGACAAAGAAGAACAAAGTTGGAGGTCTCATACTTCTTGGTTTCAAAACTTATTACAAGGCAACAGTAATCAAAACAATGTGGTACTGGCAAAAAGACAGACATATAGACCAATGGAATAAAATAGAAAGTCCAGAAATAAACCCTCAAGTATATGGTCAAATGATCTTCAGCGAGGATGCCAAAACCTTTCAATGGGGAAAGGAGAGTCTTTTCAACAAATAATGTTTAAAAAACTGGTATCCACGTGCAAAAGAATGACATGGACCCTTACCATACACCATATACAAAAGTTAACTCAAAATGGATCAAAGACCTAAACATAAAAAATAAAAACTATAAAACTCTTAGAAGAAAACACAGGGAGAGAGCTTCATTGGATTTGGCAATGATTTCTTGAATATGACACCAAAAGCACAGGGAACAAAAGTAAAAATAGATAAATTGGACTACATCAATATTTAAAACTTCTACACATCAAAAACACAACAGTAAAAAGGCAAACTATGGAATGGGAGAAAGTATTTGCAAACCATTTATCTAACAAGGGGTTAAGATCCAGAATATATAAAGAACTCCTGCAACTCAACAACAGAAAACCAAGCAACATCTAATTTAAAAATGGGCAAAGACTAGAATAGACATTTCTCCAAAGATGACATGAAAAGCTGCTCAACATCGCTAATCAAAAACCACAACGAGATATCACCTCACACCCATTAGGATGGCTGTAATCGAAAAAAATAAAAAAACAGAATATAACAAGTGTTAGTGAAGATGTGGAGAAATTGGAATTCTTGTGCACCGTTGGTGGGAATGTAAAATGCTGCAGCTGCTATGGGAAACAGTATAGAAGTTCCACAAAAAAATTAAATATAGAATTACCATAAAATCCAGCAGTCCTACTTCTAGGTATATATCCAAAACAATTGAAAGCAGGTATAACAGTACATCCATGTTCATAGCAGCATTATTCACAATAGCCAAAAGGTGGAAGTAACCCGAGTGTCCATTGATGGATGAGTGGATAAGCAAAATGTAGTGTGTGTGTGCGTGTGTGTATGTGTGTGTGTGTGTGTAGAGAGAGAGGTATATTATTTGGCCTTAAACAGGAAGGAAATTCTGACACATGTTACAATATAGATGAAACTTGAAGACATTACGCTAAGTGATGAAAGCCAGTCAGAAAAAGGCAAATACTATATTATGAGATATCCAGAGTAGTCAAATGCATAGAAACAGTAAGTACAACATGGCGGTTGCCAGGGAGTAGGGAGACAGAGAAATGGAGAGTTGTTTGATGTGTATAGATTTTCAGCTTTGCAGGGTGAAAAAGTTCTGGAGATTGGTTACATATCCATGTGAATATATTTAACACTATTGAAGTGAACACTTAAAAATGATTAAGATGGTAATTGTTATGTGTATTTTACCACAATTTAAACTTTTTAAAAATCAAGTCCCAAAAAAAAGAAAAAAAAAAAAACCCTTACCCAGATATCACCTGCCTCCTCCCCTCTAGTGTGAATTAACTACTCCTTCGTGCCTCCGCTTAATTCCTGCACATACCTCTAATAGGGTCTTATCACATTTTCGGTAATTCTTTGTTTGACAGGATAAGGGTTACTGTCCCATGAGTGAGTTGAATACCCATCCACTTCTAGGGTCTTGACCAGAAGCTAAGAAAATATACTAGGGTCTTTAGTAAGATGGAGAAAAGAGACAGTAGCCCTGACTGCATAATATGCTACAGGGGATATTCAAGAGTATACCTTGTATGTGTAAAGGTGTCACCCTGAGGCTAGATCTGGAGGGGCTAATGTCCTTCAGCCATCTTTCTGGAAGCAGCATCGGAAAGGCCTGAGGAGCATGTCCTCCCACCTCCAACAGATGAAAACATCCCCTTCTCTATCATGAATCCAACCAATTGAAATGATTGGCCACCCCCAGTCTGACCTGTTGGCAGGAAGAGAGGAAGATATTCATTTAAAATAGAGCCAAGATAAAGTAGCTTATGTAACAGATAAGGTACTCTGGGGCCACATAAAGGACTATTTTGCTGCCTCCCCTGAACGCTTTGCATGTACACTTGATGCCTAACAAGAATTTTTTTTTTTTCTGATAACGGACTGGACCTTCCTGTCCTTCCCAGTTCATAGCCAAGAGGTAACATTTGTTTGATCTTTCATCCCTCCTAGATGAGGAGCTCCTTCAGGGCATGGACCACACCTTATTCGTCCTCGTATCCCCAGTGTGCACCAGTGCTGGCACATAGCAGGACTGGTGCACACTGCCTGCCCAACAAATGACTGAATGGTTAGCGTGAGGGTGCGGTGGGTCATTACAATAACCCAGAGAGAGGCTTTTGACAGAACAACTACTCCACCCCTAGAGAAAGGACAGTCTGAATAGAGAACCACAGGGAATATGTGGGTCTGGTGGCTGTGGGGAGCAGAGGGAACATGAGAAGAAAAAGTGGTTCGTTCTAAAGCCAAGGTTGAGCAGGCTGATGAGGTTTATGCCCTTAAGTCTCATGTTCTGTTGTCTCACTGGTCTAACGACAGGGCCGACGTTTATCTGGTGGCCGGGCAAGTGTCCCTTCATTCTATAATTTCAGCTCCAACTGAAGCAACACCATAACACTGGCTCAGTGGCCACCATTCCACAAGCCACATACGTTGCTTCAGTTTTAAATTAGGTATTGTTTTTTCTGGCTGATTGGGCTGATTCTGGTCTGCTAACAATGAGATGCTCATGTATGGCCCTTTCATGTAGTCAATTCTTGGTAATTTTTTCCCCTCTCCTGTAATGCTGGAAAGGATTCCTAACAACAGTTGATCCAAAAATCAGCTTTCTTTGTCAACATAATGGTATCCTTTCAAACTCACATTTATAGACTTTGCAAGCTGGAAAGAAGAATAAAGCTTAGTTCCTGGTAAGGAAATTTGTCCCCAGAGGACTGAGTTGGGTCACAGTGAATTAGAAGTAGAATGCAGAGCCCCTAGCTTCCATTCCTTTGCTTCTGCTATCCGCCGCAGGTGCAGCCACAGCTGCTTGGGACATGGCCAGCTCGCCCTCCTCTGGGCTTCTGTACGATCAGGGCTCCCTCTGGATAGTTCTAAATTATCCGCGTTGGGAGGGGAGGAATGAGCAGACACGATTCTTCTGAGGTTAAGTTTCCTTGGAACGTTCCAGGTGATGTTTTTCTAAAGCTCCATCTCAACGGTGCTGACTTGGAGGCTTAGGAGACAGTGCAGAAACGCACTGGTTAGCAGAGAATTTGCCACAAACAGTTGCGTGGCTGATGAGCCGCGCAGTGGCAGCGCACTACTGTATACTAACAGCCCCCAAATCATTTATTCATCATCTAATAGGCATTATTTGAGCACCTACTTTGTGTCTGGCTGCAACCTGTCCAATAAGGAGTTGAGAGGCTCGGGGCTTTGTGACCACCTAGAGGGGTGGGTTAGGGAGGGTGGGAGGGAGAGGCAAGAGGGAGGGGATATGGGGATATATGTATACGTATAGCTGATTCACTTTGTTATACAACAGAAACTGAAACACCACCTTATAAAGCTATTATACTCCAATAAAGGTGTTTTATTAAAAAAAAAAAAAGTTGAGCGGCTGCCTGCAACCCCCCACAGGACCAAGGAGCCATAGAAACCGGGAGACACAGGGACTTGTGATTCTCAACTCAGATTTGGCCTTGTGTTGCGACCTGGGGCAAGTATTGTAAATCCTCCAGCCCGTAGCTTCAAAGCAAAAAGAAGTCTTTTCAAAAGGGAAGGGTATTTCTGGGAACCGTATAAACACACAACAGCTGCAGAAGTGCTGTGAGCCCCTCTGCAGGCTCCCTAACCTGGGAGCCATAGCTCACCCACCCGCGGGCGGAGGCTGCCCACTGCCTGCCGACCAGGATGCCCCGTCCGGCCCCGGGGAGCCCGGGCAGCGGAGGCCCAGGAGGCGCCTTTCTCTTTAAGAGCCCCACAGGCGATCCTGATTGGCTGTAGCTATGCAGGTCTTTCTTCCCAGCTCCCTCGGAGCGCTCCCTCCTCCGCCGCTTTCTCGGCTCTTTCCACACCCCCTCCCCCCACCCCGCTGCGTCCCCTCCAGACCCTGACTCTCGCCTCCTGTTCCTCGCCGCAGAGTTCAGCCCCGGCAGCGGTAAGGGTGACTCGCCAGCAACAGATGCCGGGCGCCAAGATTTGCATCCTTAAGCCACGCTGAACGCCAGGAAGAAAAGAGAAGGAAGCAGAGAAGCGTCGGGAAGGCGGGGACGGGAGGTGCGGAAATCCCCTCCTAAAAGGCAGAAGCCGTCGCCCGCCCCGGAGAGCGCCGCGCCGGCTGATCTCCGGCTTGCTGCCGCTGCCACGAGCGCCCGCCTCTCCCCAGCCATGCCAGGCCCGGCCGCCGGCGAGGGGAAGGTCCCCTTCCGCAACGCCAAGGAGGAAATCCGTGTGGGCTTCGGGGTCCAGGGCTCGGAGGGCGGCGGCGGCGGCCGGGAGAAGCCCGGCGCGCGCGGGCAGCGGCAGGACATCGTCTGGAGGAACGTCTTCCTGATGAGCCTGCTCCACTTGGGGGCCGTGTACTCCCTGGTGCTCATCCCCAAAGCCCAGCCGCTCACTCTGCTCTGGGGTAAGTTTCGCCGGCGCCCCCTGCGCCCCGGGCACCGAGGCGAGGCGGCGCCGGGTCGCGCGGGGTCGCGGGTCGCCACTGGCTTCGGGCGGTGCGGAGCCCCACTGCGCTCTCCGCTCGCCTCCCCACCACGCGCCCCGGTCCCCCGGCCTGCAGTCGTCCGGCCTTTGGGACAGGCAGGTATTTCTGTGATGGTATTTTCAACTTCTGCCTCCCCCGCTGTCAGCTTGAGTAGGCGCCTTTGGCGGCGCCTGGATGGACTCGGGGTCCTTCGGCGCCACCGCTGTGCGCAGAGGCACACCGGCTGAACCCGGGTACCAGGGCGGGGAGACCGATGGGATGATTGTGTCGCCCAGGCGGGTCCCAGGGGCACTCCTTTCTGCGCCCTTCGGCTTCTCAGTCTCCTCTGTGGGCCACGGACCTTGGGGCCGAGTTGAGGACAAGAAAGGGACTTGGAGCGGGGGTGGAGAGACCCGGCACCGGATCAGTCTTGATGTTCGCGCAGGAGATGGAAGACACCAGTTCCCTTCCTGCCCCTGCAAGGCCCCCATCCCTGCCCCCTCCGTGATCTTTTGTGCCCAGTTGCACTTCTATGGTCCCAGAAGTTTCTCGGCGAGCACACCAACCCCACGGTGAGAGCGCTCTGCCCCCGGCACAAAGCTCAGACCATGGCCGAGCAGATCCCCTCCGGGACCTATCCCTTCTGACCAGTGCCTGTCTGTCACCGCACCTGTAGCTCTCCCTCTCGCCACCCTCTTTCCTAGCACCCCCAACCCTGCCGGCATGGGAGGGAGCCCAGGACCACCCCCCTCCAATCCCCCCCACCTCCCGGGGCCCGGGGGCCGAGTGCCTGCCCTACGTGACTCCGTTGGCTGACCTCAGAACCACTTCCAACACCCCCTGCCCCAGCAACTGGTTTTGGCCTCAGTCCCTGCAGTGGCCACGTTAGCCGAGACAAAAGACGCTGGCCTTGATATCCTGGGCTGAGAATTGGACGAGGTGATCCAAGAAGCCCTTTCAGCTCTCCTTTCTGAGATCGCCAAGGAACGGGGGCAGGAGAAACACAACCTACTTTTATTCCCAGAGGGGAAGAGGAAGGAAGAAAATAAGAAAACCTTTTTCTGCAAGGTGTCTTATTTAGCATAGTGCCAGCTCCAAATGCCTGGGTTCATAATGGGGCCACTCGGTTCCAAGCCTTCCCCTGAAACTCTGCAGTCCCTGCTCTCGGAAGCAAACTCTTCCAGAAGATGGGTGCCTCTTAGGGGAGTGTGGCTGAGCAGAGCTGAGGAATGATGAGAGGGGCGGGGCATCTTTGGGAATTTGTGAAACCTCCCAGAGCCCCCTAAGCTTTGGGTAACCTCCCTGCTCAGCCCTCCCCTGCTCAGTACACCTCCTCAATTCAGTGTCCTTTTCACCATCTTCTTTGCTGTTATGTGTTGGTTTCATTCTCCCTGTCTTCTTCCTTTACCTCCAGATGACTAGATTGTGAGATGCTCAGTCATTGCTTCATGGACACACTCCCCCCACCTGCCAACCAACACCCTTATTGCCCTGGATCCTCCAGGGAGCTTCTCCCTCTCCACCCCACTCCTCCCTGCAGGGGCAGGACTGTGCCTTTGGACTTCAGAGCTCACCTGCCTCCAGGGGATTGGGGCTTAGCTTTAATAGCTGCAGGGAGAAGTGAGCACTTAAAATATTGTCTTAGGGGCTTCCCTGGTGGCGCAGTGGTTGAGAGTCTGCCTGCCGATGCAGGGGACACGGGTTCGTGCCCCGGTCCGGGAAGATCCCACATGCCGCGGAGTGGCTGGGCCCGTGAGCCATGGCTGCTGAGCCTGCGCGTCTGGAGCCTGTGCTCCGCAACGGGAGAGGCCACAACAGTGAGAGGCCCGCGTACCACAAAAAAAAAAAATATATATATATATATATTGTCTTACATTCCTGGAGCTCCACAGACCCACAGGCTCCATCCCTTACAGCCACCCACCCGCTGGTTCTGGCATCCCACCAGGAGCCACAAGGACAAGGCCTCCTCTCCAGGTTTGCCACTCACCTCTGCCCTTTCCAGGCCACTCACTGTGGTGGAGACAGAATCTTTCTTCTGAAAGACCTTGGCCAGAAGACACCGTCCTCGGCCTCAAACTCCTCCAGCTTCCCCGGAGAAGTCAACACACTGCAGGATTCTGGGTTCCCCTTTGTGGGTGATGTTGCCAAGCCCATCCTGTGCCTTCCTGCATAGTCTTCTGCCTTAGCTACTTTTCATCAGTTCCATTCCCTGAATCTTGATTCACTCCCTACCTGGGTTTCATTGCTCCCCCGCTCCAAAAAAACCCAAACAAACAAACAGAAAAAGAGCCGACAGTGGTGGATATTGTAGTTTCAAGATTCAAACTTATGACTTAGAAACATTCCAAGTAAGTGAATGTTATCTGATGGATATCTTGTGAGAGAAGAAGTGAGGGAGAGGGACAGCTAAGATCAGTGTGCTGATGGCTAGAATCTTTAGGGAGACTGTTGATCAGGGTTATTTTCATTGAAAGCCCTGGTGCCTTGAGCTACAAGTTTCTCCCCACTGGATGCCCTTTTCATCATCTCTCCCACTGGCTCTGTCTAGTGTTAGGACCAAGTTCATGCACCAGTGGGCTGTTCATCCACTTCAGGGACCTGAGTTGTCAAGGCAGTAGGCTTAACTAGCCCATCTATTATTGCTTGCCACCCTCCACCCCAGGTATGGTTGCCCTGGAAACAGGAGGCATCCATGCAGAGCACCCAGCCAGAGGATGTTTTAGGTGTTCAGTTGTGCGAAGAGTAATTTGAGTGGCAGTAAAATGTCATCCATGAAAGATCCCATCAAGTTGTTCAGTCCAGACCTCCTCCACTGCCTCGCTCCCCACCCTTTTATGACTCTCCTTGGGCCCAGAGCAAGTTGTTTTCTCTTCTTATCCTTGTAGTTTTCTGAGTGGGCAGGCTGTCAGAACGGAATGCTCTTGGTGCCCACAGGTCCTGAGGGATGAGTTCATGACTTTTGAGGACAGAACACGACCTCCAGCTGGAGGAAAAATCTTCACCTGAAGCCTTGAGCTCAAAAAATGCCTGCTTTGAGGGTTTTTGGCCAAAGGGGCAGTTGTTCATGCCCTGAATCCCAGGATGAGCAGAATAGGGGAGTGAGAGGCAGCAGTTGTGGTGTCGAGGTCAAAGTCCTGTGCTCCTTCCCAGCAGCTTTGCCCTGTCTCCAGGCATTCTGGCCATTGGTTTCCAAAAACATGAGGGACTTTTCTGGTTTCCCTTGAAATGTCATCCGAATCCCCTAAATATGCCTTGGTGACATCATGACAATTTCAGTGACAGTATCAGCATGCAAAACAGTAATATGCCCTGCTCCCTTCCATCTTGCCCCAGGGCAAATGTGACCATTGCTAAGGTAGATACAGGATTCTCTGGTACCCTTCAGGTTGCTGGAACACAGCCTATGGCGAGGAATCTGAGTGGTAGCAGGAATTGACAAGGCAGTCTAGCAGGAGGGAGGATCAGGAGAGGCTGGGGTTTGGAAGGTACTGGTCCATCAGTCAAATTCTGTTCAATTCTGGGCTTCCCTGGTGGCGCAGTGGTTGGGGGTCCGCCTGCCGATGCAGGGGACACGGGTTCGTGCCTCGGTCCGGGAGGATCCCACGTGCTGCGGAGCGGCTGGGCCCATGGGCCGTGGCTGCTGAGCCTGCGCGTCCGGAGCCTGTGCTCCGCAACGGGAGAGGCCACAACAGTGAGAGAGGCCCGCGTACCGCAAAAAAAAAAAAAAAAAAATTCTGTCCAATTCTGAGAGTTGCCCAAAGATGAGTTGTCTTCGGTCAGGCCTTGGGTAACCTGAATCCACACCTTCGATGGTCCTGATGTCTTTGTTGTGCTTCTTTTTCCATCAAATCCCTAACATTGTTGAGGCGCTCCAAGAATGCGTGGCCATGGACTTCTGTTTTACCTCCGGGTTTTCTAGGGTGAGCACAGCTCAGAAGAGAAACAACTGAGAATGTGAATCCTTGCTCTCCTACTTACTTACCAGCTGCATGGCCTTGGGCAAATGAACATCTCCAGACCTCAGCTTTCTCACCTGTAAAATGGGTATATCAATACTTCTTGCTCATGAGGTTGTGAGAATTAAATTCAATAATAGGTATAAACTACTTAGCACAGTGCCTGCACCTTGGCTGATGTCCAGTAATTGTTAGCTGCTCTTATTATTCTTGGTCCTGATACTGGCTTTTTTTCTTTAGTAGAAGGAAAAAAGGCCCTCTTGCAGCACAATCAATTCTACAAAGCTGGCACACAACATGGCTTCGTTGCCTCTCTTGCATGGAAAAGGTTGCTTTGGCTTGGGAAACAAGGGTTCTTTCTCAAAGTCTCCAAAGAGAAATGAACACAGATCCCCCTGTCCCTCCTCCCTCCCCCATTCCCTTCTCTTTCATCCTCTCTTCCTCCTATTTTCCTCCAGAAGGCCACTATTTTGTAAATAAGAATCTTTTTGTTCAGCTGATAACTCACCTGGTCTTCAGTGTTTTCTTTGGGGCTTTTTGACCGTTGCAATTGCTGTAAAAACAGGGCCAAATCATTTCTCCTAAATGTCTTAGGGTCTCAGTTTTGACTTTTTTCCCCGTTTCTGTCTCCTTGAATCATCTTTTTTTTTTTTTTTAATCTTTAATGCTCAAACTACTAAAAAACTGAAAAACATAAATGAATCTTCCTTTTAAACCTTGTAATTCCCAGCCCATTGTTGCAACTCTTGCATTTTTAATAACCAGGCAAGCACTAAGAGCCCTACCCAAGGCTGGGTGGAGTGCAGCGAAACCTGAGAGAATGGAGTGTGCTTTTGCTGGCTTAATAGTCTAAACAAATATAAATATAGGTTGAGGTTAACATTATTAACTCGTTTTTTTTCTAACACTGGTCAAGGTCACTGCCAACTGCACTGTCATCCTGAAATGTGAAGTCGCTCTGCAGAGTAGAAACCAGAGCTGGAATCCCAGCATTGCCACTTAGTTCAACTTCAGGCGGGTCCCTTTCCAGTGTGTGCGCCTCCGTTTCCTGGTCTCTGAAATAGGGATGATAATACTGAGCTGAAAGTTGTTTTAAGAATCAGGGAAAATGTCAGACTGGTGCCAGAGGATAGACACGCAATGCTCTCTGTTACTACCAACCCCACCGTGGGCCAGGCGTCAGGGAACCTGCAGGGCTTCCGTGTCTGTTTGTCTGGGACTTCTTGTGGCTCGAATATAAGGCATAGCCTTTACATCCAAAGAAATGATCCTGACCTCGTGTAACATTTAGTTCTCATCTTACCCTGATTTGTGTATTGTATAAAATCATAATAATTGCTTGGAAAAGTCACTGAGAGATTTACAAAAGGGTGACACAGTCATGGTGGTTTCTCTAAATTTTTATGAAAGGCAACATCATATTTGGTTGGCATTATTCCTGTTGAGCATTTATTATGACATTCTGTAGTCTCTGGTGTGCAGTCTCGCCATCCCTCTGCTGTGATGTGTCCTGCTTCTGTGGAAGTGCCACCCTGGGGTTAAGAGTATGGATGTTAGAGTCAGAGGATGTGGGTTCAAGGCCTAGCTATAGCCTTGGGCAGATCTCTCACCCTCCCTAGCCTCAGTGTCCCCAGCTGCACAGTGAGAACAGCAGTACAACCAGCGGCATGTCGCAGCTGGAGTGAAAGGAAAGAGAGTAAGGAACTTGGCCCTTGGTGCTTCCCTTCACTCCTTCCCTTCCTTTAGCTCCCCCTGTGGTGGCTGGGACTTGTTCCGGCTGCCCCCTGGTTGTCAGAAAGCCCTGGTCAGGGGTAAAGCAGTTGGTTTTCTGACTTTGTTTTCCCTGGCAATGGGTTGGTGGCCACCCCAGCAGGGACCCGCTATCCTCCCTCATAATTGTCTGCCATTTGTTCACTCTGAGTGTGAACGGCCATGAGAGAGAGCCTCACAGTTGCACATGGAGTCACATATACATTTGTCCACTAATTCATTCATTTTTTTCCTTTTCAACTATTGTCAAAACATATCAGAATCACTTGGGGATCCTTTGGAATATTCAGAAGCCTGGCGCCCCCCCACCCCACCACGCCGCCAGACCTACTGCACTGGAATCTGTAGGAGTGAGGTCCTGGCTTTTTTATTTTTTTGAAAAAGGCATTAGGTGTTTCTGATGCACAGCGGGGCTGAGAACCATTATTTAATTCCCTTATCCACATTCAGTTATGCTTATTACTCACCCATTACATGCCAGGCACCGACACCATCCCTGACTTCGCGGCACTTAAGGCCGGTTGGAGAGACAGACGGGTGCACAGGTGAGAACCGCCAAGGCAGCATTAGCTGCAGGTGCCAGCCTGGGGGAGTTGGGGCGGCTTCCCAGAGGAGGAGGTGGCTGGACTGAGCCTCCAGGAGGCCCGAGGCTGGCTGGCCGAGGGGTTTGGATGAGATGGCATTGTAGCCACAGGCTACAGATCTCCCGAGGGGAGAGAGGAGAGCCACTCAAGGACCTGATGGTTCAGCAAGGCTGGAGGTGATCAGGGCCCAGATCCAGGGCAGGAAGATTCAACAGGAACACAAAGACTGGGAGGAGATCAGGCTTTTGGGGAGGCTGCCCTTCAGCCTCTCCCTGCCTCGCACCTCCTCTCACCCACCTCACACACCAGTGGCTCTGGGTGTATAACTTCAAGACCAGACACATGGCAGTGGGATGAGTGAGTCTGAAGATTTTCAGGAAAGACCCTGAGACCTTGGAGCAGGTGTGCAGTGGGACCAGGCACCTCCCTCAGGCTGGCCAGAGCTGAGGGAGAGCTAGAAATAATGTCTCAGCTGGGCCTTTGATCTCACAGATTCAGGGGTATTGTCCCAGGACTAAATTACTAAAAAGCCCCAAGGGTATAATAGCACAGGCACACCAGACCCAGGGCTCTCTCCTCCTCCTGTGTTCCTCTTTCCTCTGTTTCTCAGAGGTACAGGTGTGTAGGGGAGTTCTTCTCACCTCACTTCCTCCCTTGAACCTGAGCTTAAACAGCTGGTTCTCACTACCCTCCTTCTGTTTTTTTTTTTTTTTTTTTTTTTTGCGGTACGTGGGCCTCTCACTGCTGCGGCCTCTCCCGTTGCGGAGCACAGTCTCCGGACGCGCAGGCTCAGTGACCATGGCTCACGGGCCCAGCCGCTCCACGGCATGTGGGATCTTCCCAGACCGGGGCAGGAACCCGTGTCCCCTGCATCGGCAGGCAGACTCTCAACCACTGCGCCACCAGGGAAGCCCCACTACCCTCCTTCTTAATGTCCTGCTTCCCATTTCTGCAGCTTATTTCAGAGGGCTCTGTGGGTCCCTGCAGGCTGTGGTCCAGCAACATCACCTGGGAGCTTGTTATAAAGAAAGACTCTCAGACCCCACCCTGGACCTATTGAATCACTACCTGTACTGATAAGGTCTCCAGGTGACCCATCTGCACTGAACTTAGAGAAGCACTCCCTCAAGTCAGGCCACAGGCCGACAGGTCAGAGAAGCTGCTCACGGTTGGGATTTGGCAACTCTTTCTTTTTCCGTTTAATGGCCTCCTCCCCTTTGCCTTCCCTCCTCCCCTCCTGCCTCCTTGTAGCTTATTTTAGAACATGTCGGGATCCTGCTTCCCTTGCCAACAAAATGCTGTTGCTAAAATTTTTCAGCTGGCAGCAGTGATGTTTAATTCATGGGCTAGAAAATTAATTTTATTTTCATGAGTAGAGCTGGAGAAAAATAACAGGAAGTCTCTGTGCATGGCCCTTGGGAATTCAGCTTGTCTATTTAATAGATGAACTGGTAAAGGTGAGGATGCCTCAGGAAAGGGCCACCTTCCACAAAGGATGCTTTTGGCTGCAAGTAGCACAAAACTCAACTTAGGATGGCATAAAAGATAAAGAAAATTTCTAATTTCACTGGTAAGTAATCCCAAGGTAGGGCACTTGTGGGATGACTCAGTAATAACATCAAAGAGCAGGTTTCATTTCTGCCATGGTGGCCTTGTGGAGTTTAGTTTTCCTTGTGGTTACAAGATGGCTGCCAGAGTTCCAGGAGTTACAACAATGTCCTACAGAAGAGGAGAGAGGCTGCCCCTTCCTGAAGTCTCATCAGAGAGAAACTCTCTCCTGGTCATCTCACAGCTGATGTCTCCTCAAGTCTCACTTGCAGGATTGTGTCCCAAGTCCCTTGTTAAACCATTGTTGGCAAGGGATTCAGGCTAATCAGGGTTAGCCACTGAGCCACATGCCACATGAGGCAGGGGTTAAGAGCCAAACAAAACCCAGGCTCTGGGGGAAGGGAGAAGAGGGCATGGCTGCTGGGACAGCCAACACCTCTGCTCCAGGGCCTGCCTTTACTCCCTCCCATGACTTTCCCTCTTTGGTGTCACCTCCATTCCATGGAAAGGCTCTGATTTCATACTTTAGCACGCTCTTCCCCTCTACTCCCTACCCGTTCAGCTTGTCTCCAGTCCTGCTGTCATTTCAGTGAGTTGTAAATGTCTGCCTTTTCCATGAGGCTGTGAGCTCTCCCATGGCACATCTGCCTCCCCAGAACCTGGCAATGGCCTCTGCTCAACATACACTGTGCTGGGGGAATGGATGAAGGAAGAGACGAATGAATGAGTTTAATCTTTGTGTGACCTTTCTTTCTAAGGAAAGTTTTCATGTTGTTTCATAACTTTAAAGATGTTTCTGCCCCTGTAAAAGAACTTTCCGTGTGATTTTGGGGAAAGGACTGGGGACAGAGAAGCCTTTCTCAGTGCCCCAAGAATCTGCATGCCCCTCTGCACCCATGTCCACCTGGGAGACACCCTGACCTCAGTGGGGAGCTTGCAGAATTCTTTATTGCTCTTCTGGGATTTTATGGGGTGAGATGGGGCTGGAGAAGGTTGCTCTGGGTACAGGGAAGTGTTAAATGCCTTGTGGGAGAATGGAATTAAAAAGAAAAAGATGGACAATGAGTGACTTAGAATGTGTTCTTTTTTTTTTTATTATTTTTTTTTGCGGTACGCGGGCCTCTCACTGTCGTGGCCTCTCCCGTTGCAGAGCACAGGCTCCGGACGCACAGGCTCAGCGGCCATGGTTCACGGGCCCAGCCGCTCCGCAGCATGTGGGATCTTGCTGGACCGGGGCACGAACCCATGTCCCCCGCATTGGCAGGCGGACTCTCAACCGCTGCGCCACCAGGGAAGCCCAGAATGTGTTCTTTACCAAGGTTTTCCATGGACACACTTTCCTCAGACTGATGAATGGGTTTCTTGGCTGGTCATTGTCTTCATTGTTCAGGCGACACAGAACGTCAGTGATGACCTCACGGTCAGATTTCTGTTCTCTTGCCTCAAATTTTACTTAAAAGGGCATTTAAAAGTCCACTTTAAAAAAAAAAAGTCCACTTAACCTCGCCCAACAGGTACTTTTTTTTTTTAAATAAATGTATTTATTCATTTTTGGCTGCGTTGGGTTTTCGCTGCTGCGTGCAGGCTTTCTCTAGTTGCGGCGAGCCGGGGCTACTCTTCGTTGCGGTGCGTGGGCTTCTCATTGCAGTGGCTTCTCTTGTTGCGGAGCACGGGCTCTAGGCGCGCGAGCCTCAGTAGTTGTGGCACACGGGCTTGGTTGCTCTGCGGCATGTGGGATCTTCCTGGACCAGGGCTCGAACCCGTGTCCCCTGCATTGGCAGGCGGATTCCCAACCATTGCACTACCTGGGAAGCCCTGCCCTTGAAATGGAAAAAAAAAAAATCAAATACCAGTGGACTTGGAAATGAAGAGGTACAAGAATAGAGTTTAGAACTCAGGTTTAAATTTGTTTTCTTCCTGTATCACTGTCTGTTGTATGAATACCATCATGCACTTGCAATTTGACTGTATTGGTTTTAGCTTGGTTCCCTAAAGAGACAATGATTGTAAATGCAACCTGTGACCTAAATGAGCAAGGCCATCTCCCAAAGCATCCTCCACTTCATCATCAAAAAACATTTATCAAGCAAGCAATTAATTTCCTATGGTCTTGAGCCAGGCACTGTGTAAAAAAACAGAGACCTGGTCTCTACCCTCCTATTTTTTTTTTTTTTTTTTTGCGGTACGCGGGCCTCTCACTGTTGTGGCCTCTCCCGTTGCGGAGCACAGACTCCGGACGCGCAGGCTCAGCGGCCATGGCTCACGGGCCCAGCCGCTCTGCGGCATGGGGAACTTTTCGGACTGGGGCACAAACCCATGTCCCTTGCATCGGCAGGCAGACTCTCAACCACTGCGCCACCAGGGAAGCCCCCTCCTACCTTTTATAACTCAGAGAACAGCTGTAATTTTCCCCAAGTAGTGTATCCAACTTAATGTTCTCTTGGCATGAGTAGAAGTGGAAAATACTCTTACTTCTTTAAAAGTTCTGTGCATGAAATTAGAAATGAATTTCTAAAATGTAACTGTTTCCTGAAGTAGTTTGTCGATTCCCTCCTCTAATAAATACATTCATAAGAAGCTTTTGCAGATGGTTACAATGAAGATCATCTCTATTCTCAGCCTGTGAGTCACTGGAGTGTCCCTGAAAGCATTTGTTTTGCCCTAGAGTCTCTCTAAGCAAAAGAAGGTATTTATTAGCAAGTGTGAATAATGCCCACATATCTCCCCCTCTCATCTCCCACCCCCAAATCCATTGTGTTTGGCTCCCTAGCTCCTGACAAGTGGGTGAGTCATTAACATTTTTGAGCTCTGCTTGAATTTCTCCAGGGTCTTGACTCTACCTGGAGCTCTGGGGAGAGTTGTCGCTACCCTCTGAGCATAGACTGGGTACGAACCTAAACTTGGCAGAGCTCCCAGGAAGGCTGGAATAAACCACAGTTATTAGTGCTAATATTCCTTCATGCACAGAGCTGGTAGTCAGTCAGTGTTCGCCCAGTGGTTAAAATCATTGGATAACTGTGGTACTCCTGGAATTCCCAACAATCCAAGAGCTAAAGGGTCAATACCTGGCTCAGCTGCAGGGCTTAAATCTAAAAATAAATCTGTTCTCGGGCTTCCCTGGTGGCGCAGTGGTTGAGAGTCCTCCTGCCAATGCTAGGGGACACGGGTTCGTGCCCCGGTCCGGGAAAATCCCACATGCCGTGGAGCTGTTGGGCCCGTGAGCCATGGCCG
The DNA here is from genome assembly GCF_003676395.1 of Aethalodelphis obliquidens. NCBI lineage: Eukaryota > Metazoa > Chordata > Mammalia > Artiodactyla > Delphinidae > Aethalodelphis > Aethalodelphis obliquidens. The sequence continues at coordinate 10,266,293 of NW_020838003.1, read as the reverse complement.
CTGAGCCTGCATGTCCGGAGCCTGTGCTCCGCAACGGGAGAGGCCACAACAGTGAGAGGCCCACATACCACAAAAAATAAGTAAATAATAACAGCAAGATATAACTTAAAAAAAATAAAATAAATAAATAAAAATAAACCTGTTCTCATTGGTTTTGGTTGGTTGGTGCCCTTGTGGGTTGTCAGTTGTTTTTTTAATTGAAGTATAGTTGATTTACAATATTGTGTTACTTTCACATGTATAGCAAAGTAATTTGGAGGTGTATATATATATATATATATATATATATATATATATATATATACTTTTTTTGATTCTTCTCCATTATAGGTTATTATAAGATATTGAATATAGTTCCCTATGGTGTACTCAATTTTTTTTTTTTTTTTTTTGCGGTACGTGGGCCTCTCACTGTTGTGGCCTCTCCCATTGCGGAGCACAGGCTCCGGACGCGCAGGCTTGGCGGCCATGGCTCACGGGCCTAGCCGCTCCTCGGCATGTGGGATCTTGCTGGACTGGGGCACGGACCCGTGTCCCCTGCATCGGCAGGCAGACTCTCAACCACTGTGCCGCCAGGGAAGCCCTCAAATATTTTTAATATCATCTCTGCATATGCGTTTTCTTGTTATCATATGATTCCTATAATCTTCAGCTTCTATCCTTTTCTGTTTTAACTGAATGAGAACTTTGAAAAAATCAGTCAGTCATTCTGGCTTAAATTTATATCCTAAATCATGCAAGGAAAGGTACTAGGGCCCAACCTAAGTTCTGGGGTTGAAAGTAAATCACCTGTCCTAATAAAAACTTCTTTTGTGATAGAGGCAATGTGTGTCTGAAAGGTGATTTTTATTTTCTAGTTTATAATTGTCTTTATGTAAGATTCCCCCCAAAAGATTTGATATTAATCATCAGAAAAAAATAACATTGGAAAAGTCAGATTGTGAAGGTGTATCGTTAAGTGTTGGGAGTTGGGAGGACAGAACGTGGAGGACCTTACCACTAATCCAGGTGGTACTCCTAGCTCACAGGTCGTTGCCCGTGATGTTGTGGATGGTGTCTAGGCTCCCAGCAGCCCAGGGTCGGTGCCACTCAAACCATACCTGAGGCTTGGTACAGGGAATTGTTTTAATGATAGAAAATTTCAAACATACATAAAAGTAAAGAGAACGGAGTCTCTATCCCCACACCCACCCCTCACCTGGGGATTTTTTTGGGTAACTTTTTATTTTGATGTATAATTTCAGATACATAGAACAGTTGTAAGAACAGTACAGGGAACTCCCATATACTCTATGCAGACTGAACAATTTCCATCATATTCTCTATGTGTATATGTATACATATGTGTGACTACTATTTTTTCTGAGCCATTTGAGAATAAGTCAGAGATATTGTGTCCTTTTATCTCTAAATACTTCAGTATGTATTTCCTAACAGTAAGAATACAACCACAGTACAATGTTCAAAACCAGGAATTTAACCTTGATATTATCTTTTTTTTTTTTGGCCACGCCCAGCAGCATATGGGATCTTAATTCACCCACCAGGAATGGAACAGGCCCCTGCTGCTTTGGAAGCACAGAGTCTTAACCACTGGACCACCAGGGAAGTCCCAATCTTGATATTATCTAATCCACAGTGGATAGCCAAATGTCATCAGGTACCCTAGCAATATCATTTATAGCTTTTTTTTTTTTCCCCTTTCGGATTAGGTTGAAGCAAATTCAAGACAATTGCATCTGTAAATACTTAAGTATCCAGTATTAGTCGGGGTAATTCTGGCTACATCGTCCACATGGAAAACCTCGGGGGCCACCTTTCCCCTATCAACTGCCCCCAGCTCTTTGCAGTAAAACATTTGTGAGGGGCAGTTTTCAGAAGCGGGAAGGGGTAGAAACTGAGAAGCAGACATAGGTAATGAGCGAGACAGTAGTTCTCAGGCTGATCTGCAGACTGTGTATTGGGGGTCATCTGAGTTGCTCGTGCAACGTGCAGAACAGGGGGCTCTACCCAGACAGGAGCTCTACCCAGGCCCTACAGGATGAGAACCTCGGGGAGCGACCAGAACTCTGCATTTTAACAGGTGCCACGGGTACCTCTTATACCCTGTGGGCTGGAGGTGCTCTGACCTGGAGGCAGGTGACCTGGGAGTGATGCTGTGTCCCTAGCAGTTTAATGTCACATTCCCACACACCTGCCCCGTCTCAGAACAGGTGCAAGGCTTTTACATTGCCTCCAATTCCACTAGCCCGAGACTCCTTAGGGTTGATAAGAGGCAGCATTTGGGGAATGGGAATACCTGCAGGGGCTCCTTTCTCAGCACACAGCTTCTTACACAGGGCTGAAACCTTTCTTAGGACTGCGGAGGGGACTCAGGTGTGGCAGCCAACTGCGCAGCCTCAGCGCCTCCCTGCCCGATCTTCCCCTCCAGGAAGGCAGCACCAGTACGAGTAGCGGTGGCACCATTATTATCGTTCCCAGGACCAGACAGCGAGTTGGTGCTGGAAATCCGCTATATAGATGTGACCGCATTCAGGAAACGTGTCCATTCAAAAAATGGAGGTCGGTGGAGCCCTTCTCTCGGGCCCCTTTCATCTCTGAGGGTCGGGGCTTTCCAGTCATCTTCATTTGCTGAGGAGCAGATACTTCTTAGACCATGCAGCCGGGGACGCAGTGCAGCTCTGTCCGGGACAAGGCACACTTTAGGGGCATCCTGGACCCAGGCTTCTCTGCTACCTGAGATACAAGGACCCTCGTAAACGATTCTGACCCACCAAGAGATGACGACCACTGGGGAGACGCTCTAGATGTTCACTGTGCATCCGATGGGCGGCAGTGGGCTTAATTCTAACCTGCATCCTGTCAATGTGGCCATGTGACAAAGGTGACCACGTGACACAGGTGACCCCCCGCTCACCTAGGACAGTAATCCAAGTGGCTGTTTCAGTTCCTCCCGCTGTTGAGTCTTCCTCTCCGTTCTCCTGAAAAGGCGCTGTGCTCTCCAAGTCCTTTTCCATTTTAGCACGAGTGTTTCTCAAGCTGTAGCTCGTGCCAGTTTAGATCTCGGGGCTCATTCAGCCTTGCTCAGGGCAGCCGGGCTGGGTTTCTCTCATTCAGAGATAAGTGTGAAGAGAGCCTTCCAAACCCAGGCAGGCTTGGAGTCTTCACAGAGAAAGAGAGACGCAAAGTCCTGAAAGCAGAGCTCGCGCTGGCGCTGTGCCCAGACTGCGCGACGTGTGGGAGCAGCTCCCAGAGAAGCAAACAGACAAGTGGGCCTCTTTGGCCCCCTGGGGCTGCCAGGTGCTTCTTCAGTCTAAAGGCTGGAGACAAGAGTCTGGAGTCAGATACAGCTTTGCTGATTAGCAAACGTTCTAATCTCCCAAGTCTCTCCCTGGTCAGGGCCATTCCTAGTGGACATGAATTGGGTTTATGAAAAAAGTATTTGAAAGTGCCAAAGAGGTTCCCGCACCATCGTGATGATGCTGACGAGGCAGATTGATGATCTGATGTCTACCCGGGCTCAGGAGCAAGTGAGGGAGCACTTCTGGGGTGCGCTTTTCCACCTGCTTGGAGACAGGCAGGTGGAGAGATTTAGATGACTAATTAACTTGTATTTTGCACACATTTATGGACATGTGCCCATCGTGGGCCAGATGCTGGGAATACACAGGTGAGCAAGCTATCATTCCTGCCCACAAGATGCTCACGATCTAGAAGAGGAGACAGACCTAGGAGAATTGTAACTCAGTGTGATGGATGCCAGGACCGAAGTGGGCCTGAGGTGCAGGGATGGCTAGAGGAGGTGGGCGTTGTAACTGTTTTAATCCACACAACAATAAACCTCCAGGGTCTAAATGTCTTCACGGCTGTTCTGAACAACAGCAAAACTTTGCAAGCAAAATTATTTCATAACTAATGTAGAGGGGAAGCTTAACCCAATGAATGCATTTGGTGGCAAAATCTGACCTAAACTGTTTATCCTTTTAAGTCTGAATGTTCGTATCGATGTGTTTGATGACAGACCCACCATGGGTATTACCATAATGCATAGGCACTCTATTACCTTTATCAAGTCTGAAAAATTCTGAACCTTGAAGCACATCTGACCCTTGGGTTTTGATGAGGGACTGTGGACTTGTCCTGGTATCGTCTGCATTTTGCATCTGCGGAGGCAGAATGCAGGGCGGACTCATTTGCCCAAGATCCAGAGCTGGTAAGGGGCAGTCAGGGCTTGCGGGAATGTCCTTCTGATGCCTGAGCCCTGCTGGGCACCCTCAGGTGACACTGCCTTGAAAGGCACCGACTTACACAGCAGTGGTTTGGGCACCGGACTCGTGGGTGGCTCTGGAGTGGGGATGGATTGGATAGCATTGCCCAGGGATGTACCCAGGTGGCCGTGACGGGGATGTGGGTGTCAGTCTCCCCCTTGGCCCAGGCTCATCCACCTCACGCTGGTGGTAGTCCCTATTTAACAGGGAATGGGGATGTTGTGCCTCTCTGCCCACAAGATATGCTGTTGCCGTGTCAGAATCTGTCCACCGCCACCCCCCGCCCAGGTTATCTCTCACTGCTTCTTGTCTCCATTCCTTGAACATTTTGTTCCCATCACTGGCTTCTGGTCTGTTACCCCTAAGGTCTCTTCAACCAGTGGGAAAGAGGTACTTGTTAATAATTCTGGTGTTTTGTAGGTTGGCCCTGGGATCAACTTTGTGTACAGGCAGGAAGTAGCCAACAGGGATAAGTGATTTTAGGGACACAGGCCTTTAACAGCCTTCAAATTACCTTCCTTAGCTGTCCTAGCAATTGGAGCAGGGGTTCTGGGCTGAGGCTGGATGCTTCAGCGGTTTCATGAGCCCCCGAAATAGGTTTTGTGTGTGTTGACTTTTTTCTTTCATTGGATTCTCAGCAGAGCCTGTGACTTTAAAAAGGTTAAGTGCTGCTGGGTTGGAGTGAGGCTCATTAAACATGTCAGCATTTCCCAAAAGGATAAACAGTAAATGAGTGTTCATTTATATACTCTCTTCCATTATCCTTTCGTGTATCTATAGTCAGTATGATCACTTTCATGCTTTAGTTAATAGCTAGGATAGTTAAGCCTTGATAGGCTGAAGGGAAAACTTGGGAGCTTCTGGATTCAATAGGCCTTTATGGGGTAGGTCCACCTGGAGTCCCCCAAATGAGGGATCCCCTTGGATTGTGGCACAACCCAAGGACAAAAAACAAAGGGTGTTTTTCATCACTTTGCTTACTTCATAATTTTGCCAGGCCTTCTCATCACGAGGGAAGCAGTGACAGTTCCTCCAAGGGCCTTTCCCTGCCTCAGCTTAGCTCTGCTTGTTAAACACACCCTGGTGATAAGAATCTAAGGAGGTAGTGCATGATTTTCCTCTTGCTGCTGTAACAAATTATCACAAAGTTAGTGACTTACAGCAAACCAAATTTATAAACTTACAGTTCCATAGGTTAGAAGTCCGACACAGTTCTCGCTGGGTTAAAATCAAGGTGGCAACAGGGCGACGTTCTTTTCTGGAGGCTCTGGGGGAGAATTCTGTTCCCTTGCCTTTTCCAGTTTCTGGAGGCTGCCTGCATTTCTTGCCTCATGGCCCCTTGTTCTGTCTTCAAAGCCAGGCTCTATCTTCGACCTAGAGGGTCAAGTCCCTCTCACATAGCATCACTCTGACCTCCTCTTCTGATTCTCTTCCACTTTTAAGGACCCTTGTGGTTACATTGGTCCCACTTGGACAATTCGGGATAATCTCATCTTTGAAGTCAGCTGATTAGCAACCTTAATTCCATCTGTAACGTTACTTCCCCTTTGACATGTAATGTAACATATTCACAGGTACCAGGACGTGGACATCTTTGGGACATCATTATGCCTACCACACCCAGACACCAAAGAAAACTAATCTGCATTAATTCCTTTGGTTATTATAGGTACCACCTGGACAGAAACGCTCAGTTATGTATAACCTTCCTTCGAGGAGAGCTTGTCCTTTTGAGAGGCATATCAGAGGGTCACGACGTTGCAGGTTCTCTGACCTCATCCTCCCCTTCCTGGGACTGGGGGGAATGTCTGGCCATCCCACAGGTTGTGACCTACTTTCCAGGAACAGCCCTGGAGCATGTAGCCCTCTTAGAGACCTTCTAAAGGATGTGTTGATGCTAATGTTTGACTGCCCACCTCTGGCTAGTCCCAGGGGTGACGTATGTTAGCAAAAATTGTCTGGAGGCAGCTTAGGGTCTTGAAACCATCAGATAAACATTTTATTAGGGATGTGTGTGAGGAGAGATTCCTGGCCTGCCTGGAATGTAATTTATGGTTGTGTGTGCAGTGTGTGAGCAGGGATGAGAGGACAGAGATGGGAAAACAGAGACCCAACAGTAACGTTAGCCACAGAAACAGGTGCAAGTCTATGCAGGAAAATGCAGAGCGGAAAAAAGCCCCTGGTCATTTGACTTGTGTCACACAAAAATGGCAGCAAGACCTTGGAGGGTAGGATGCTCATGGGGGAAAAGGAGTCTCAAGCCGGAAGCAGCAGCTTTCTGGGCAGAGGGGCTTTGTCTTGGTGAGGAGATATTGGCCAATTGCATGGATCTGGGGCTTTTGTTGGGTTTGTTTTGTTTCTAAACGGTGGTCGGAAAAGCGTCTCTTACAGTGACTGTGTGCAGACCTGGCCCTGCGCAAACTCCTGAGATTGGGGGCAGGGAAGGTAGGGAGAAGGTGACCAAGAAACTTTCCCGGAAGCAGGACCAGCTACATAATTTACAGGGCTGAGTGTAAAATAAAAATACAGGGTCCTTGTTCAATGATTATCAAGAATTTCAAGATGGTGGTGGCAGAGTATTTAGCCAAGCATGGGGCCCTCCTACGGCCTTGCGTTCTCACAGTGGTCACACACCATGAAGCGTGAAGTGGCCACTGCCCAGGGCAGCGTTCCCTGTGTGTGTCCTTGGCTCTCTCTGATATCACGAGTGATGTTCGAGGCCTCTTTCCCAGGGAGTTAGCAGGACCGTGGGCCTTGGCCCCAAGGACTTGCTTTCGTATCATAGAACTTGTCTTGATCGCACTGGATATTTGATGCTGCTTGACAGGTACTTTGCTCCATCTGGGGGGAGCCCACATTCCAGGGGCCGGAAGTAGAGGGGCAAGGAAAAGAAACTTGGGACTCTCAGAGCCTTCCCTTCCGGTGGTGTGACCTCAGACAAGCAACTTAGATCGTCCCCATCCTGTTTCTTCATCTGTAATGTTACTGACTCCAAAGTGACTTCATGAGGCCCATTGGTTAAGGTGCTCTGAGAGGGGCCTCCAGCCCCCCACCCATCTAACAGGTCTCTGGCCAGAACTAATGGCCACAAAGTCTGCAGAAGAGCGTGGATACAGCCGCTGAGGACCGACCGCATTCAGTGTGGCTGACCTGATGTACTTGCCCCCCTGCTTCCCTTTATCTGCCCTCAACACATGCACACCCACACCTACACCTGTGGAGGTGCTTTCCTCTGCAGGACCAGGGAGCTGCTGAGCCGCTGGCTTGAGCTTCCGCAGCCCCAGCCTGCCCAGGGTCCATCCGTCCCAGCCTGAACAAGATGCCCGAGGGAGACTTGGAGTGGACAGGGGAGGGAAGCTGCGTGGGAAGAAAGAGACAGTTGTGGTCCAGTGAACTGGGGGATGGCGCAGACGCATCCTGACCAGTGCTTGCTCCCTCTTTCCCAGCAGTTGGTTCACTGGCCCTGCTGGCGAGAAGCAGCAGCAATGGCTGGGCGTGTCGTCTCTGCAGCCCACCCAGCCCCGGCCAAGCCCAGGCGCTAATTAGCGGTGAGGATATGGGAGGAAGTGGGGAGCCCAGAGTCTGAACTCCTTGGCCTAGAGAATTTGGAACGTGCCAGAGGAAGTATCCGCTGCTGCAGAGAGCCGACCATGGAGAGCCCAGGGCAGCCAGGGCCCGGCCAGGGGTAGTTGGGGCACCTCTGAAGCTTTGCTGGTGGTTGAATGGGCAATTCCTCTTTTCTCCAAGCTGGTAGCCCCACTTTTTTTTTTTTTTTTTTTTTTTTTTCTCTCACTGTTGTGGCCTCTCCCGTTGTGGAGCACAGGCTCCGGATGTGCAGGTTCAGCGGCCATGGCTCACGGGCCTAGCCCGCGGCATGTGGGATCTTCCCGGACCGGGGCACGAACCCGTGTCCCCTGCATCGACAGGCGGACTCTCAACCACTGCGCCACCAGGGAAGCCCCTGGTAGCCCCACTTTTAATTGGCACCCTGGGAGGACAGGGTGGGTGGAGAAGTGAACAGGGTGGGAGAGACGCAGCATAGGAAGACTTTGCGTCTGGTTAACAGCTTTCCTCAGGCAGCATGGTCCTTTCACCGAATAGGGGAAACAAAGAGTTGGGGCGTGGGGTGAGACCTGAGGCTGCTCTCTTTCTTTCTGAAGACTTTTATTTTACATCTCGTAAATACTTATACATCGTACACAGGCTAGAAAATACAAGCGTGCAAAAGAAAAAAACACTTGTAACTCCCCATTTTAGAGATGCCTGTTGTTAACATTTTGGGCTGTGTCCTTCTAGACTTTTTTCTCTGTGCATGACTGTAGTCTTACTCTCTGCAGTTATACTACAATCCTGTTTTGTTGTTAGCTTTTGTCACTCGTTGACACATCAGAAACACATTTCATGCCTACAGATGTGGATCTTAGGTTTTATTTTTTGTTGTCTTTTTTAATGGCAGTGGAGTTTTGCAAAGTTTGGATGGACTTAACCCCCGATTGTTGGAAATTTAGGTGGTTCTTTTCTTGCTATTGTTGCTCTTATTAACAGCACTCCATCCTAGTACCTTCATCTTCATGCACATCCTTGTTTTCTCAAGAGACATTTCTGGATGATTTCCATAGGATATGTTTCTTTTTAAAATTATTTATTTTTAAAATTGAAGTATAGTTGATTTACAGTATTGTGTTAGTTTCAGGTGTACAGCAAAGTGATTCCATTTTATATATATATATATTTTTTCAGATTCTTTCTATTATAGGTTATTACAAGTTATTGACTATAGTTCCCTGTGCTGTACAGTAAATCCTTGTTGTTTATTTTATGTAGAGTAGTGTGTATCTGTTCATCCTGTACTCCTAATTTATCCCTCCCCCCTCCATAGAATACATTTCTGTATGCATTTTTAAGGCTTTAGACCAGTGGTTCTCAGTGAGGGTTGACCCCTCCCTGGCAAGGGACATTTGGCAATGTCTGGAGGCATTTTTGGATGTCACAGCTGGAGCGGAGATTGCTACTAGTATCTATTGTCTAGAAGCCACAGTACTACTAAACATCCTACAATTAGAGAACAACTCCCACATCAAATAATTATCAAGTCCAAAATGTGAATTAGCATTTCTCAACCAAGGTCTAGAAACTCTGCTTTGGACACATGGCTTTCCGTCTGCCGCCACCCCCCCCACCCCACCCCACCAACTGTACTGAGATACAGTTGACACATAAATTGTGTAAGTTTAAGGTGTATAATGTGTTGATTTGATCCATCTATATCTTGCAAAATGATCACTGCCATAGCATTAGCTGAGACTTCCAGCCTGTCACATATTTACCATTTCTTTTTTGTGGTGATGACATTTAAGATCTACTTTCTTGGGACAGTGAGTTGCCGACTGGAGCGATGAGCAGCCTTGCTGAGCATCAGAAGAAGAGTGACCTAATAGAGACAATCTGCAAGGACTGGAAAGGAAGGGCCAGATACAGCAACTTATTCATGGCTATAAAAGGAGAGCTTGACATGCCCACACCACTGGACCTCTAGAAACTCTCCTGAGTGAATTACAACAGGAGAAAATCAGACTTCTATGCAGTGGTTCCTTGATGCATTTTTAGAAGCCTGAGGTTGCCACCCAGAATTTAACGAGAAACCAGCAATTAATGGAAGGGCCAACTGTAAAGCAAAACAGCTGAACCTGACTCTTTTACCAAGATAAAAGATGTACTTCAAAGTCTACAACAAATGCTTCATTGTGGAGAAGACTGTGCTGTATCACTTCCTCTGAAGCAAGCCCAAACACTGAGTTCTTGTCTATCAACACATCCCAGGGAGAGGGAAACTTCATAAGAATAAAAAAATCTATTCAGAACATCAGAGAATCCAGGACTCTACATGACCTGGTGGGACCCCTTGCCCAGGACCTCCCTTGCCTTGCTTATGCTTGAAGCTTTGTGGCTCACAGGGTCTTGGTGCTCTGGCCGGGTGGCAGGCCTGAGCGTTTCAGGTGGGAGAGCCGAGTTCAGGACATTGGACCACCAGAGACCTCCTGGCCTCACGTAATATCAATTGGCGAGAGCTCTCCCGGAGATCTCTGTCTCAATGCTAAGACCCAGACCACTCAATGACCAGCAAGCTCCAGTGCTGGACACCCTATGCCAAACAACTAGCAAGACAGGAACACAACCCCAGACATTAGCAGAGAGGCTGCCTAAAATCATACTAAGTTCACAGACACCCCAAAACACACCACTGGACGTGGTCCTGCTCACCAGAAAGACAAGATCCAGCCTCATCCACCAGAACACAGGCACTAGTTCCCTCCACCAGGAAGCCTACACAACACATGGAACCAACCTTACCCACTGGGGGCAGACACCAAAAACAACTGGAACTACGAACCTGCAGCCTGTGAAAAGGAGACCCCAAACACAGTAGGTTAAATAAATAGGAAAACAGAGAAATATGCAGCAGAGAAGGAACAAGGTAAAAACCCACCAGAGCAAACAAATGAAGAGGAAATAGGCAGTCTACCTGAAAAAGAATTCAGAGTAATGTTAGTAAAGTTGATCCAACATCTTGGAAATAGAATGGAGAAAATCAAAGAAATGTTTAACAAGGACCTAGAAGAACTAAAGAGCAAACAAACAATGATGAACAACACAATAAATGAAATTAAAAATTCTCTAGAAGGAATCAATAGCAGAATAACTGAGGCAGAAAAACGGATAAGTGACCTGGAAGATAAAATAGTGGAAATAACTGCCACAGAGCAAAATAAAGAAAAAAGAATGAAAAGAATTGAGGACAGTCTCAGAGAACTCTGGGACAACATTAAATGCACCAACATTCAAATAATAGGAGTCCCAGAAGAAGAAGAGAAAAAGAAAGGGACTGAGAAAATATTTGAAGAGATTATAGTTGAAAACTTCCCTCATATGGGAAAGGAAATAGTCCATCACATCCAGGAAGTGCAGAGAGTCCTATACAGGACAAATCCAAGGAGAAACATGCCAAAACACATATTAATCAAACTATCAAAATTTAAATACAAAGAAAAAATATTAAAAGCAGCAAAGGAAAAGCAACAAATAACATACAAGGGAATCCCCATAAGGTTAACAGCTGATCTTTCAGCAGAAACTCTGCAAGCCAGAAGGGAGTGGCAGGGCACATTTAAAGTGATGAGAGGGAAAAACCTACAACCAAGATTACTCTACCCAGCAAGGATCTCATTCAGATTTGACGGAGAAATCAAAACCTTTACAGACAAGCAAAAGCTAAGAGAATTCAGCACCACCAAACCAGCTTTACAACAAATGCTAAAGGAACTTCTCTAGGCAGGAAACACAAAGGAAGGAAAAGATCTACAATAACTAGGAAAATGGTAATAGGAACATACATATCAATAATTACCTTAAATATAATTGGATTAAATGCTCCAACCAAAAGACAGAGACTGGCTGAATGGATAGAAAAACAAGACCTGTATATATGCTGTCTACAAGAGATCCACTTCAGACCTAGGGACACATACAGACTGAAAGTGAGGGGATGGAAAAAGATATTCCATGCAAAGGGAAATCAAAAGAAAGATGGAGTAACAATTCTCATAAAAGACAAAATACACTTTAAAATAAAGACTAGTACAAGAGACAGAGAAGGACACTACATAATGAGCAAGGGATCAATCCAAGAAGAAGATATAACAATTGTAAATATTTATGCACCCAACATAGGAGCACTTTAGTACATAAGGCAAATGCTAACAGCCATAAAAGGGGAAACTGATAGTAACAAATAATAGTAGGGGATTTTCACACCCCGCTTTCACCAATGTACAGCTGATCCAAAATGAAAATAAATAAACACAAGCTTTAAATGATACATTAAACAAGATGGACTTAATTGATATTTATAGGACATTCCATCCCAAAACAACAGAATAAACTTTCTTCTCAAGTGCTCATGGAACATTCTCCAGGATAGATCATATCTTGGGTCACCGATCAAGCCTTGGTAAATTTAAGAAAATTGAAATTGTATCAAGTATCTTTTCTGACCACGACGCTATGAGACTAGATATCAATTACAGGACAAAAACTGAAAAAAATACAAACACATGGAGGCTAAACAATATGCTACTAAAGAACCAGGATATCACAGAAGAAATCAAAGAAGAAATAAAAAAAATACCTAGAAACAAATGACAATGAAAACATGACAGCCCAAAAGCTATGGGATGCAGCAAAAGAAGTTCTAAGAGGGAAGTTTCTAGCAATACAGTCCTACCTCAAGAAACAAGAGAAATCTCAAATAAACAACCTAGCCTTACACCTAAAGCAATTAGGCAAAGAAGCACAAAAAATCCCCAAAGTTAGCAGAAGGAAAGAAATCATAAAGATCAGATCAGAAGTAAATGAAAAAGAAATGAAGGAAACAATAGCAAAGATCAATAAAACTAAAAGCTGGTTCTTTGAGAAGATAAACAAAATTGATAAACCATTAACCAGACTCATCAAGAAAAAAAGGGAGAAGACTCAAATCAATAGAATTAGAAATGAAAAAGGAGAAGTAATAACTGACACTGCAGAAATACAAAGGATCATGAGAGATTACTACAAGCAACTATATGCCAATAAAATTGGCAACCTGGAAGAAATGGACAAATTCTTAGAAAAGCACAACCTTCCGAGACTGAACCAGGAAGAAATAGAAGATATAAATAGACCAATCACAAGCACTGAAATTGACGCTGTGATTAAAAATCTTCCAACAAACAAAAGCCCAGGACCAGATGGCTTCACAGGAGAATTCTATCAAACATTTAGAGAAGAGCTAACACTGATCCTTCTCAAACTCTTCCAAAATATAGCAGAGGGAGGAACACTCCCAAACTCATTCTATGAGGCCGCCATCACCCTGATATCAAAACCAGGCAAAGATGTTACAAAAAAAGAAAACTACAGGCCAATATCACTGATGAACATAGATGCAAAAATCCTCAACAAAATACTAGCAAACAGAATCCAACAGCATGTTAAAAAGATTATATACCATGATCAAGTGGGGTTTATCCCAGGAATGCAAGGATTCTTCAATATACACAAATCAATCAATGTGATACACCGTATTAATAAATTGAAGGATAAAAACCATATGATAGTCTCGATAGATGGAGAAAAAGCTTTCAACAAAATTCAACACCCATTTATGATAAAAAAAAAAAACTCTCCAGAAAGTAGGCATGGAGGGAACTTACCTCTACATAATAAAGGCCATATATGACAAACCCACAGCCAACATCATTCTCAGTGGTGAAAAACTGAAACCATTTCCACTAAGATCAGGAACAAGACAAGGTTGTCCACTCTCACCACTATTATTCAACATAGTTTTGGAAGTTTTAGCCACAGCAATCAGAGATGAAAAAGAAATAAAAGGAATACAAATCAGAAAAGAAGAAGTAAAACTGTCACTGTTTGCAGATGACATGATACTATACGTAGAGAATCCTAAAGACACTACCAGAAAACTACTAGAGCTAATCAATTAATTTGGTAGAGTAGCAGGATACAAAATTAATGCACAGAAATCTCTTGCATTCCTATACACTAATGATGAAAAATTTGAAAGAGAAATTAAGGAAACACTCCCATTTACCATTGCAACAAAAAGAATAAAATACCTAGGAATACACCTACCTAAAGAGACAAAAGACTTGTATGCAGAAAACTATAAGACACTGATGAAAGAAATTAAAGATGATACAAACAGATGGAGAGATATACCATGTTCTTGGATTGGAAGAATCAACATTGTGAAAATGAGTATACTACCCAAAGCAATCTACAGATTCAATGCGATCCCTATCAAATTACTGATGGCATTTTTCACAGAAGTAGAACAAAAAATTTCACAGTTTGTATGGAAACACAAAAGACGCTGAATAGGCAAAGCAATCTTGAGAAAGAAAAATGGAGCTGGAGGAATCAGGCTCCCTGATGTCAGACTATACTACAAAGCTACAGTAATCAAGACAGTATGGTACTGACACAAAAACAGAAATATAGATTAGTGGAACAGGATAGAAAGCCCAGAGATAAACCCACGCACATATGGTCACCTTACTTTTGATAAAGGAGGGAAGAATATACAATGGAGCAAAGACAGCCTCTTCAATAAATGGTGCTGGGAAAACTGGACATCTACTTGTAAAAGAATGAAATTAGAACACTCCCTCACACCATACACAAAAATAAACTCAAAATGGATTAAAGACGTAAATGTAAGGCCAGACACTATAAAACTCTTAGAGGAAAACATAGACAGAACACTCTATGACATAAATCACAGCAAGATCCTTTTTGACCCACCTCCTAGAGAAATGGAAATAAAAAGAAAAATAAAGAAATGGGACCTAGTGAAACTTAAAAGCTTTTGCACAGCACAGGAAACCATAAACAAGACAAAACGACAACCCTAAGAATTGGAGAAAATATTTGCAAACAAAGCAACTGACAAAGGCTTAAGCTCCAAAATATACAAGCCGGTCATGCAGCTCAATATCAAAAAAACAAACAGCCTAATCCAAAAATGGGCAGAAGGTACTTCCCTGGTGGTGCAGTGGTTAAGAATCTGCCTGCCAATGCAGGGAACACGGGTTTGAGCCCTGGTCCGGGAAGATCCCACATGCCGTGGAGTAACTAAAGTTGTGCACCACAACTACTGAGCCTGTGCTCTAGAGCCTGCTAGCCACAGCTACTGAAGCCAGTGGGCCTAGAGCCCATGCTCCACAACAAGTGAAGACACAGCAGTGAGAAACCCACACACTGCAACGAAGAACCAACACAGCCAAAATAAATAAATAAATTTAAAAAAACCAAAAAAACAAAAATGGGCAGAAGGCCTAAATAGAGCTTTCTCCAGAGAAGATATACAGATTGCCAGCAAACACATGAAAGGATGCTCAACATCACTAATAGTTAGAGAAATGCAAATCAAAACTACAGTGAGGTATCACCTCACACCAGTCAGAATGGCCATCATCAAAAAATCTACAAACAATAAATGCTAGAGAGGGTGTGAAGAAGAGGGGACCCTCTTGCACTGTTGGTGGGAATGTAAATTGATACAACTACTATGGAGGTTCCCTAAAAGACTAAAAATAGAACTACCATATGACCCAGGAATCCCACTACTGGGCATATACCCTGAGAAAACATAATTCAAAAAGAGTCATGTACCACAATGTTCATTGCAGCTCTATTTACAATAGCCAGGACATGGAAGCAACCTAAGTGTCCATCGACAGATGAATAGATAAAGAAGATGTGGCACATATATACAATGGAATATTACTCAGCCATAAAAAGAAACGAAATTGAGTTATTTGTAGTGAGGTGTATGGACCTAGAGTCTGTCATACAGAGTGCAGGAAGTTAGAGAAAAAAGAAATACCATAGGCTAACACATATATATGGAATCTAAAAGAAAAAAAAAGTTCTGAATAACCTAGGGGCAAGACAGGAATAAAGATTCAGATGTAGACAATGGACTTGAGGACATGGGGAGGGGGAAGGGTAAGCTGTGACAAAGTGAGAGAGTGGCATGGACATATATACACTACCAAACGTAAAATAGATAGCTAGTGGGAAGCAGCCGCATAGCACAGGGAGGTCAGCTCAGTGCTTTGTGACAACCTAGAGGGGTGGGATAGGGAAGATGGGAGGGAGGGAGATGCAAGAGGGAAGAGATATGGGGACATATGTATATGTATAACTGATTCACTTTGTTATAAAGCAGAAACTGACACACCATTGTAAAGCAATTATACTCCAATAAAGATGTTAGAAAAAAAAAAAGATCTACTCTCTTTACAACTTTCAAGTTTACATTAGATTCCCCAGAACTTTTTAATCTTATAACTGGAAGTTTGTACACTTTGACCAACATCTTCCCATCTACCCCAATCCCTGGTAACCAACACTCTACTCTATGTTTCTCTGAGTTTGACCTTTTTAGCTTTCACATGTACATGAGATCATCCAGTGTTTGTTTTTCTCTGTCCTACTTCACTTAGCACAATGCCCTAAGTGTTCATCCAAGTTGTTGCAAACAGCAGGATTTCCTTCTTTCTCATGGCTGGATAATATACGGATATTGTTATTCTTGGTAATATGTGTCGTGCTCGAGCTTCCAAGCCTCCGAGGAAACCAAGGTCAAGGTATTCAACTTAATTGGCTCTCAACGCAAACCAACCCAATCCCATCCTGTCTCCCACTTGCAGAAGGACCTGAGTGCCCGCTCCGTTTTGGAGCAGGGAAATGACTAATGTGAGCCACGTGGAGCCTGTCCTTGCATCCAGGAAAGAAAGAGGGGCAGGATGCCCTGGGAGGACGTGCACAAGAGAGAGAGGCAGAGAGAAGAAATGGGGAAGTGGGGAGGTGCAGTGTAGACAATGCCATCCTTTTTGCAATGAAAAGAGGATTTGTATGTATTCTTTAGGGGCCTGAAGGCCAGTTCCTGGCACTGAGGACCCAAGCAGGGAGAACACACGGCATTGCAGAGTGCAGGAGCAGGGAGCAGATCAGAAAGCCTCTACTGTCTCTCTGAAGCTGGCATGGGGGCAGTGTGAAGTCCTGTGTCCTGGGGCGGTGCCCAGGGCCCACCCATCAGGAATGGAAAATACCAGCACTCTCCATACCATATATTATGAGGCTGTGAGACCCGAAATGTTATCCTATCATATCCTTTTCAGGCAAACCTATGATACTCATTGAAACTGGCTACTTCATTTATTCATCTTTGGAATGTGTTACAGTCATCCGTTCATAACAGATATTTCCTGAGCACCTTTAGATGCCAGGCACCATGAGACCCAGTGAATAAAATAGACACAGTCTCTGTCCTCATGGAGCACAGAACCTCTAACAATGTGTCAGGCAGGGTAAGTGTTATGAGCGGGACATACAGGGTGGAGCCCAGGGTGGAGCCCAGGGTGGGAGCACCCCACCTAATGGGGACATGGAGGTGGATGAAGGGGGCCTGGTGTTAAGAAAACTTCTCGTAAGAAGTGGTGTCTTGGTAGATACAGGGAACAGAGTAGTGGTTACCAGAGGGGCAGGGGTTGAGGGTGAGGGTGATTTACTGTATGGTGGCGGATGGAAACTAAACTTTTGGTGGTAAGCACACTATAATGTAGTTGTAACACATGAAACATATAATGTTATAAACCAATGTTTACTCAGTAAAAAATAAATTAAAAAGCAGTGATGTCTAAGTCAAGAACAGAAGGACCGAATGGAGTTCACCATAAGCAGAGGCATATAGACTTTTCTCTGGAAGGCTTTGAAAATACAGCGGGTTCTGGTCTCCCCAAGGCCATTTCAGTGTGGTCCTCCATGAAGGAATGCAATTGGACTAAATATGCCTTCAAAAGTCAAGCTTCTTTTAAGTCATCTTTTAAAACTATGAATATTTCCATCATATAGAAAAGTGAGTGGGATAATATAGTAAACAGCTTTACTGCTACCATCCTGGTCCAAGTTACCCTGAATGAGTCTCCTCCCACAGAGTCTCCCAGCTGCTGCTCTTGCCCCCTAGTCCATTCTCAACACAGCATGCAGAGTGGTCCTGTTAACATGTAGCTCTGATCATGCCTCTTCTCTGTTCAAAACTCTCCTATGGCTGCCATCTCACTCAGTGTATGTGCTGGTCCTGCATGATGCCCCTCCCTGCCCCCATTACCTCCCTGAGCTCATTTCTGCTCCATTCCACTGTCCTCCTTTCCCTTCCACAGGCACGGTCCCATGCGAGGCTGTTCCGCCTACCCTATGATCACTTTGGATGGGGGAGATCTCTAGAAATTCAATAGTTTTCTTACTATACTCTGGAAGTATAGTAAGAGCAGCTGAAGAGCTTTGAACATTGGTTAAGCAGACTCTCAGCCACACCTCTTCAACCTTTAGTTGTTTCAGGCACTAAAGACAAACACAATTAGGGAGGAGAAAGGGGATACTCAAGAGAAAATGATGTGGAGAAAAATGCCACAAATATCCTCTTTTATATTTGGATATGACAGAAAGTTTACAGGAAGAGTATAGGAGGTAAATAAATACACTTTAGTTAGGTATTTTTCTGAGCAGTTTTTTGCTTTTGTAACTATTTTGATATAATTTCAAATTTATAGAAAAGTTGCAAAAGTAGTACGAGGAACTCCTGTGCACCCTTTACCCATATTAATCATGTGTTTACATTTTACCTCCCTCCCTTGTCTCCCCCATAATACATATGTATAAATATGTATTTTTAGAAACCATTCAAGGGTAAGCTGGAGACGTTGAGTGCCTTTACCTTTAAATACTTCCATGTTTATTTCCTAAGAACAAGGATGTTATCTCATACAACCATAGTCAATTATTTCCGGGCATTTAAAATCACTTTTGCAGTATTTTCAAGTGACTTCCTACTAAGGATACCCTTTACTAAAAAACATGCACCAAAATGGGTTGAATTGATGCCGTTGTTTTACCCAGTGGGATACTGAAATGCAGGTTAAGACTCACAGACCTTCCAAAGTCTACTGATTTTATTTCAATCTGGAAAAAAAAATCTAATCCTCAGTAAAGTGGTGAAACATTTATTGGCCTTGGAAAACACTGCCTACTTGGCTAATATCCTTTTCCCTTAATAGTCTGCTTCAATGCAATGGTATTTTATTAATTTATTAGCCATCAGAATCCTATTAAGAGACAGTGTTGGAGGTGGAAGGGGTATTAGAGATTCTTCCAGCCCTACTTTACAGTTAAGCAAACTGGGGACCAGAAAGACACAGCCCACTGTCTCAGGGCAGTGCTTGGGACTGGAGTCCAGAGATCTAACTCTAAACTTGGAAGGCCCTTCAGAGAGGACCAGTCTAGTGTGTGTGAGGGGGAGCCCATGGGGCTCTTGGGAACCCACGGGGCTCTAGAGGTGGTATGGTGAGTGAGGGGAGCCAGACCCCAGCCTCCAGCCCCTGTCTGAGAACCCTGCTTTCTCCTTTGTTTCATATATTGAGCTTCTGCATAAGATTTTCTGTGAAGAAAGGCCTTACTTCTTAAAAAAATAGGACTTAGTGAGGTTTAAAGATGGGCTCAGTATTACCCAGCAAGTGGATGTCAGAGCCAGGGTGAGGACCTGAGCCTCCCCTCTCCATCCAGTGGGTGTCCTGTTCCACCCTCACACCACAGAGCTGCCTCTCAGCCATCTTGCTTCGCTTCTTCTTTTCAATCATTGCCCTGGGGGAGCAAGGAGCAAAACATTTTAGAAAAGGATTCATCTTATCAAAGGATGACTTCACTTCTCCAAAGCCCTCTCGCTACCATTCATTCCTCTCCCACATGTACCTTTACTCTGACACTGTTCAAGAGTCCCAGGACATGCTTCTTACTCCCCCAGATTATCACAGTGTTTCCATAATAATACATTTCATTGCAGATCACTCACATAACTACTACTCTGATTTTTTTTAATATAAATTTATTTATTTATTTTTGGCTGCATTGGTTCTTCGTTGCTCTGCATGGGCTTTCTCTAGTTGCGGTGAGCGGGGGCTACTCTTCATTGTGGTGTGCGGGCTTCTCCTTGCAGTGGTTTCTCTCGTTGAGGAACGTAGGCTCTAAGCGTGTGGGCTTCAGTAGTTGTGGTACTCGGGCTTCAGTAGTTGTGGCTCGTGGGCTGTAGAGCTCAGGCTTAGTAGTTGTGGCACATGGAGATTGGTAGCACAGCAATGTGAATGTATGTCATGCTACTGAACTTTTACTACGATGGTAAATTTTATGTTATGTGTATTTCACCACAATTAAAAATAAAATAGCCCCCACAAAAAAAGGAAACCTCAAAAAGACTAAACTATTTCCAAGTAATGTAACTGCATCCTAGAACAAAGCTCAAGAGTATAGTTATAGCGTGTAATTTTAGAATTATAGGATATAATTTATAAAATAATAATTTCTATGAAGAAACACAAAAATATGTAGCACTGAACAAGGAAATATTCACAATGTCTGACATCCAATCAAAAATTACAAGGCATGTAAGAAGAAGGATAAATACAACCTATAATGAGGAGAAAAATCAATCAAAAGAAACAGATCCCCAAATGACACTTATGATGGAATTAGTAGACAGGAACACTAAAACTATATCCCATATGTTCAAGAATTTAGAGAAAACAGTGAACATGAAAAGTAAAGACATGGAAGACATTTTAAAAGACCCAACTCAAACTTTTAGAGATGGAAAATACAATATCTGAGATAAAAAAAAATACACTAGGTGGGAGTTATGGCAGACTAGATGCTGCAGAAGAAAAGATTAACAAATTTGAAGACACCACAATAGAAATTATCCAAAATGAAGCATACAGACGGGAAAAAAAAAAAAAACTGAAAGAAAAGTAAATAACAGCATCAGTGAGCTGTGAGACAACTTCAAGCGACCTTATATAATTAGAGTGTAATTAGAGTCCAAAAAGTGGGGATGGGAAAGGAAATATATTTGAAGAAATACTGGCCAAATTTTTTCAAATTTGATCAGAATGAAAAATCCACTGGTTCAAGAAGTTCAACAAAGCCCAAGCACAAGAAATATGGGGAAAAAAACCCCAAACTACATAAACATCACAATGAAATTGCTTAAAACCAGTGATAATGAGAAAATCTTAAAAGCATCCAGAGGGAAAAAAACACATATTACATACAGAGGAACAAAAACAAGGATGAGAGCATACGTCTTGTTGGGAACAATGCAAGACAGCATACAGTGGAGCATCTTTAAAGCACTGAAAGAAACAAAACAAAACTGTCCATTGAGAATTCTGTATCCAGCAAAAATATCTTTCAAAAATGAGAATAAAATGAAGGCTTTTTCAGACATACAAAAACTAAGAGAATTCATTGCCAGCAGACCTGCATTAAGAAATGTTAAGGGCTTCCCTGGTGGCGTAGTGGTTGAGAGTCCGCCTGCTGATGCAGGGGACACGGGTTCGTGCCCCGGTCCGGGAGGATCCCACATGCCGCGGAGCGGCTGGGCCCGTGAGCCATGGCCGCTGAGCCTGCGTGTCCGGAGCCTGTGCTCCGCAACAGGAGAGGCCACAACAGTGAGAGGCCCACGTACCACAAAAAAAAAAAAAAAAAATTAAAAGAACTCCTTCAGTTAGATGGAAAATCTACCAGTCTGAAATATTGATAACATAAAGGAATAAATAGCATCAGAAGTGTAAATATGTTTATAAATCTAAAAGATTTTTCTAATTCTAAAAAATCTTTAAAAGATAATGACTATTTAAAGCATATAATATAAAGCATATAATAACAATGTATTTTGGGGTTTAAAACATATGTAGAAGTAAAATATATTAAAATAATCACACAAAGGCCAAGAAGTAGACTGTTGTAAGATTCTTATATGATATGTGAAGTGGTATAATAGTATTTGAAGGTAGATGATAAGTTAAAGATGTATACATACTATTAATCCTAAAACAACCACTAAACAAAACAATTATCACTAGTAAGCCAGCAATGGAGATAAAATGGAATCACGAAAAAATGCTCAAGTAATTCAAAGACAGAAAAAGATGAAAAAATGAACAAAGGGCAGTTGGACAAATAGAAAATAAATGGCAAAATGGTAGATTTAACCAGCTATAATAGCACCAAATGTAAATGATCTAAAGCAGGCTGCCCCATAGAACTATCTGTGATGATGGAAGTGTTCTTTATCTGTATTCACTAATACTCAGTCACGTGTGATTATGAAGCACTTGAAATGTGGCTTGTGAAGTGAGTTTTAACTTTTATTAAATTTTAGTTAAGTTAAAATAGCCACATATTTCTAGTGGCCTATTGGACAGCATAGTTTTCAATACCCCAATGAAAAGGCAAAGATTGCTAGTTTGGTAAAAGAGCAAGTCCCAACTATATGTTGGCAAAAGAAACTCTTTACATATAAAGAAACAAATAGATTAAAAATAAGAAGATGGAAAAAATATATCATGCAAACATTAGTTAATAAAGGCTGATATATTTATATCAAAGTAGTCATCAAGAGGACATAACAACTCCTCTGAAGACAAAAAATTTATTTTTTATTACATTGTTGCTGGTGGGGGCAGCTGAGGAAAGAAGGATGGTATATTAGTTTGCTAGGACTGTTATAACAAAATACCACAGACTGGGTGGCTTAAATCAGCGGTCCTCAACCTTTTTGGCACCAGGGACCCGTTTCGTGGAAGACAATTTTTCCACGGACCGAGGAGAGAGGACGTTTTCGAGATGATTCAAGTGCATTACATTTATTGTGCACTTTATTTCTATTATTAATAATAGAAATATAATAATATTTATAATGTAATATAAGTATACAACTCACCATAATGCAGAATTAGTGGCAGCCCTGAGCTTGTTTTCACTTGCCACTCACTGATAGGGTTTTGATATGAGTCTGCAAGCAGTTGATTTATTATGGTCTCTGTGCATTCAAACCTCTCTGCTAATGATAATCTGTATTTGCAGCCGCTCCCCAGCGCTAGCATCACTGCCTCAGTTCCAGCTCACATCAGGCATTAATTCTCATAAGGAGCACACAGCCTAGATCCCTTGCATGCTGGGTTCACAGTAGGATTCACACTCCTATGAGAACCTAATGCTGCCGCTGATCTGACAGGAGGCGGAGCTCAGGCGGTAGTGCAAGCGATGGGGAGTGCCGCTCACTTCCTGCTGTGCAGCCCAGTTCCTAACGGGGCTGGGGGCCCCTGGCTTAAATGACAGAAATTTATTTTCTCACAGTTCGGGATGTGGAAGTCCACAATCCAGCAGGGTTGGTTTCTCCTGAGGCCTCTCTCCTTGACCTGCAGCTGGCCTCCCTCTTGCTGCTTCTTCACCTGGTCGTCCCTCTGCACACGCACCCCTGGTGTTGCGTCTTTCACAAGGACACCTGTCATATTGGATTAGAGCCCACTGTAATGGCCTTATTTTAACTTAATCACCCCTTAAAGGTCCTGTCTCCAAAAACAGCCATATTCTGAGGTAATGTGGATTAGGGCTCAACATATGAATATTGGGGTGGGAGGGAACACAATTCAGCCCATAACAGGCAGGGACATTATTTATCACAGCTGTCCTCCCAAGAACCGTGTCTCCAGGCTTCCATGGTGTGGTATAATTGTCTGGGAACAGACAGTGCCCTCCCCCTTGTGATGACCATGAGTCAGGGACAAACCCAAGAGAGAGGAGGGCCCAAGGTTGGGGGGCTGTGGCTCACCTCTTAAGAGAGTCATGGAGGAAGATAGACTGGGGAGGAAGAGAACCCTTGTCCACCCAGACTCTTGTGTGACCTCTATTGTTTTTTTTTTTTTTTTAAGGGATGGGAGTGGGTTTGTTAAAAATAAATTTATTTATTTATTTTTGGCTGCGTTGGGTCTTCGTTGATGTGCACGGGCTTCCTCTAGTTGTGGCGAGCAGGGGCTGCTTTTTGTTGTGGTGGCTCCTCTTGTTGCGGAACATGGGCTTTAGGCACGCAGGCTCAGTAGCTGTGGCTCGAGGACTCTAGAGCGCAGGCTTAGTAGTTATGGCGCATGGGCTTTGTTGCTCCGTGGCATGTGGGCTCTTCCTGGACTGAGGAATCGAACCCGTGTCCCCGCATTGGCAGGTGGATTCTTAACCACTGTGCCACCAGGGAAGTCCCATGACCTCTATTCTCTATGACCTTCTGACAACAAATTATGCTTCTCAGATATATCTTTTTTGTTATTTGAAATGTTACTCTATATTTTTTCCTTTTGAATGAATGAAAGGAAAACTTCAATTAAACAATGTTGTTGCTTCTGACGTCAAGGAGAAGAACCAGCTGAAAATGCTGACCCTACCTTAAGCCCACCAACTCTCCTCACCCACAACAAGCCCTTTGGTTGCCATGGCAACATTCATGTGGTGGTGCTAGTTCTGGCTTCGCTTTGTTAATGTTAGGAGACTGGAGCTAGTTCATCAATTTAGCCCCTAAGGTGCAAGGTTTCTAGGTAAGGCTTGAAATTTGGAAGAGAGGAAAGGGAAGGAGGCTGCAGGTAGGTCCTGTGGGAGTGAAGGCTTTAGGGGCTCTGAGCTACATGATCTGTGAAGGAAGTTAGAGCAGGTCTGTAGAACAATTTGAAAACAGATGGATTTCCTGAGATCACCACTGTGTTTCCATGGCAACATCTCAGCTGACTCTGTCAGTTACTATGAAGTGTTCTCCCTCTGTGTGGATAGAATCTGGGTGTCAGTTGGAGGGAGGGGCCCCAGAACAGGATAAATTGGAGTAAGCTTAGAAGGGTTAGAAATTTGGGTTAGCTATTAGGGTCTTGGGAAAATTCTCCTGAGAGTCCGGCCTCATGTCACCAGGGGAGATGAGAGAAGTCTCCTGCCCTAATGGTTTTTATGGGAATGGTGGCAGCAGTTCTTGGGTGGAATGGTTGTGGCTCCTTCCTGCCTGCCTCTAGGCTTTGTTAACCAGAGGATACTCATCGACCTGTAATTTGTTCATTTGGTAAGATATTTATAGAGTGTTTCTCATTGAATTCTGCCAAAAGCATCCATCACACTGGTGAAAGGCACGCCCATCATGATGAGTGTCGGTTGCCTATATCCCCCTGTGATAGATCTGCAACAAATAAAGGCTAATATTTTAAATCCTCCAAACAGTCAGCTGCTTCTTTACACCCACACTTGTGTGTGTGTGTGTTATGCTTAGGGCACCATGTTAGGTGTTCAAGTTATAGAAAGGAATGAAACCAGGCACAGGCCCTGCCCATGGGAGGCTTACAATCTAGGTGGGATGACAAATATTTTCATGACAAGACAGGGTGGCATATGCTCCATGTTAATGGTGCAGAAAGTAGGCTCCATAGGGATTCGAAAGAGGAGCCTTTCTTCCAGGGCTGAGGTGATCAGGGAGAAGTTTACAGAGCGGGTGGGACTTGAACAGTGTTTGAATAAAGGGCAGTACTTGGGTAACAGGAAAGATCTTGAAAACAAATAAGCAAGGGGAATGGCAGGAAAAGAAATACTGAGACAGGAGTCAGTGTGGGTGGTTGTTCAGGGGAAGGGAGCAGACTTATTTGAGAAGAAGGGTTCATGGCACAGAGGGTGAAAAATAAGATTGGTAAGGGAAAGTGAAGGGCTCCAGTTGTCAAGATTCTGAAGGGCATGACAGGGTGTTTATTCTTCTATAGGCAGTGAAGGGTTTTCAAAGGTTTTGGAGCAAAACAAACAAACAAGAAACTGTAATAATGTAGTAGGATGCTTAATCTGGTAGCTGTATATAGGATTAAGGAGGGAAGAAAGAGCTAGAAAGATTGAATGGAAAACTGATTGAAGGGTTAGGATGGTGGTTGAGGAAATGGAAAGAGAGGGCTGCTTGGATGCATGGGTGGACTGGATGGATGGAATAGAGGGACCCCAGAGATACTGAGAAGGAATAGACTGTAACTGATTGGTTCTAGCAGAGCAGGCGAGGGAGACTGTAAGGTTTGGGCTGTAAGGTTTGGGTCAGTGGAAAAGCAGTTTATACCTTTAAAAGAAACGATGCTTATGAAGCCCTGTGTTAATCAAAAACATAAGAGGAAAATTCTTGCCTAAGTAACTCACAACCAAGTAGAAGAAGACAAGTGTGATTAGAGGCGCTAGGACGGCAGCATGTACAGAGTACAGGGAGAGGCTCACAGGAAGGAGTGGCCCTCGATTCTGGGGAGGGGGAGGGAGGTTGTCAGGAAAAGGTTTATAAGAGATGCCCTTGAGCTGAGGGTTGAGGGGGAGTTTGAGGAAGAAATATGAGGCGTTAAGGGTTATATTGGACTTCACAGTTAATTTTGAGGTGAAGCAGAACATCTAAGTGGGAAGCGTTCGCTCATTCTCTTCATTGTTACAGAGGGACCTCTGTATGAGGCTGCCCTTGGGCAGGAATAAAGAGATGAGTAAGCCTTGCTCCCCACCTTCGAGGACCTGCCCATCCAGTGGGGGGAAGGAGCATTCACTGTATCATTCAAAGGTATGTGTGAAGACCCTGAACCAAGCGGGTGCTACTGGGCTGCTGGGAACGCAGGAGTGAACAGAACGGACTAGCTTCCACCTCTCACAGAGGCCACGTGCTAGTTAAGAACTTTCTCATAAACAGGCAGAATTAGGCTAAGTAGGAAAGGACAGGTTGAAGGGAAGTGCTGGGGGTGCAGAGAAAAGAAGTAGTGAGTTCTGCCTGGACCATCGCCATCGCGCGGAGGCTGGGGCATCAGGACGTGAGGGCCGACTGATGGGTGCTCTCATTCACAGCAGCCGGAGCCGTCAGTCTGTCAGTTGGGGCTGAGGTTGGGGCGGGAGGGACCCCAACGTTGGGTGAGCCTCCTGGTTGTGAGGATGGGCTTGTTTCCCCCGTGGAGGCAGCTTTGTAGCTGTGACAGCTGAGCTAGGCATGCGCGCCCTGTGTGTTCTGTGCCAGCTGGGACGACCCACCACCACCCAGTGAGCAGTGTGTTCATCTGCTCCAGGCCCACGTCCACGGAGCCCTGCCACCAACACCCACAACTGTCACACGATCCGAGGCTCACTTCCTAGTTACAGAGTGGTCTCTGGAGAGAGAGTGGGTGTTATGGGTTCAGTTGTGCTCTCCCCCCCATTCACATGTTGGAGTCCTAACCCCCAGGGCCTCAGGAGGTGACTGTATTTGAGATAGGTCTTTACAAGTTTAAGTTAAAATGAAGTCATTAGGGTGGACCCTATTCGAGTAGAATTGCTGTCCTTATAAAAAGAGGACATTTGGGCGTAGACGTGCGCACAGGGAGACGCCAGGTGGAGAAGAAGGCAGGGGTAGGGAGTGATGCGTCTATAAACTGAAGAGCACCAGAGGCGGCCAGCAAATGAGCGGCAAGGGGAGAGCCCTGGAACTGATTCTGCCTCAGAGTTCTCAGCTGGGACCTACCCTCCCACACCTTGATTTCGGGCTTCTAGCCTCCAGAACCGTGAGAATAAATGTACATTGTTGAAGCCACCCAGACTGTGGGACTTGCTATGGCCACCCTCGCAGACTCATACAGAGGGTCAGTCACTCTGAGCTCTGTCAGATCAGGAGCCTGTGGGACCCGGTCCCCTGGGGACCGAGGCCACGCTGTCACAGTCCCTGAGGTCCCTTCCCCACCCGATGCTCTTGAAATCCGTGTATTCCTTACGTGCTCAGAGTCTCTGTCAAAAGTTTTGTTGTGACTGACTGGCCCTCAGCTCCTTCAGAGAAGCAGTCAACATATGTGCATGCCCATCTTTCCTGACTCGTTTATTTTTCTGAGGATTCTTATTACTAAAAGCGGCTAAGCCTCTGGGTGTGCTCTGTGGGACAAGTGTTAGATTTGTGAGGAGGTCAGTTAACAAAGAAAAAAAATTAATACGTGTTTGTGGTGGCGTTTGGCAGGATTTACAAGGCTATATAGCATTTTACTGAGCTGAGAGGGTTTCCACTCCAATTCCTGGCATGAAGGGCAGGGAATCGTTTCCGATCACCTTCACCAGCCAGTGACTCTGCTGGAGCTGAGGCACAAGGAAGTCATGGAAACAGAGATTGGTTAAGAGGGTCCTCTGGGCAGCGTGGATCAATAACCTGTTGTTAGAAAGAGTTTTGGCAAAGCTCAGCTCTGGGGAGTTTATCTGCTCCCGCAGAGACTGGCAGGAGGGTCCGAAGTTCTGTTGGTCTCCCCTCCCCTCCACTCCCTGGCTTCTCCTGCAGGGGGTGAGCAGCTTGCTCAGGATTCACCATCATCCTCCAGAATTCTCCATCATCCTCCAGAATTCTCCAGGTGTCTCTACTGATTCCTCACAGCGCTGCTCTCACTAACCCAGTCTCTCAGGAATGGGGCATAATCACTCCACCTGCTGATTCAACTCTTTCTCTCACTTACTTTTTTGAAGTCTCAGAAGCAGCCACATGAACATCATATCCAAGATTATCTTGGCATAGCCGTTAGTGAGTTCTGCCTAGAAAAGTGTTTGAAGCTAGTGGCCATACTTTTTCTTTAAACTTGCATTCTATTGCTGTTTTTCATTTGTCAGGACTTTCCTCTCTTGAAGTTTATACATGTCTTTAGGATGTGCCAGTCACCAAGCTAAAGACTGTATGTTAATTTTGCTCTTTCTTCACAATACCTCTGTGAAGGAGGTACTGCAGTCATCCCCGTTGTACAGAGGGGGCTTCACAAGGTAAGTGACACGATCAAGGTCATATAACCAGCAAATGCTGGAGCTGGGATTCATGCCCGGCACTCGGATTCTAGAGTCCCTGCCCTTAACCGTCACATCACACAGTAATCTATTTGGGTCTGAATGGCCGTGTTGGGGGTATAAAGGTGCTTGGGATGAGTCCCACTCTCGAGGTCTGGAGAGTTTCAGTACGACTTGGTGGCTGTGGAGCAGGAGAAATGCACAGGACTTTGGGAACCCAGAAGGAGGAGTTCGCCCAGGCTCGGGGTCCTGGAAGACTGTCTGAAGGAAATGATGACTAAATTGGAAGCTAAAGAACTTTTCCGTAAATGAATCGCACAGACAAAGGCATGGAGGCTTGAGTCAGCAAGATGGGGGATGAACAGCAGCTCCGTGTAACGGGGGTGAAAGGAAAGGAGATGGGAGAGGAGTGGCTGAAATGGAGCTGGAGAGAAGGGGGAGGGGCAGGCTGGGGGAGGCGCAATCTGGCACACCAAGAAGTTTGGATATTCCCCCTGTGTAGGGCGAGGTGCCGCTGAAGGGTTTTGAGAATGGGTGAAATGTTTAGTTTTGTGTTTCAGATAGGTCAGTGCTGTGGTTCTGTGGAAGCTGGATTTGAGGGAACAAGAGTACAGACAAGGAGACCAAGGAAGGCTATGTAGGATAGGAAAGGGGATGGGGATGGAGAGGATTTTGAAATTGACAGGTCCTGACAATTGAGTCCACGTGGGGTTGAGGACCAGGAATTTTAGCCAACACTGAGCGCTGAATATGTGCCAGGTCTGGTTCTAAGTGTTTGACATATTTTAACTGAGGGATCCCCAACTCCCCCGCCACAGACTGGTTCTGGTCCATGGCCTGTTAGGAACCAGGCCGCACAGCAGGAGGTGAGCTGCAGGCAGCAAGCGAAGCTTCACGTGTATTTACAGCCGCTCCCCGTTGCTTTCATTACCGCCTGAGCTCTGCCTCTTGTCAGCATTATGGTGAGTTGTATAACTATTTCATTATATATTACAATGTAATAATAGAAATAAAATGCACAATAAATGTAATGCGCTTGAATCATCCTGAAACCATCCCCACCCACACCCTGGTCCGTGGAAAAATTGTCTTCCATGAAACCGGTCCCTGGTGCCCAAAAGGTTGGGGACTGCTGTTTTAACTCATTTATGCCCACCACAACCTTCCGAGGTTTTACGGATGAGGCCACTGAGGCACGGAGAGGCTGGGTGACTTGGCCCAAGGGCACTCTCATGACCAGTAAGTGACAAAGTGAGATTCACATCAGGTGGTCTGGCTCTGTCACCTCCTCTCTTCATGACCATGCTGCACCTCTCCTGAGTGAGCTCGGGGGCAGAGGAGGCATCTAGCTGACCCTCCCTTCCCCTCACCATCGCCTCCCCTGCCGACGACCACGTGCACAGAGGTGCCATTGACCAAGGGCTCTGGAAGGGAGAGAGAAAGATATGGGGCTCCGTATTACATGTTTTTAGGGGGCGGTGCTTGGGGAACACTGAGTGGAAGCATCCAGCTTAGTCCCTTCCTCCTGGAGCCTCTTGTCACTGAGCCCTGGGGCTTCTACACCTACACTAAATCCTTACACAGCTTTACATTTAGATGACAGATAAGAAAAAAAAAAATTGGTGGTGCAGGGTCTAAAGTCTCTCAGACTCTGAAGTGATTCTTCTGTGTTTCCAGTTCACTGACTGGATGGCAGATTATAATGTGAAGGCTTGACAAAAACATAACGTAGCTGTGCCAACCTTCAGGGTCTGAGGCATAAAACTAAATTTAACATTGTATTCCCATTTGAAGACTTGTCATCATACGGCTGGCCAGACAAATATGATTTAGAGGGTTAGGTTTTGAGAAATGAGTAGGAGAAATAAAATATGGAATAAAGGGATAGTGGAGATAACACATTTAAAAAAAGCATATCCAATGGTAGTAAGCAGTCCTGTCTGATGACATTGTTTAATATCGCTTCCTCTTTTGCCTGTTTGACCAAGGGATTCTGCTATGTTGCACAGGTTCTCCTACTGAAGTCTGGAAATTCAGACACCCCTTTACCTCATCCTGACCACCTTTTTCATCTCCGTCTCCTCTCCTAATTCTCTGTACATCTCCTGCTAATTCTCTCCTTTCCTGGGCTTTTGGTCCCTGCCCCCACATTTTTCTTGCCAGCTGCACGGTTCAGTCCAGCTGTGGACTAATTTCCAAGCTCCGAAGGTAAAGCTAAGATGCGGATCTCTCCCTCCAGTCGACCTGAGTACACCCCTTAGACACCACAGCCCCTTCTGTTTTAGCCCTGGTCTCTGTCCATGGTGGGGTCTGGTGTCTTACTGCCGGTGCTCCTCTGTGAGAAGTCTTCAAAGGGCATCTGCTGGGTCTGTGTCCTGGCCTTCGAGGCTTGTCATTTCTGTCAGTATTAGAAGTGAAATATAGGTCAGCCCCACAGCTCCCACTGTTAAAAATAAAAGCTTTCTCCCCAGGCTCTGCGCGTTTGTAGATGGGCACAGGTCCCCCCTTCCCAGCAACCCCACTTCTCAGTTGCTTCTTGGAGCTTGGTTGATGCTGCCCTCCATATAAGAGGGAACCTGAGAATAGAAGAGGAGCTGAAATGATCTCCCTCGCAGACTCCTTTCCACAACGTGAAGATTGCCTGATGGGAAGTTGTGAATAGAAGCACTGAGCAGGCTTCCTCCCAGTTGTGGGGTGAGGCGTGCTGGCTGCTGGTAATCGAGGAGAGAGGCTTCCGTCCCATTTTCTGTAAAAGTAGGTCTTGGGGTGGAGCCTGGCAGGAGTCCCTCTCCCTCCAGGGCCGCCCAACACAGCTCTCCTGCCGCAGCCAAGTGACTGGGCAGTGGGATGCCTCATGATGTTGCTGCCAGGACCTCCCATCTCACCTTGCTCATTCCTAGTGCCTGCATTTGCACCATCTCAGAAGACTCAGCCCTTTTTCTGTGATAATCTGAAAATTGAGGAGGTGAAAGCAGAGCCTTTTAATTTATTGTTAATGACTGCACACTTCTCTCCTCCTGCACTGTTTTCTTCTTCTTCTTTCTCTCCTTCTAGTCTGATTTGCCCCCTGATGTCCTTTCATCTTCATTCCATTTTGCCCTTCAACTCCTGCAAAACTCGGAGATAAGTTTTCATCCACATAAAAAGCCACGGGCCTCTGAGACTCCAGCTCTTTGAATAGATCCTCACCACCCCCCACCACTGCTGTTCTCCGCTCTCATTTCTCAGGCTAGTCTGTGCTTGACGAGGGACTACAGTATCTGCAAGGGGACTCTAAAGAGAAGGATGCTTCGACTTGTGGGGTTTTCCTAAACCGTCTCTGCAATGTCCCAGCAAATCTTGAAACTCACTCTTGCCTTCCTGCCACAGCTGGTAGCAATGTTGCTTTTCCGGTGGAAGCCGGAAGGCCTGCATCAGCCTTGGATCTAAGCATTTTCCAGGGCTTCAAGGAAGTGGCACATATCCTGACTTGTCTTTTAACCCTTCTGAGTTGGATTTTCTCAGAGATTTCTGTTGGGGTGCTGTGTGTGTTGGCTGCTTTCCCTAGAAATGGGAGTGAGGGGAGGGGGAGAGGAAAACAACTAGGAGGGGGGACAGGCAACTATGAATGCATTTAACGCACATACGGTGGTCAAGCAGAAATGTTATGGTTACGTAACATTTCTAAAGCTGTACTCCAGGCCAAATTGAATGATTCCTTACGGAGTAGAAGAGGGCTTCAAAAAGAGTGATTTGGAGGACGCTCTGCGAACATAGCCTTCTTGCCAGCCCAAGAAGAGCCAGACTCCTGAGGGCACAGGGAACAGACACGCCCACTGTTGGAGTCCACCCTCTGGAGGAACCCCAGGGCACATCACTTTATGGGTTCAGCCCAACCACTGATTTACTTTGTGACCTTGGCAAGTCACTAGGCCTTTCTGCAATTCCATTTCTTCATCTGTGAAACAGGAGGTTTGGCCGGGAGCAGTGCTACTCAACTCTGGCTGCAGAACAGAATCGCTGGGGAGCCTTTAACCACCACAGCATCCACAGATGCCTGATTAATTTGCTCTCAGGTGAGGGAGGTCTGGCTTGGCTAGCTTTTAAAGCTCCCCAGGTGATGCTCCTGAGTAGCCAGGCTGAGAAGCGCTGCCTAGCTCAGTGTCTCTCAGATTGGATCATGCATGGGAATTACATGGGTCTTGTTAAAATTCAGACTCTACTTCTGCAAGTTCTGGTGGGGCCGGAGGCCCTGT
Source organism: Aethalodelphis obliquidens (assembly GCF_003676395.1). Lineage (NCBI taxonomy): Eukaryota > Metazoa > Chordata > Mammalia > Artiodactyla > Delphinidae > Aethalodelphis > Aethalodelphis obliquidens. The sequence continues at coordinate 10,233,526 of NW_020838003.1, read as the reverse complement.
CCTTCCAGCAGGCTCCTGGCAGGTCTGGTCCTCAGGCCATGTTCTGAGCAGCAAAGGCAGGGATGGTCTTCAAGGTCTTTGCCTCTCTGATATTATAGACTTCCTTAATTATTTCTTTTTTGCAGGGAGAGGGCTGGCAGTAAGTGAGACATATATTGATGGTGTAGCGGGGGTAAGTTCCCTTTCTTCACTGGGGCAAAGTGATGTCTTTGGGAAAATGTGACAGTATTTGGTGGGTAGGGTTCAATTTGTATCTGTTTTCAACACTGAAGTTGGCTTAATTAGGGAGAAAAAGGAAAACAGATGTACCTGTATGTGTGTGTGCGCGCACGAGAGAGAGAGAGAGAGAGACAGAGAGACAGAGAGACAGACAGAGAGACAGAGAGACAGAGACAGAGACAGAGAGACAGAGAATGAGGGGGAATGAGTGAGTGCATGAGTGCTCATAGGGTGAATATTCTGAATAAATGAATCTTAGGGAGGATCAAAGGGCAACACATGTGTAGCTTCTCCAGGTCCAGTTATGGTGAGGAGACTAGAAGAGGGGGCAGATTTTTTTTTTTTTTTTTTTTTTGCGGTACGTGGGCCTCTCACCGCTGTGGCCTCTCCCGTTGCGGAGCACAGGCTCCGGACGCGCAGGCTCAGCGGCCATGGCTCATGGGCCCAGCCGCTCCGCGGCATGTGGGATCTTCCCGGACCAGGGCACGAACCCACATCCCCTGCATCGGCAGGCGGACTCTCAACCACTGCGCCACCAGGGAAGCCCTGGGAGTAATAATTCTTCCTCACCTGTTGTGAGGATCAGGCGAGGTAAAAGTTCTGAAACCGATGCTAAGGCGTCAAGTATTATTCACGCCTTCTCCTCCTCCTTCCCTTCCTCTAATTCTTGTTTCTTTCTCTGCCTCAAATACATTAGCTCCTGGCCTCTTTGGCACTTGGATCAGTCATTAGGTCATTCAAGAAACAACTTCCAAGCACTTATGAGAGCGGCCTTGTGCGAGGCACCGAGAATGGAGCTGAAAGACCATCTTTGTCCCCCAGGAGGACATGTGGGAAGGTGACCAGGATATTAAGTACAGGATAGCAGGTTGGATTTTAAAGGAGGGGTGCCCAACTAAGCCTGGCCGAGGATGGGAGGAGGTGGGTGTGGAGGGCTGGGCAGTCAGGGAAGGTGTATAAAGAAGAACAATAAGTAGGAGTTAGCCAGCCAGAGTGAACATGTGGCTTCAGCAAACCGAAAATAGTTTGGATGGTTCTTGTGGGAACCAAACAATCAATAATGTGATTTCTTGCAGGTAGGATTGAGTTTGTCTTTCATGTGGTATGAGTGATTTTCTGACCCACTGTGGCAGGATGAGTATTTTGAATTATTCTTTTTGCAAGAATAAGGGATTTTCTCATTCCCATGGATGTACCTCTGTGAGAGGGCTGCCAAGAGTTAGCCATTCACTCATGGCTCAGAACATCAGAGCTAACGGACCTCGGTGGGGAGTGAGCCCCTGACTGTGGTTCCATTAGCCCAGTGCTCTGTCCTACTGAGAAAGCTCATGCAGGCTTCTCATGTTGTTTTCCATGACCTTAGAATTTGGTATTTGCAAAAGGTAATCCTTTATAGCAAGATCTTTCAAATTGCAGGTCACAACCCATATTTCATATTATGTGGGTTAGAAAATCAGTAGGTTGCAAACAGCATTTTAAACAATGAAATAGAAGGGGAATAGAATATGAGGATACATCTCACAAATAAGGGCTAGCATTGTTTAGTGAAACCTCGTGCATGTACTTGATGCAAAAGGCCTTTTTTTTTTTTTTTTTTTTTTTTTTTTTTACTGTGGATCATGGAAAGGAGAATTTGAAATACTTCAGAGTGTATACTCATAGGCCAAGGAGGCAAAGATATTTCATCTTGTATTCCAACTTCAGTTGATTTGTAGTGGCTGGCTGGGGTACTGTATTGAAGACAGTTCAGAGGTGGCTAGACTCAGAGAGAAGGTGTCATTATGGATCAGCAGTGTTTAATGTGGACTTACAGCAGGGGCCGCGGGCCATGTCGTCTGTGCATTGGTCATCCCTGTGGAAGGCTCTATATAGACATTAAAAGTAGCTGCCAGTAGGTGAATTACAGTGCCTGGTTGTAACTAAATGGCCAGCAGGCATGGCTTTCCTGGGTGTGACTAAACCTCCTCCAAGAGATGGGAGATATACATATGGGTGTGTTTATGCATGTATGTGTGTGTGTGTGTGTGTGTGTGTGTGTGTGTGTATGTGTATATATATATACACATATACATATATATGTAGGTACATATACATGTATGCATACACAGATATATGCATATACTTTATTATGTTTCCTTTAACAAGAAATCTCATTATACTAAATAGTGTAAATAGTTATTATTTACTAATGACGTAGCTTAAAACATTTTAGCCTATTAAATGGTTTGGAAAGATAACTTTTGGGCTAATGTAGTTGATTTCCTCTTAGAAAGTAAAAAATTCAAAAGTTTGATTTGGTTAACCCATGTGCCCTGAGGCAGACGTTTGTAACTTGGCAGTTGAATATATAGGGAAGCTACCTCCCTGACTGGTGTTCATAGGGTCTGGCTTTTCTCAGTCCTATGAAACCCAAAGGCTTAGTGAAATATAAGGAAACGTTTAAAGCCGTACCACCAATGGCCCATGAAATGCAGAACCAAGCATTTGGTCCTCCAGCTCCTGCTCTCCTGCACTTGTTCATGGGCTCATTCATTTAGTCCACAAATACGTATGGTGGGTCTGCTGTATGCTTTGTGCTGCGCTCACAGAGCTCTTTGCTAAGCACTGGAGATACAGCGGAAGCTGAAAACAGACTTGGCCCCAGTTCTCGTGAAGTTAGTTTGCAGGTGGTGAGGGAGACAAGCAGAGACAGAGGTGAATACCTGCATGCAGGAGGAAGGGACCCAGATCTCCGAGCTTGGAGCAGGCTCACCGACCTAGACTGTTTCTCTCCAGCCGGGGGCCTCTAGGGAAGATGCTGGCTTTGGTATTTGCAGCAGAACTTGAGAGGATCTTTGTGCCACAGAGCCCTTGGCAGACAGGTTTCACTTGAGCCTTCAACATGGACTTAGCATGGCATGTGAAATGGGCTTCTGAACCCTCCCTACCTCGTCAGCCCTCAGACCTTTTGGTCAGAGCTTCCTCTTCTTCCCCTCAATACTTTCTCTTAAAGCAGACATAATTACCTGCCTTTTGAATCCCACAACTTTTTTTTGCTACCAGCAGATCTCTGGGGGCAGGCAGAAACAAAGATGTATTTTCTGAGATTCAAAAGGCTCTTCACAACTTCCCTGGATCTTTAAGAACATTTTTCTAGAATTGATTTTATTAGCCTTGAAGAACACTCTCATCCATTGTCCCCATCAATCTTTTCGAAGTGGGCTTATTTGCTTCTAACTTCAAATTTCTTTCTATCACCTCTTGCATATGTGGACCAATAATTCTTTTATTAATCAATATTTTTTTATTGAAGTAAAGTTGATTTACAATGTTGTGTTAATTTCTGCTGTACAACAAAGTGATTCAGTTATACGTATATATATATATATCTATATATACATTCTTTTTTAAATATTCTTTTCCATTATGGTTTATTGAATATAGTTCTCTGTGCTGTACAGTAGGACCCTGTTGTTTATCCATTCTATCTATAAAAGCTTACATCTGCTAACCCCATCCTCCAATCCATCCCTCCCCCAACCCCCTCCCCCTTGGCAACCACCAATCTGTTCTCCATCGGACCAGTAATTCTTTTTTAAATTTTTTTTATTGGAGTGTGGTTGATTTACAATGTTGTGCTAGTTTCAGGTGCACAGAAAAGTGAATCAGTTATGCATATACATATATCCACTCTGTTTTAGATTCTTTCCCCATATAGGCCGTGACAGAGTATTGAGTAGCATTCCCTGTGCTATGCAGTATTGACCAGTAATTCTTAAGCAGACGTATTGGATGTGATATTTCCCCATGCGTTGCTCCTTCGGACTGTTAGGTGCCTCTTCCCTGTCTCTAGTCTGTGTACTCATCTGCCTTTAAACACTGAGAATGGGGAGGTGGGTCTCAGAGTTATCAGTGGGGGAGACCCTGGCTGTGCAGTGCCCCGGCCCCTTCCAATGGCAATCTCACACCAACTCTGGCGGTCAGCCACCTTGGTGATAATAGTCATGAAAACAAACATTTTTGTGGGCTGACTATGTGCCATCCATTGAGCTATAGTACTTTAGGTACTATTTTATGTAATCCTCACCGTGATTATATGAGGCAAATATTATTATCATTCCCACTTACAGACGAGGAGACCAAGGCTTAGAGGCATTAGGTAACTTGCCACAGTTACGCAGCTGAAAAGTGTAGAACTGGGATTTGAACCCAGGAAGTCTGTTCCAGAGTCCTTACTCCTAGCCGCTATACTTATATTGCCTTCCTAAGTAAATATAAAATATGCTTAGGGGTATGAAGCCTAAAGTCGTTTCAGATGAATAACTCCCAAGTCAGCATGAGGCTAAAACTGACAATTTTAAACAGCACATAAGGGCAGTGATTCTTCTTGTCTTAATATCACAGCTCTCCTTGAAACGTGAGTCTGTGGCATGGTTGGATGACTTAGAGTGAAACTATTATGTTGGCACTTGGGGCTCTTTCTCTGAGTCTAGTATCATGGTGTGGCTTCTGCAAGATGGATGTCTTTTTGTAATATGAAGACGCTCAGCAGTTTCCAAGAATGAAACATTACCCATTTGACCCAGTGTGTGTCATTATTTATTTTTCTGTTTATGTACATGCTTTGTTTCCTTAAATAAGACCATAAACTTCTTGAGAACAGTGTCCTTCAGTGACTCACACATTGTAGTGAATGATGCTTATCGATGGTGGTGGTAACAACAGAAGCTACTGCTCTCTTCTCCCTCTGACCTTTTCCAGTGAAGAGTGTTGTTCTCTGAGTACATGACCGGCTGCCCACTAACTCACCCCAGTTCTGCAGTATCTGATGATAAATTGAGCACACTGAATACTCTTTGTTTCTTCCCATTTTGTTTTCTTCTTCCACCAACCTCTGTAAATTCACTTGTATTGTTTCTTGGATCTCAGAGTTTTTTGGAACCCGCTACAGAATAGGGTCCAGACTATATGCTATACCCAGCCACCTGCAGACTTAATAACATATTTTAAAATTCCACTTTGCTGGAATAATAAAGATGCTTTGCAACTTTCTTGCCTATGTACCTCAGGGATTGCAGCAGATGTGTTAATTCTCAGATAGGCAGGTGTTAAAAATAAATGTCACTGCCTATGGATTATTTAAACGTAAATTTAAAATCCTGGCAATTAGAAGTACACACAGCTGAATTTGATGTCCTCATCTAGTTAATCCCCCCAAAAGACGGTGTGTGTGGAAATAACTGTTCATTTTTGTGTCCTGCGACCCTGACTCCCTCTGCTGTGCCCTGTGCTTACTGAGTTAAATTAGCATTTAGACCTGAGCCTGGTAATTTCTTCCTTCTGGTTTCTGGACAGTGGATGGACCCTGCTTATCTTTTCCCTTCCCCTAGTCTGACTTGCTCTAAATTCTAGTTCCTATTTAAGACTTTGGAAGTTAAATCCTTCTCTTTTAGGTTAAAATGGGGCTCAAGAAACTAATTAAATTCTTCCCAACCCTAAATCCTTTGCTGTTCTGTGGGGTTACTTCTTTGTGCAGCAAAATGAGCCAAAGCTTCCACTCAAATCTCCAAATGATTCTTCTTGCCTTCTACAATTTATTGAATTCATCTTTTTTGAGACCGATTCAACTGTGGTCTCAAACATAAGCTCTTCCTTTCTCTCTTCCCAATTCCATAGGCCTGAGCTAAAACCTTTCAGCGGTGCTGGTTTCCTTATTTTACCCTGCTTCTCCATGCTTTTGCCCTCAGTGGTGTCTTGTTTTCTCCTTGTGCCAGGGGCAGGAATGCAGTGCCATGGGAAATGCCCTTACAGACAGGGGTCCAAAGAGAGTTTGCCAAATGGCACATTGCTGGCTGGCCTGGTCCAGTGATTATCCATCCATATGTAAAGTTGACAATTGTAGGCCAGCCTTGCAAGGGCTGGCAAAACAATAGTGAGAGTTGAGAGTTACTATATGCCAGCCACGATGTTAGATACTTGAATAAACGTTACATTTAATTTTCACAAAATCTGGTGAGGGAGCTACTATTATCACACCCATTTTATGTATCAGGAAATTAAGTGAGGTTTGGAGAAGTTAAATAGCTTGTTAGTGGTACAGCTGGAATTTAGACCCAGTGGGTCTAGTTCTAAAACCCTTGCAGCGTGCTAAGTGAAAGGCATGAGCTTTGGAGTCAAGGAGTCTCAGTTTAAATACTGGCTCTCACATTTACTAGCAGTGAGACTCAGGCAGTCCCTTACCTTCTAAGTGCCAGTTTCCTTACTTGTCATTGTAATTAATATCATCTATCTGTCAGAGTCATTGTGAAAATTCATGAAGTGCTTAGCACTATGCCTGGTGCATAGTAAGTACTCAGTCTATGGTCAGTATTATAATTATGCTTACTTCTGCTTGAATATTATTACATCTCTCCCATTTACTCTATCATATCTTTGGAGAAGATGTTTTAGTTTAGAAAACATGTTTTAGTCTCTTGCCTCTCCCTTATCAGTCACCTTCTATTTGTCCAGATTTTTGTGGAATGTGGAAAAATATATGAAAGATGGACCTGTGGTATCAGGTGGAATAATCAATCGATACAGCTGATACTCTTAAAAATTGAGATGAGAACCTGACTGATCTGAACAGAGGAAATTCAACTTTAAACTTGATGAGCCATTCTAGTTCATCAAAATGTGTCATCATGGTCTCAGAGGAAAACCAAAAAGAAAGAAAAAAGGCAAAGCGTACATCAGAGAATGAGAATTCTCTCCAAGAAAGAGAGATTTGCAGCACCTCATCTCAACAAAACCACTTTCATCTTCCTCCACTGAAGAGCACTCCTCAGCTTCCGAATGCTCTAGCCCGGTCACCTGGGATGTCCTTTTGGATAACTTCCTCTGGTTCTCGTTTTCCTTCAGTCTGGTCTTGCTTCCATAATTCTCTAATTCCAATACAATGGAGACCACTCAGTCGGCCAATTTCTCTCGTGTCCCGCTCGGCACATCTGGCTCCATTTGTCCTATAGGAACTCGATGCTGGTATCTCCAGTGTGGGCAATAGTTTCACAGAGCAATTCTTCCTAATAATGAAAACTCAAACAGCACCTACTGCGAGCCAGGCATGGCTCTCTGCCCTTTATAGGTATTAAGGCATTTAATTTTCACAGCAACCTTAGGAGGTAGGTACTACTATCATTCCATTTTTGCAAACAAAGAAACTGAGGCATAGATTCAGTAACTTGCCCAGGGTTGTATGCCTGGTATGTGGCCAAGCCAAGGTTTGATCCTACGTAGCCTGCATTGAGTGTGTCTGTCCTCTTAACCACCGCTCTTTACTGCCTTTTACCTCTCTCAGTTACATGCAGTACTCTTCGATATTTTCTACTCTATATTCTATTTTTTTTTTTAATGGTGTCTGGATGTGACTTGCAAAATGATTTCACAGCTCTACTGGGTACTGAAATGCAGCTTGAAAACCATTGGCTAGACCCTCTCTACTGGGAATGGACACATCAGGCTGCCTTAGACTGGCGCCCAAAACATTCCATTCACGTTTCTCCTTCTTCGGATATCACGCTCACCCAGCAACCCGCTTAGGATTTAGCCTCCCATAAACGTCTACCCGCAGGGAAAGAATTCATTGGTTATGTGGACTTTGAGTATCCCCGCGAATTAGTGAATTGTCTCTCTGGTTTAGGCTGTGAGGCTGAATGATGTGATTCTGCCCCCAGGAAATGGATTTTTGAGAAATGGAGTCATCAGATCAGACTTCAGTGCCAGGGAGGCTGAGGGTTGTGCCCTGGACCTTGACAAAATCTTCACCGTCCACCCTGTGATGTCTTTTTCAGGACAGCCTGCGAGATTTCTTCCTGGGGCGGTGATTCCCAGCTTTGAGGAGGGACTGCGGGAGCATGATTTAAATTTCCACGGCTCTGAGCCTCATTTGTTCTGCAGTCAGAAATAGAGCTGTGCGCCCTTGTTCCTTGTCTAATATACGTCCTCACTGACTCACGTAGTCAGAAAAGAATGGATGCTCCTTTCCCACCTCACTTTATTATGCGACATGAATAAATGCAACACAGAACCTGCAGATAATTGATTGAAATGCGATCCCCCTTTCCCTCTCGCTCCAGCCGGTCTCTCTCGGAAGATGGTCTCCAGTGGGGTCAGGTCTGCATGCATTATGCATCTCTGTGATTATGCATTGAATTCTGGAGAACTAGCAAGCGATACCTAAATTCTTCAAGCATGTTTGGTTATGCTAAATAATTGATTGCATCTTTTATTTATAAAAATTTACTTGCTGGAAATTCAGGCATAGTTTTTGCCAACCCATCTCCTCTATTAGATTGCAACTTCCCGGTATGAAATCCAAAAACTCACCTACAGATTTCAATCTTTGAAAGCTCTTAGGCAGGTCGCCAGGATGAAGCTTGCGTTCCAGACAAGTGAGACTGGCCTGAAGCCAACAGACACCTGTCCTGACTTCTTCCCACGGTCGGTTGTGGGGATAAAGCTTGCCAAGGCCTTCAGTGCTTGGGGAAACCTATTTCCAAGTTTATAGCCTCAGTAGCTCCCAAATGGCAAGCAGCTAGGGACTTTCTGGATCTGGACAAATGTAATCATGTATAAGCCCACCTAGGTGGTCTGAGTGGAAGGGTAATGTGAGCAAAAAGAACTATGGGTAACTGGGGGAAAAGAGAATTGCACAAAGAGGATGTTTTTTGTCTTGAAAAGTATATTCTGGAGGAATGGGGAATAGAATAAATGTAATTAGCATTTCCAACAAACACAATTAGTGATGTCTCCCTGTTGCCCTTTTAAATTTTATTGAATAGAGGAAGATGGGTGTGAACAGTCAGCAGGCCTGTGACTTTTCAACTCGTTCTTAGGAAATAGTCCTCACATCATTCTAAGTTGCACTCTGTCTCAATTCAGAAATTAGAATATGAGAATCAAACCTTTAAACTTGATTTAATGTCAACTCTCCTATTCAATTCCCAATCTCAAACCTGCATCAGGCTGGGAGTCGGCCGTGGGAGGGGTTAGTGGGTAAATGACAGCATCTGTGGTCTCTGCATTATGCTTTTTCCCTCCCCACAATTTTCAGTTTGCTAGCTAGTTTCTGAATCCCCCAGGATTGGGTGGGCAGGTTAGGGACAAGGGACTCATAAAGGTTGGTTTCCCACTGTCTGAGCCAGGCCAGTGTTTGATGGACTCTTTCCCTTGTTGGGCATTGTGGTAGGATCTTCAGAAACCTCCATTATTGGCCCTCTCTCTCCTTCAGTTCTCTGGGTATAGGGAGGTGCATCTTTATTCCGGGAAATCCGTTGGGATTTCTTTCTAAGATCCTATCAATCCAGTGCACACCTCCACATTCTTGCTGCTGCGGTCTTTCTGCCCCTGTAGGTAGTCCTACAAGACAGGATCCAAGCTGACCCTACCCCAGCTGTCTCTTCAGAGTGACCACATTTGGTCCACAAGACACGCTTTACCCCGGAAACCCCACAAGAGCATACCAGCCTCCCCCGCCCCGTTCCCTTCTCTCCTACTGTCACAGCCCTCTCTGGGTGTAGAAGGCGCGAATCTAGGACCCATTATGTGTGCTGTTTCCCAGCTGTATTTCAAAATTCTCCATGTGGTCCACATAAGCCCACTTCACTGGGCTTGAGATGAAGGAGATACAGCTCTGTCCCCTGTTTCCCTGGGGGCATTCAGGGGGATGCTCACAGCTCATTAACAATTCTTTCTAAAAAAGCTGCTCTTCACCTATCTCTCCTGCCCTTCCCTTTTATATTCTCTATTTGAATGAGGCATCCAAGAATGGTGGAGCCAGGTCTTGATAATTTCCTTTGTGAATTCTGTATAAGGGGGTTTGTTTCAAATTCATGTGAGTATCTGATATCTGTCGTATTGGTGCCTCAGGAAAAAGAGAGGCAGAAAGAATCCTCTGTTTATTACATAAACAATAGAGAAAAAGGTAAAAGTATACATTTCAGTTATCGCTTGTTGAATAACACCCTGCCCTGCAACTGAGTGGCTTAAAACAAGAGTGATGCGTCCTTTCTCCTGGTTCTGGGGGTGGCTGGGCTGCTTCTCTGCTGGTCTCACCTGGGCTGGCTCCTGCCTAGCTCAGCTGGAGGGGCAGCCATCACTCACACTCACACGGCTGGCACTTGGCGCTGACTGTTGGCTGGGTGCCTCAGTTCTTTCTCAGGGCTTCTCACTCTCTGGTAGGCTAAACCGGTTTCCTTTCTTGGTGATCCGGGCAGTGTTTCAAGAGACCAAAGCAGAAACTATAAGGCTTAGGCTCTGGAAATCACACAGCATCACTATCCTATGTTCTGTTGGCCAAAGCCAAATCACAAGACCAGCCTAGATTCAAGAGGTGGGAAAAAGACTCCGCCTTCAGCATTTCTAGCTTTTGGCTGTCCTCAGTTCACTACAGAGAATTCTGCCTCTGCCAGCTCTGGTTCTAGTCTTTTTCTGAGCAGATTTGGAGTAAAGGATTAGGGGAAGAATGAAAAATGAGTTTATATTGGTTTTATTCAGCTTACATTTCGAAGAGTAGAAAGGAAGAGAAAAGATCCAGAAGGTGGGAGAAGTGGGGAGAAAAAGCAGAGGCACTGTGGCTGGCTTTGGGCAAGCATGGGGGGTGGGGTGGCGCGGGGGGTGGGGAATGGACCACAGGCTGGGAACTGGGAGCCCTGCGTTTAGAGAACAGGCCAGACTGGTTTTTCTGTTCATGAAGGTATGAGCAGGTCACTATCTCTGTGTGAATTGGAGCCTATTGTGAAACAGACTTCATCACTGATCGGTTTCCTCTTGCGGCCTGGCTTAAGTGGATACCATGGGATGCTATCCTGATACTGACTCCTTAATGCCCAAACCCAGCACTGGTGGCCTCTCCTTCCACCTGCCCCCCTGGACACACACCTCCCACTCAATCCTTTCTCTCCTCTGACCTTGTGCTCACAGGGAAGGTTAGCATCAACAAAGAGGGGTGCAGGGTACTGGCAAAACAGCCCCAACTTGAGGTGGAGTTTCAAGACCAGGTGAGTGGGAGAAGCAAGGGGTGATTAGCTGAGGGATGATTAGCTCCATTGCTCTGCTCTGCTGTGGGCTGCAGATTCAAGACTCAGGGTCTGTCATTAAAAAACAAACAAAATTTCTAAAGCCTTTAGAAGTGGTTTAAAATGGTCTTTTAAAAAATAGTGAATGCTTTATGTGTGTTTATCTGGAGTCTAAGTTGAAAGGGCCCTTGTTCCCCAACAGATGTCCACAGGAGGAAGGGAGGGAAGGCTGGAGACCTGCGTTGCTGAGCAGTGAAGTGCCCGGGGCTTGTTTTCAGCCTGCAAAGGTGAGCAGGCTCAGATGGCAGATTGTTGAAGCTGACAAGCTCCCTTAGGGGGAAGCTCAGAACCTTTACGTGCCTTACATTTTAAATGAACACACAAAATCTATAGAATAATTTATTTTTCACTTTCAGAGAATAGATGTACACCTGCCTTGAAGAGAATATTTCACGCTTAAAAAAATAAAAAGCATTTTTTAATAATTGTGGCTTTTCGTTAACAAGGCTGAGCACAAGCCTTTCCAGCAGCCCCTGAGCTCCACCATCTGACTCCCACCTAAGTTATTCTATAATCCGTTTGTCCCCTTTGAAACCTTTGCCCATCTGAATCCTAAGCACGTTTCTTTCAGCACACACAGGGCTGTATACACTTTAGAGCGGGGCGGTGAGTTGGGAGCGCCCCCAAATCACTTTCCTCTTTGCTAACCTTTCGCACGGTCTCCACAGCGGGGCCACCTCCGCAGCGGGACCAGCAGGCTGAGCGGGTGACCACGGTCTCACTGCCCGGAGGCTGCCGGTAGGGGGAGCTGTGTCTGCACCTCCAGGCACCAGTGCAATGACACTCCCAGGCGTCATAAATTGTTAAGACGTTTGAAGCTGGAGGGGATGCTTTCTCTTGCCCATGCAGAACCTGTGGTCCAGACAGGGGGGTTAGTGGTGGGAGTAGGGCTGAAATACAGGCCTCTTGACTTCCGCCCTGGGATCCCCACCCTCCCATCTTCCTCCTTCGCACACCGTCACCCCAGACCACTTGCGTGACGTCAGTTATCTTGCCGGCGTTGAGGGGAAGATGACTTGCATGTGGAACTGTTAGAAAAGAACAGAAGATGGTAAGGTGCTTCCTGCGATTTGCTTGGGAAATCACAGTCTCGGACTTTTGCATTTGACCTCACAGAAACAGTCAGTTGGGAACTAGTAGGGATAAGATTAAAGTGTATTTTCTTTTGATAGTCCAAAATAACACACTTGTGGAAAAAGTTACAATTGATTACAAATCATCAAAAAGAGGTAATACCATGAGGGGCAATATGTTATGGTGTCCATCCCCAGTTCTGTTACTACTAAGTGGGCGATCTTGGCTAAGTTTCTAAAATTCACTTTGTCTCATCCATAAAATGGGATAATATTGTTGGTGAAGATTCAATGAGATAGGCATATAAAGTGCTCATCTGAGCTCATGGCCCATTCTAAGCACTCAGTAAGTGCCAACAACAACAGCAATAATAATAACAATAGCAGCTAATTGGCATCTATAACTTGGACCTGCAATGTAGTTGTGTCTAGTCCAATGGAGAAATGCCTCTTCTCCTCACCAGTTGGGTGTATAGCTCTTCAGAGTAGCTTCTCTGCCATCTCCCTGTAGCCTCTCCAGAGACCAAAGTTGTGGCCGGGAGTTAGCGAGGGTAAGGGAGTGGGGAGTGGGTGTGGTGGGGCAGAAGGGGTGAATGTGTGGCTCTATAGTCGAAGTTTGTAAGTCAGAAAGAACTGAGTGAGGGAGGAAGCATGCTGGGGTGCATGCTTCCCCAACTGGGGATCCTTCATCTAGGCAAGGGAAAAAAAGGCCAAGAAATGACTTTTTTAAAAAGTCATTTAAACATTTTTAAAAAGTCAACAGTGACTTTTTTAAAAAAGAGAAATCTTTTGGCCATTTTTTATCAAGTAATTTGATAAATGTTTAGCATTTTTTGTACATTTCTTAGTTTTTGTTGTTGTTTTACCATCTCAGGGGGTGCCTGCAAAAGGGAGATGTATTTCTAGATAGTGGGTGTTCTTTGAGCTAATTAAATTGACCTTATGTCCATTCTATAACATGTTTCAAATACTTAAATTAAAAATTTTTAAATTGAGATATAATTGACATATAACATTGTATTCGTTTTAGGTGTACAACATAATGATTTGGTATACATGCATATTGCTAAATAATCACCACTGGAAGTCTAGTTAACATCCATCACCTCACATAGTTACAATTTTGTTTTCTTGTGATGAGAGCTTCTCAGCAACTTTCAAATATACAATGTTACTAACTGTAACTACTGTTACTCTCAAATATTTAAGTTTTGTTTCAGTTTGTCTAATTTAATCTTACCTTGTCCATGACCTTGTTTTCCTCCCCAGCCCTCTACTCCATTATGCCCTTGATAACATCTTGACTGGTTCCTTCTTCTCTTTTCAGAGTCTGACCCAGTCAGACCCAGTCTGACTGTGTAGAATGCACGGAGACCGCAGTATGTAAATGCTGCCTTAGCAGAAAGGCATACTATAAATCAGAAAGGCAAGCGTGAAAATACCTCCCCTGATTGTTTTGCAGTAGCACGTTATGCAACACTGAATAATTGCTGGGTATATTTGACAAATCAGGAATACAGTTCATTAGGGAGCTGGGGGACTCAAAAAGCAGGATGCCTTCAGGAAAATTTATGAGGGGATTACTGTGTGCAGCCACCAGTAAATAGGGCGCCAGGAATCTGAGCTGAACTGATGATCTTCCGCCTGAGTGGGACCTGTGTCCACTGAGCAAAACTTTCTTGAGTCCAAGTGACTTAGGGGAGAAATTGTTTGTGATAAAAAGAACGGATGAAAAAAAGGAACATCCAGAATCTCTAGGGAATGGAACCAAATCCTTAAGAGCCATATTACCTCTACTACATTCATGGTCAAAACAAAACAAAACAAAACAAAACAAAACAAAAAACCAGAATATGTCATTCACACAAGAAAACAAACCCTTGGAAAAGGATTCAGCCTCACTAGTAATCGTGGAAACTTAAAGCACAAAATCATGCAATGCCAGCGAAACTGGTAAAAGTACATTATAATTACAAAATCAAAATCTGGCAGGCTTTTGAGAAAGCTGTATTGTCTACTGACATAAATTAGTACAATATTTCTGGAAAGCGACATGGCAAAGTGTAGTGAGCCATGCGGACTGTCACATCCTTTGGCCCGATAAACACGTGTTTGAGAACATATCCTGGAGAAATAACTCAAAAAAAGAAAAATAAGGGAAAAGAAACCAGAAAAGAAACCCCCAAATACCTAAAAGTCATAAAGTAAAAAACTATGGTATAAAAATGAAATATAATATTACTATTAAGAATGATAAATTTGTATATTCTGAAAACAAATAGAAAAGTTGATATAAAATAATGCTAAGTGAAAAATAGTTTGAGCTCAAATCTTATGAACATTGAACATATATTAAAAAAATGCCCAAGCAACAATAAAGCTAAGAAGAGATGATTCAGTTTTGTTACATGGCAGGGTGAGAAGTGAATTTGAGTCTTCTGTTGCTTTGGTGTTGTGTTTAATCCCTCATTACAAAATTGGTTAAAAACACAGTTTTATAGGCTGCACTGTATGTTGATACTTACCGAGGACAGAAAAGAGGTAAATCCTTCCATCTCCATCTTGTGGTTTCTGACAGCTGCACAGATCGTAAACATGAGCTGGAATCACACAGAAACGGCATTCTGGGGCTGCACAAATTCCCTGCTGATTATACAGAGAGAGAACGTGTGATTACCAAGAGCCTTGAATGGCTGTAGGAGAAAATCATATCGGATTAGCTATCTGGTTGGCTCATCTGATGCCAGAGCTTTACCTCCCTCGGATCTGGTGCTTGCATTACTTGGGGTTTTTCTGAAGTGAGGGAGGCAAAGTGTTGGCTCCTTTCTCCCCTTGTAAGAATTTCCCCCTTCATTAAGCCAATACCGCATTTCCCCATCATAGGCCTCCTTTTCCTTCTGGTCTGATCCTTCTTGCCCCACAAGCTCGGCATCCTCTGATGGTTATTTTTCCTCCTATCCACCTCTAACAGAAACAATAATCCTAGTAAAATATAGTCACACATTTCCTCGAAGTAGCTAGATGTTCTTAATTAAGGGTTGAGACAGAGACGTCATTTTATTTAATAGTGGCTGCTTTTCTTTTCGTCCTTACACACGTGTAAGCAGGCACTAAATTTCATCGGTCTCTCCCATATTTGCTTCTTTGCAGCAGCAGAGATACCTGAATCTCTGTACTTTGACACAGAATTCTGCTTACATCAGGCAGTTCTCAAAGTCAGAGAGGGTGGCAGGCCTCTTCAACCCCATCTGCTTTCACATGAAGATTAAATATGCGCATGAGACCCAGAATGGAGAAATTCACGTTTCCATCCGCACGTGCACAAGATGCTTCATTAGCATGTGCTTCCCAGGCAGACGAGAGAACGGACAGAGACCTTCATGACTTTTTACCTGAGAAGTTGTTACAGAGTTCTCAGGCTGTTGTTTCTAAATTCTTTCTTCCCTCTCTTCCCTTTCTCATATTTTTCTTCCTTTTTATTTCCTCCACAAATGAGAGGCCTTTGAGATAATAAGGTAACACTTACTAAGCATGTGCTCTGCATCAGGCATACTTACATATATTAACCTATTTAATCTTCACAACCACCCTATGAGGTAGTTGGGGACAGTTATTATCACCATTTTATTTATTTATTAATATTTTAATTGACATATAGTTAATTTACAATGTTGTGTTACTTCTGGTGTACAGCGAAGTGATTCATATATATATATATACATATTCTTTTTAAATTGTTTTCCATTATAGATTTACAAGATATTGAATACAGTTCCCTGTGCTATATGGTAGGATCTTGCTGTTTATTTTACATATAGTAGTGTGTATCTGCTAACCCCAGACTACTTTCTCCAGATCCTCACCCCCTCCCCCTCCCCTTTGGTAACCCTGTTTGTTTTCTATGCCTGTGAGCCTGCTTCTGTTTTGTTTTGTTTTGTTATTTTGCGGTACGCGGGCCTCTCACTGCTGTGGCCTCTCCCGTTGCGGAGCACAGGCTCCGGACGCGCAGGCTCAGTGGCCATGGCTCACGGGCCCAGCTGCTCCGCGGCATGTGGGATTTTTCCAGACCGGGGCACGAACCGGTGTCCCCTGCATCGGCAGGTGGACTCTCAACCACTGCGCCACCAGGGAGGCCCAGCCTGCTTCTGTTTTGTAAATAAGTTCATTTGTATCATATTTTAGATTCCACATGTAAGTGATATATGATATTTGTCTTTCTCTGACTGACTTCACTTAATATGATACTCTTCGGGTCCATTCATGCTGCTGCAAATTTCATTCTTTTTTATGGCTGAGAAGTATTCTGTTGTGTATCTATACCACATCTTTTTCCATTCCTCTGTCTATGGACACTTAGGTTGCTCCATGTCTTAGCTGTTGTAAACAGTGCTGCTATGAATATTGGGATGCATACATGTTTTCCAATTAAAGTTTTCTCTGGATATATGCTCAGTAGTGGGATTGCTGGATCATATGGTAACTCTAATTTTGGTTTTTTAAGGAACCTCCATACTGTTTTCCATAGTGGCTGCACCAATTTACATTCCTACCAAGAGCATTTCTCCACACCCCCTCCAGCGTTTGTTATTTGTAGACTTTTTATGATGGCCGTTCTGACTGGTGTGAGGTGATACCTTGTTGCAGGTTTGATTTGCCTTTCTCTAATAATTAGCGCTGTTGCGCATCTTTTCATGTGCCTATTGGCCATCTGTGTGTCTTCTTTGGAAGACACTTAGGCAGTTTACTTAGGCATTCTGCCCATTTTTTGATTGGGTTGTTTGTTGTATGAGCTGTTTGTATATTTTGGAAATTAAGCCCTTGTAGGTTGCATTGTTTGCAAATATTTTCTCCCAGTCCATAGCTTGTCTTTTCATTTTGTTTATGGTTTCCTTTGCTGCGCAAAAGTTTATAAGTTTGACAAAGGTCCCATTTGTTTATCTTTGCATTTATTTCTATTGCCTTGGGAGACTGACCTAAGAAAACATTGCTACGATTTATGTCAGACAATGTTTTGCCTATCCTCTCTTCTAGGAGTTTTATGGTGTCATGTCTTATATTTAAGTCTTTAAGCCATTTTGAGTTTATTTTTGTGTATGGTGTAAGGGTGTGATCTAACTTAATTGCTTTACATGTAGCTGTCCAGCTTTCCCAACACCACTTGCTGAAGAGACTGTCTTTTCTCCATTGCATATTCTTGCTTCCTTTGTCGCAGATTAATTGACCATAGATGTGCGGGTTTATTTCTGGGCTCTCTTTTCTGTTCCATTGATCCATATGTCTGTACCAATATGATGTTGTTTTGATTATTATAGCTTTGTAGTATTGTCTGAAGTCTGGGAGGGTTATGCTTCCAGGTTTGTTCTTTTTCCTCCAGATTGCTTTGACAATTCTGGGTCTTTTATGATTCCATATACATTTAGGATTATTTGTTTTAGTTCTGTGAAAAGTGTTGTAATTTGATAGGGGTTGCATTAAATCCCCTATCCCCATTTTATGGCTGAGGAAACAGTCACCAAGAACCTAAGTAACTTGTCCGAGTTCATGACATGGTAGAAACAAGCTTCAAACCCAAGCAGTTGGCCCAAAGTGCAGGCTTGGGACCACTGAACTTCACTGCCTCGTGACAGTGAACCAGGCCTAGCTTACCCATGCTCTGGGAAGAGAAGACCAAAGTCAGAAAGAGGAGTGAGGTAAAGGGGTGTGTGTATATGTGTGTGTGTGTGTGTGTGTGTGTGTGTGTGTGTGTGTGTGTGTGTGTTAGACAGACGTGTTGTTCTCTCATTTACTCTGTGATTACACCGAGTTGCTTAACCTCTCCATTTCTTAGTTACCTCATTTGTAAAATTGCAGGATTTATTAATAGTACTTAACCCGTCAGAGGGTCGTTGTGATGACTGAATGTGTCATAAAGTTCTTAGAATTGGGGCTAGTGCAGAGTGACTGTGATTAATCAATGTTAGCCATTATCATCCCCGTCATCATTCATGCCAGTGTTTGGGGGTCACTGCTCCACCTCTTTCTCCTAGGCTGATAGTGATGCAAATAGTGTTTCTAACAAATTCCAGTGCCACTGCTGCTTCTGGAAACACACTTTGAGAACTACTGAGGAAGAGGATCCAGAGCTCTCCTATCCAAGCCGCGCGAGTTCTATTTCTTTCTATAAGCTCTGTTGGAATATTTTCATTTTCTAGTGTGAGGGGACCCAGGGACTGTGCCCCAACCTACAGGGCTGTCAAAAACCCGTGAAAAATGCCATCTCAGAACCTAGCCAGGGCCTGAATTTCATCAGGATCTGACAAGTGGTGAAGTTTCAGCCACAGGGAGACACAAGCCAGTGAGAAGACTGGGGGTAGCAAATGTTGAACACAAAATAGGCTGAGAAACACATCTGGATGGGTGGCTCCATGTTTAAAGACAGCAGATGATTTTGGAAGTAATGGGAGAGGAGAGAAAAGAATCTTCCTCCCCTAAAAAAAATGGCCTTTGAGCAAAGATGGAGGTGATAAAGGAAAGTGAGGAGAGGAGGGGAGGGACCCTAATGACAATATTCATGGTTGGTATTGTAGGGCTTGTAAGAGGTAAAAGCCTGAGGCACCTGGGTCTGGCCCAGGCAGATGATGACTTGCCTTTTCCAACGTAAAAGATGAGATTATGTAAATGAGAAAAAAGTGGGAACTACAGTCATTTTCCTACCTCTGGGGAGGAAGGGGAGTGAGGAATAAGTCAGCCTGTTTGGGGTCCTGACAGTTTTGTGGCTGCCAGTTTCAGCGGTCTGGATTCTCTCTAGCCCACTCTCTGGCTTAGCAGGTGGAGTGTGATGGGGCTCCTTGCCCAGGGCTCCAAACCCTAGAATCCACACTCGTCAGAACTGCGCTACATCCCAGCACCTGGAGAGGCTCTGTGAGGGATGCAGATAAGCTCTGAAAATAAGGTTCCACTTCCAGGCTGCAAGCGCAGAGCTGGGATGTGACTCTAAGTCCCCAGCTCTGAGCCCCTAGATGTCTATACTGTAGTCGCTGCGGTGGTAATGGTGGCTGTTTCCAGGGCTCTCACAGACCCAAGCCCTGTCCTGGAGTGGCTCATAGCAAAGGCTGTGAGGAAGCTACTCTACGTTGTGGGGAGGGAGAAGGAGGGAGCTGGTGGCCCGCTCTGCCCTCACCCACCCTGCAAGCTCCTCAGAGCTGTCCTAGCCAGGCTGGGCACGTGCCAGGCCTCGGTCCAGCAGCGGCATTCTGCACCTTGGATTCCTGACAAAGGCAAAATAATTGCTGCTTACAGCTACATCCAGCTGACTACCAAGACTAAGTAGAAGAACTTAGTCTTGTTCTTCTTCACGGGGAAGAACTCTGCTGGTACCCTCCACACCCCGCATCCCCAGCTTTCTGCTGTCAAGAATGGCAGACTTCGTAGTGAGAGGCCCGCGCACTGCGATGAAGAGTGGCCCCCACTTGCCACAACTAGAGAAAGCCCTCGCACAGAAATGAAGACCCAACACAGCCTAAAATAAATAAATAAAAAAAAAAGAATGGTGGACTTGGCTGGTCCTCTGCATATCAGTCATCAAGTTGAGAATGAAAATGAAATGAAAGGAGTTGAAAAGCACTAAAACATCTAAATGTCCATCAACAGATGAATGGATAAAGGAGATGTGTTGTGTATATATATATACACATACATACACACAATGGAATATTACTCAGCCATAAAAAGGAATAAAATAATGCCATTTGCAGCAACATGGATGGACCTAGAGATTATCATACTAAGTGAAATAAGCCAGACAGAGAAGGACAAATATCGTATGATATCACTTATATGTGGAATCTAAAAGGAAAAAAAAATGACACAAATGAACTTATTTCCAAAACAGAAAGAGACTCACAGACACAGAAAACCAACTTACGGTTACCAAAGGGGAAAGGGGGGGTCAGGGGAGGGATATATTAGGAGGCTGGGATTAATATACACACATATATACACTACTATGTATGAAATAGGTAACCAACAAGGACCTACTGTATAGCACAGGGAACTATATTCAATATTATATAATAACCTATAAGGGAAACCTATCTATCTATCTATCTATCTATATCTGAATCACTGTGCTATACACCTGAAACTTACATGATATTGTAAATCAACTATACTTCAATAAGTTTTTTTAAAAAAAGAAAAGAACTAATACACCCTGGTGGGGTGGAGCAGGCCGGTTTGGTCTTTGGTGGGTCTTGTGGTGGGAGTTGGGGTTTGGGGGAGTGAGGAGATGGGAGGGGGGCTTCTGTATAGACAGAAACGTTGACTTGCTTGGAGGCTGTCAGCTCTTGACTGGAACCTTCCCTGGAAGAAGCAATTTTTCAAGAGCATATGCTCTTTGTGTTCAAGAAGATGATGGTATATTTAAAATACTTTCTCCTAAACATATCCCTTCCACCCCTCCCCGCCACTTCCATGAATTCCAAGAATGTTTACTATTCCACTGACAAACTCTTCTTTATTCAGACTTGTGGGATTCAGAGCTGTGTGCTGGTGCTCTTGGTGGTGAGGTGAAAGCCAGAGCTGATGGCTGCTCTCAGAGAGCTTACAGATGAGCCTATCAGGCGAGGCATAAATACAAGAAAAGGTAACTGACCTTCTGCAGGACCCTCAGTAATCCCAACCTGGTGTTCAACAGCCATCTGCCCGATCTCCACCTCTGGCCCAGCCTCCGTGCTCCCCCGACGGCCCCCTTGGCTCTGTCACCACCTGCGGTACAGCTTCTCTTCTCTACTGGCAAATGCTGCTTTCCACTTCCAGCCCAATCGCATCCCTCTGCCATCTGAACAGGAACCAACTTGCCTCCACAGACTTGGCAATCTACCCCAAGCCTTTGGGATGGAAACCTCTTGGTAACTTGGATTCTTTAATTTCAGGGTTACCCTTTTTAGCTTTTGAAGACTCAAAGATGGTTCCCTCATGTATGAGGTAGATGGGTGAGGTATAGATGAAAAAACCGTGGCCTTGGCCACACGGAATTTCTGGCGCTTCTCGAAGCACTTCCATGCCTTTCTCCCCGCCTCTGCCTGGGAAATCCCCATTCCTTCTCAAAAACCCAGGTCAGAAACCACATCCTCTTTGCAGCTGTCCGGACAGATGCAGCCACAACTTCTGTAGCTCTTCATCTCCCTCTTGGTTTGCTAGCTTCCTCCTGGGCCCTGAGGTGTCACCATCAGAGATGAAATCTCCCTCAGTATTTCCTCCTGGGGCTGCAGCTTCCAGCGCTGGTGCACTAGTTAGGTCCCCTTTGAGATCCTCATATTCGCGTTGTGCTGGGAATAACAGGCTTGATTTTGATTTAAAAGATGATTTCTTGGGTTACGATGTAACCTTTGCAAGTGACCTTCCTGGACAGTGAGGATGGAATGGTCCTGAATCTGGAAGTCGGAGCATCTGCTCTCCTACTGGTTGAAGAAGTGTCTTAAACATGAAACCTGCTGTAAATGGGAATAATAAACAGTGGTTCTCAACCTGGCCTATACTTTGGAATCACCTGCAGAGCTTTAAAAAGCAGTGCTGGGCCCCACCCCCAGAGATCTGATTTAATTTGTCTGGGTGCATCTGTGGCTCCAGAGACTTTTGAAAGCACCCTGGGTGACCCTGGTGTGCTGCCCAGCTTGGGAACAGCTGTGCGGACAGCCACCTGATGAGTCTCTTCAGGAAGGAGGAGACCCTTAATTGGTAACTCGGGGGCCATGCAATGCCAGGGAAGAATTGTGAGAACTAAAATATGTTAAAGGAAAAAAAAAAAGGACAGGTAGACAAAAACAGGACCTACACAGGTAAATTCAGAATGATGATTCTTAAATGGCTTAACCTACTGGACTAGAACAAGGTGGGAAAAAGATGCAGAGGAGATAAGAGAGTTGCTCACGGAAAAGCTCAAGTCCAAAGAGGAGAAGCTGAGAGCAGCTGAACTTTCCCAGACCCGGGGAAATGCCACTTGGTGAGGGATTTACCTATGAAGTCAGAACAGTTTTGACTGGCTGTTGGGAGGTGTCTGAGGGGCAGGCAGGAAAGACCATTAGTTCTCAAAAACACAAAAAGGGAACCAAAGTCTAGGGCAGCCCCTGTCCCTGGGAGATGAAAGAACATTCACAGAGGCTGGGGGTGCGTGTGAGCCATGACTCCTGATTTGGGGAGGCTGGGGGTGAGGCCTGGACGCTCAAAGAGGGTGAGGATGAGTGCCTGTCTGAGCACTCAGCTGCTGGGCCAGGGTGCACGCTGCAAGGTCACTGCTCTCACTGTGCTCTGGGAGACTGGCATCCCTTCCAGAGACAATGCAGGTGGTACCCTTTGCAGGTGGGCAGCACTGTGGCATGCCCACTGCATGTCGTTGCTGCACCAAAATCCCCACGTCCTATAGTCAAGTTTGGGGTTTCCCTTGAATCCAAGGATGAAGAGACATGAGTTGAGAATCTGATTGGTCTTGCTGGTGGGGAAGGCTCTCTGCCCTTGGCTGGGAACCCAGGAGCCTCAGACATGAGATAGGGTGGCCCCTTCTATAACACACCCCTCATTTATCTTGTGATGACTGTAACGATAAATAGGTCCCACTCCATTAGAGATGGGTCAGCCTCCACCCCGTAGGACAAGCCTGGGCAGCAATGATGGGTGCCCTTGAGAACTTTGGAAGTGTGGAGGAAAAAGAAAAGCTGTCTTGTTTTTCTTGACCCATCAAGATTGATTCGTGGCAGCTCCTAGGGAAAGGGACCAGATGAGCAGGGTTATAGATGTGACAGGAATGTGCCACGAAGCATAGGCTTCATCCAGCCTAGTATATTTCAAACTGCACATTGTAACCTAGTAGTGGGTGTGAAACACTTTAGTTTGCATTGTGACCATTATTTTAAAAATAATCAAATAAACAGACAATATCAGTGCACTGCATATAGTAAGGATTAAGGATTGTTTAATGAAAATTTTATTCAGTTATACTTGAGTGTGTGTTCAACATTGCAGTGTGTAATATATTTCACTGCAAGTCTCCATTAAATAAATAAATAAACAGCTGCCTCCGTAACAAGCAGAATAAAAATAACCAGTTTTTTCCATCTCAGCGTGTGGGTAATTCAACTCTGCTTGGTTGGGAAAGTTCTATTAGCCTTGCTGTGAAAACTCAGGGTTATTTTTTTAGTAACAGACGTGCTGGTAGCAGAAAGTAGTTGCCTGTGCCTCTAAGAGCCTTTGGGAAGGATGCTGTCCCCACTCCACTACAGGCCCTTGAGGGCCTCAGAAGCTCGTCAACCCTCCAGGTGGCTTTTCCTCGCTTCTTTTCTGTGACTCATCTTGTCACTTGCATGCTACTCCCCTTAGGTTTGGGCCAAAATCAAATGCTTCTTTTTAGGGCTTTATACTTCACAAGGCATCATGTCTTAGAATTTTCATGGATGAGCTAAAGCTGTCACAATAACAAATGGGAAAAAACACAAATACCAGTGCCACCCAAAGCTGTCATTTTTGTTTGCTTGACGAGACTAAAAGGTGCCACTGAGGTACTGTGCGTAGTTGATGGTGAAATGAAAAGAAAACTCAGGTTTGGGTTTTACCCTCGGAAAGTTAGTGTTGGCTGATGGGGAGTGACAGCTCTCTTGGGGTTTGAATTGAATTCACATTCAAGGTTTTATTCGAAACACGAAAAAGCCTTTGTCCTTCAGTTCCTTCAACACTGAGAACAGACTAACATCATCTACATTGCATGTGAAGTGGAAAGATTTATTTCTTTCTAAAGCTCAGGGAAGTTATTTTTCTAAAGCAATAAAACATTCCAGGGTCTTGACATAGATCACAGGAGAACTTTGGCCTCCTTCTTGTGGAACTATTCTGACTTGGTTTTTCTTTTTTTGTTAAAATAGGCCTTCAAGAAACCCCTCTTGAATTCTTCCTGATTATTATCCTAAATACGAAGTGCACCATCTGATATGTAAACAAAATGTGTCCCCAGTTTTCTCTGCATGGGAGAGGTTACCTTTATTGTGCTCATTGGAAGAAAATGTCATGTATAGTTTCTCTCAGAGGCCGTACAGCCCAGTACCGCCTGGAGCAGCGGTGCCCAACATTTTTGGTACCAGGGACCGGTTTCATGGAAGACGGTTTTGCCATGGACTGGGGGTGGAGGAGAATGGTTTCGCAATGATTCAAGTGCATTACATTTATTGTGCACTTTATTTCTGTTATTATTACATTGTAATGTATATTGAAATAATTATACAACTCTCCGTAAGGCTGACAGGGGCGGAGCTCAGGAGGCAATGTGAGCAATGGGGAGCGGCTGTAAATACACATGAAGCTTCGCTCACTCGCCCGTGGCTCACCTCCTGCTGTGCGGCCCGGTTCCTAACAGGCCACGGACCAGTACTGATCCGTGGCCCAGGGGTTGGGGACCGCTGAGCCGGAGGACAGGCTCTGGGGCCAGAATGTCTGGGTTCTTGCCTTCCTGCTGCCACTGGCTGCTGCCACCACTCACAGTCACAATAATACCAGCAGTTCTGAGGATATTTATCACCTATCTACTGTGGGTCAGGCACTGGACTTTCCTCATCTCTAATCCTAAAAACAGGCCTTCCAGATTTGTTTTATTCTCCCCACTTACAGATGTGGAAACTGAGACTCAGAAAGGACCAGAGAAGACAGAAACATAGCCACATGTATATCTTTTTACATTATTTCTTTTTTAATCTGACTTTGTCTTTCCAGCTTATTTTAGGGCCTACTTAATTGTGGGCAGGAAGAAGTATGCATATATTTAATCCCTTGAGTATCATAAAGCCAGCACAAAGCAAAGTTTAACCCATATTTTTACGTGCTGGTCCTCTGTGTTCCACTGGTTGGTGTTTTTAATGTGTGAAGCAAAAGAAGAAAGGTGAAATTTAGTATCTGTGTATTGACTCTCAGTGACATTTGTTTCCTGCAGACTTTTAATCTGAACATTTTCAAACACAGATAATTCTAAAGAATAATACAGTAAACACCAGCACATCTACTACCAGATTCAACAATTATTAACATTTTACCACATTTGCTTTATCTACAATTTTTTCTCCGTCGTTTAAAAGTAAGTTGCAGGGCTTCCCTGGTGGCGCAGTGGTTGAGAGTCCGCCTGCCGATGCAGGGGATACGGGTTCGTGCCCCGGTCCAGGAAGATCCCACATGCTGCGGAGCGGCTGGGCCCGTGAGCCATGGCCACTGAGCCTGCGCGTCCGGAGCCTGTGCTCCGCAACGGGAGAGGCCACAACGGTGGCCCGCGTACCACAAAAAAAAAAAAAAAAAGTAAGTTGCAGATGTTATGGCCCTTTATTCCTAAATAATTCCACATGTATCCTCTTAAAATAAAGACATTATCATAACTTAGTAACAATCTGTCTAGTTAAAATTCAAATTTCTCCAGTTGTTCTCAAAATATCTTTTATAATTGATTTTTTTGAACGCATATTCTGTCAAGCTTATTGCATTGCATTTGATTGTTATTTGTTCTCTGTCTTTAGAACAAACTCTCACCTTTGACATTGACATTTTGAAGAGACCAGGCCAGTTTTCTGTAGAAGGTCCCACATTTTGAATTGTCTGATTGTTTCCTTTTCTCCCTTATTTTCTGTATACTGGGAGCTGGTATAAAAGCATATTGAGATTAAAGTTGAGCATTTTTGGCAATAATTTCTCAAGGATGATGTGATGTGCTTCATATTTATCACATCAAAGGGCACCCAATGTCAAGTTCTTCCACTATTCCTGATGCTAAATTTCATCTCTTGGTTAAGTGCCAGATTCCTCCTTTGTAAAATTTTATTTTCCCCTTTACAATTAGTAAGCAGTCTGGGGGATGATGCTTTGACATCTTGGGGATATCCTGCTTCCCAACAATCCTTTGACCTAATGAGTTTAGTATCTGTATTAGTTTGCTAGGGCTGCAGTAACAAAGTACCACAGACTGGGTGGCTTAAGCAACAGAAATTTATTGTCTCACAGTTCTGGAGGCTAGAAGGCTGGAATCAAGATGTTGGCAGGGTTGGTTCCTCCTGAGGGTTCTGAGGGAAGGATCTGTTCCAGGCTTCTCTCCTTGGCTTGCAGGTGGTTGTCTCCCGGTGTACCTTTACATCAACTTCCCTCTTTGTGTGCCTGTGTGTCCAAATTTCCTCGTCTTCTAAGGACCCAGTCATATTGGTTCAGGGCCACTCTTTACAGAGTCCATCTGTAAAGACCTATCTCCATAAAAGGTCACATTCTGGGGGCACTTGGGGGTTAGGACTTCAATACATGAATTTTGGGGGGGCACAGTTCAACCCATAACAGCACCCACTGATGGTCTTGCCAGAATCCATTATTCATTTATTGGGGTCTTAGGTTGGGTTCTTTGGGAAACAGATTCTGAGAGGCAGATTCGTGTACTAGTTTATCAGCAACTGTGCTTGGTAACATCTGGAAGAAAAGGGGAGAAGCTATGCTGCAATGCTGGGGCCTCAGCCTATGCTTCAGGCAGCTCCGGAACTAGATGGTCCTTCAGAGATGTTGCAAATGGTGGCAAAGGGCCAGGCCTTTGTACCCCTTTATCAGCTAAGCATTGGTTGCAGGCTGACCCCAGGGCGGGGTGTGTTATAACTGTGGGCTGGGCAGCTTTGTTCCTTGGGGGAAGGAAGACTCAGCTGTGAGCTGTTAGGTACCAACAGTTCCAGTAGTTGGAGAAATGAGTGCCTGGGTCCTAGAGGGAGGGTTAGGGGTGTTGTGCCCACCACGTAGCACATGGGGTAACCGGGGGTTGCAGAAGGCTGGTTTCCTCCCCAAATCTACATTTGTTAGCTGGAACTCTTTTGAAAAGAAGAGCTTTCCCTCATCAACTGGGAATGAATTTTTTTTTTTTTTCGGTACGCGGGCCTTTCACTGTTGTGGCCTCTCCCGTTGCGGAGCACAGGCTCCGGACGCACAGGCTTAGCGGTCATGGCTCACGGGCCCAGCCGCTCTGCGGCATGTGGGATCTTCCCGGACCGGGGCACGAACCCGTGTCCCCTGCATCGGCAGGCGGACTCTCAACCACTGCGCCACCAGGGAAGGCCCCTGGGAATGAATTTTAGTTCTTTCTAAAAAGACAGGGTAAATGCTTAAACCTTTCCCTTTTAATCACCAGTTTTCCAAGTCAGGAGTTGATGTAACTCAGCTATACTTAGCGAGTTATGATTTTTGCCATTGTGGGCCCCTTCCGCCATCAAAAAAATTAGAAATTATATCTTACACCTGTGTGGGTGCAAAGACAAATATAACCTAGGCTGGATTCATTATTATACATTTACTATTATATTTGTTTTCCTTCCAAAGAAAATGTATTGTGGGCTTATCAGTGCTGTGTCTTCAGTGCCTAATGGACAAGGCCCTGGTTCTGCCCCAGCTCAGGGGCTGGGCGGGTGATAAACAAAGAGGGTTGATCCTAGTGTGTACCTGGGTACGGGGTGAGTGGGGCGAGGTCTCAAGGGAAGAGCATTTAGCTCCGGTAAAACGTTACCACTCAGGAAAATGAGGTGGCCTGGTGTTGCCAGGTCTTTCCATCTTTCAGGAGAAGCTAGAAATAGAGATTTTAAATCTTGGAATCCTCTATTTTTAACAGGTGGATCAGTTTTTCAAAATATCTGTGGGCTGATGGTGGCCTGAGGGCTGCCAGTTTGTCTGTGAGGCTCCTGGGGGAGGGATGTTGACCGTTTCCATACTGGGTACCTTACAGACAGCCGGGCACACCGAAGGTGCTGCTACATGCTTATCGAGGAAGGAAGGAAGGAAGGAAGCAATGGTGATATTTTGCTAAGGCAACTCATAAAATTAGGTTGGATTTTTTGCTTCAAAACCTGTGAGGATCAGAAAATCAGGCCCTGGATTTTGCTGCAAAGAAAAACATCTGCCTTGGGCTATTCACAGCAATTTACAGAGACTTGGCAGGAATAAAAATGTGTGAAGGAAGCCCTTGAAACCGGAGTTCGTGAACTAGGTCAGGCTGCCCCGATGATGTGGTCCCCAATCAGAGAATCGAAGAGGATTTCTTGGTATCTTGATAGAATGCTGTCTTATTAAAATTGTAACTCTTTTCTTCTATTTAAGGCAGAAACATTAGTGTGGTCAACGTTGGAAGGACTGTGTTTTGTCAATTTTCCCTTTGGGGGCACCAAGGCACCTCACTGCCAAACGTGTTCTGTCTCTGTCCTTGGCCTGCTCTGCTCCATGGGGGATGTTTGTTCCAAGCCCAGTGTGTTCACACGGAGCCCCGGGGAGGCCCCTTCTCTGGTCAGAAGAGGGGGGAGGAGGGAGAGGACATCCTTGAGGAGGAAGAAGACAGAGAGAAAGCTATGCCTCCCGGGACGTTTCCCCTCCACTTCATTTTAATTCCCAGCCCTTTAAAGGGCTCAGACATCAAAGCAATATTGGTGCTTTGGGCTTCTCCTGTCAAACTTTCCTCCAACACACGCCTCCAGGGCTCAGTGCTCAGCCCTCTGAGAGCCTGGGTGACACATCTTCATGCTTCACTGCTGCTAACAGGCCTGCTGACTCCTGCCTAAACCTCTGGGCCGGGCTTCAACCATTGGCTGTCCTAATTCTATTAGGGAAATTGCTTGTTAGAAGAGAGAGAGAATGGTAACTCATAAGTACCCAGATAATTCAGATGATAAGGGCAGAAATCCTTCTTTTTTCCACTTCTCCCAAAATGACCAGTTTGGGTGCTGTTTCTAAATTTTAGTCTTCCTTCAGCGAGACTGTCATTTTTGATATTACAGTTTCCCATCTATGGTCAGAGACGTTAATGAGCATACACAATATGAAGCATATCTATAACAATATGAAGAATATGAATTCCTCTCTCTCTTGTCTCTCTCTCTCTCTCTCTCTCACACACACACACACACAGACACACATTTACTGCCCAAGAGAAAAATCACAACTGAATAATTAATGGAAAAGGAAAGTCAGTGTGCCCATAGTGCAGTGCATTATTCTCTTTGTATTCAATTATCTCTAATTCTGATTTTGATAGTTGTGTCTTGATCTTGATTGTGAGAGAGGGAGACAGAGAGGATGATGGGGGTTATCCTGTATCATGAACCATGCTCGCTCTTCCCAAATTCACCTCCAAGAACCTGGGAGGGCTGAAGATCAGGCTAAGGAAAAGAGTTGCTCTTGAGACCTGGGGCCTCCTTTCCTCTGAAGACCCTGCTTCCTGGTCTCCCAGCCTCAGTCTGAAAATCTTTGCCTAGTGATAAGAATAATGGTGTTTTCAGTAATGTTTATTAAGATATTACTCTTTGCTAAAACCTTATATATATATTTTCATTCGTCTCATGATAACCTTTTGAGATAGTCTTTTGTTTGTTTGTGTGTTTCATAGATAAGAAAACTAAGACTAAGAAAGAGTAAGATGGTATTGCCCCCCACCAGCTAGGAAAAGATAGACAGGCGACTGACCTGTGAATTCACTGATTTACCTGTGCACCTCCTCACTCCTCTGTGTAAGAAGCCAGTGTTCTCTGTGAGCTGTTCCAGCGAGCTCTGATTCCCACGCCTAATAAATGATCACCCCCCCCCACCCCCCAGAAGCTTTGTGTCATTTGAGGGAGAGAAAGAGGTTTTGAACAAGGAAGTAAGAAGGCATCGAGGGAGCTGGAAGCCACACTGGAAAGATTCCAGTCTGAACTAGTTTATGCTCTGGAATAGTTATCTCTCAGGGGCTTGCTTTGGTGTAGTACTGAAGAAATATTGATAGATCATAAAATAATAAAATAACTTTGATTTTTGTTTGTTTGTTGCATTTTTAGTAAAATGTTAAATGATCGACAGCTCCAAATATAGCTCTTCTCATACGTGTGGCCACTTTCATTAGATGCCAACTATTTTTAGAAGTGGACTGGACGCAGAGCAGTGTTAGTCTTTAACATTTTCTTAAGAACAAAAAGAATAAACTCTTCCACTCCCTTCCCCTAACCATTCAGTTGTCAACACCATTATGTAATGATTACGGACTCCTAAGGTTCTGTTTAACAAATTCTTATTCCTATCAAGGGACCCTTTTTTCTTTAATCAGACCTCTTCTCTCACCAAGGTGTGAAGGTGCCTCAATGCACAGATGGTCTTCAGCCATAGTTCTTTTATTTATTTTTATTTTTTAATGCCTTTATTGGAGTATAACTGCTTTACAATGGTGTGTTAGTTTCTGCTGTATAACAAAGTGAATCAGCTGTACATATACATATATCCCCATATCTCCTCCCTCTTGTGTCTCCCTCCCACCCTCCCTATCCCACCCCTCTAGGTGGTCACAAAGCACCGAGCTGATCTCCCTGTGCTATGCGGCTGCTTCCCACTAGCTATCTATTTTACGTTTGGTAGCGTATATATGTCCATGCCACTCCCGGCTTACCCTATCCCCTCCCTGTGTCCTCAGTCTACATCTGCATCTTTATTCCTGTCCTGCCCCTAGGTTCTTCAGAACCATTTTTTTTCTTTAGATTCCATATATATGTGTTAGCATACGGTATTTGTTTTTCTCTTACTGACTTACTTCACTCTGTATGACAGTCTCTAGGTCCATCCACCTCACTACAAATAACTCAATTTCGTTTCTTTTTATTGCTGAATAATATTCCATTGTATATATGTGCCACATCTTCTTTATCCATTCAGTCTGTCGATGGACATTTAGATTGCTTCCAAGTCCTGGATATTGTAAATAGAGCTGCAATGAACATTAGCATTTATTTCTACATGAAATAAACTTTTTCACTCTGTGCCTGAGGAAAGAAAGAAAGCAGGAAGAGAATGTAGGAAGAGCAAGCATAGGCTGTGGGTAGGGAGATGAGACTTCCATCCTGGGCTTCTGTCACTAAAAATCCTTTTGCTTGCATCACAAGCCAAGAGGAGAAGCTAGGTTTCCTTGGTCCTAAATGAGTCTCTGCAGGAATTGGCCAGTGTCTTGCAACTCAAAGTGTGGTCCCTGGGATAGCTGCAGTGGCATTACCTGGGAGCTTGAAGGACATGTAGAATCTCTGGCCCTACCCAGACCTACTGGATTAGTATCTGCAATTTAATAAAATCCCTAGGTGATTTATAGGCACATTAGTTTAAGAAGCACTGTCCTTGTCCATCACTCCCATACTTGGCTGTATAACTGAATCACCTGGGGTTACAAACCCCTGCCTCATCAGTATAAGGTTCTAGAAGATGTGTATAGATTTTAAAGCTCCTCAAGTAATTCTGATGCAGCTAGCCCAGCCCCAGAAGGAGCCCATTGGTACAGCCTATAGTGGCCAGCCTCCTAGGGCACAGAGCAGCATGAGAAGGGAGAGTATGTGTCTGCAGGGGCTCATGGAGACTATCTAGCGCAAGTGATCATTTCAGCCCACTAGAATCCATCTAACACAACACTTTCTGTTATTCTAAATTTGATCATGTAACATTCTTTAGTGGTACCCTCTTGTCCTCAAGATCAAATACCTCTTTTTAGTATCACATATATGCCTTTCTGGTCAGGCCTCTGCCTGGTTTTTGCATTTCATTTCACCCCACACCCCCTCCCAGGAGTCAGACCCAAACACTTGGCAGTGCTCCTCCCAGGAACCTTCACACCTCCATGCCTTTGCTCACACATCACCTCTACCTGGAATGCCAGTCCCTCCTTCAGGGACTCCTGTAGCACCTCTGTCTCTCCTTCATTGTGTTCATCACCCACATAATGATTTGCTTAATATCCATCTAGAGACTGCCCACAAGGAAAGGGACCACATCTGTCTTGTTTGGACCTGGATAGGAGCAGTTTTGATTGGGGTGGGGATGAAAGAAGGGCAAAATCCTAATTGAATGGGCTTAAGAGAAAATGGGAAGTGAAGACCTGTTATCCACAATTAAGAGACAATCCATTCAATGAATTATGTGTAAAGGGAAGCAGAGAAATGGAATAGGATCTAGATAGGGAAAGGGCATCAAGAGAGGTTTTGTAATTTTGTTTTTTGAAATGAGAAAAATAACAGCTTGGCTATAGGCCACAGGAATAATATGGAGGGAGGATATTGATGATGCAGAGAGAAGGGAAATGGCAGAGCAATTGGGTAGGATGGAGGGGATACGATGCACAAGGAAGGGCCAGCCTTAAAGGGCACGTGGACTGGCCATCTGTAGGAATGCAGGAATGGCAGGGTGCACAGGCTCGGATGCTGGAGGGTGGCTAGAGGTGGTAGGGCCTGAGGAGGTTCTGCTATTCTCAAACAGAAGCAAAGTTATCAGACGGGGAGGGGGAAGGAGATTTTGGGAGGTGAGGTGATTGGAGCAGGTATTGAAATAGACATCTAAGAGAGAGGGAGAACATATGGACCAGGGGAAAGTACTATGATTTCTGGGTAATACTAAAGCCCAGTTAAGGTTAAAGGTTCATGAATTTTAAAGTGAAACCAATCAGCATGGTTGCATATTTTTCTCCAGCTAAGTTAGTTTCACAGGTACCAGCTGAGAATACGTGGAAGGACATACATGATCCCTGCCCTCCTGGACATTATGTTTTAGATGGGAAGATGGCATTAGATGAACAATTCCTTATATCATTACAAAGTGATGATTGCCATGTTGGAAAACACAGAGGGCCAGAGAGCATCTAACAGGGATTCCTGGTCTAGCCTGAGTGCCTGAAGTGAGACCTGTGGATACAGAATGAGGTCGTTTAAAAGACCCGAATTCTTCCTTGGTTTTTTGTTTGAATTATAGATACTACGGTGCAACAGCAGAGTGGTAACATGCTATGCTATAATTTTATGGTTGTTAGTGATCTGCTGTGGCTTTCATTCTAATTGTCATATATGCTGTAAATCAACCCGGAAAAGTAGGATTTGCCCAGGACTTCAGAACAGTCTAAGTGGACCTGACTGAAGGCAGGAAGGATGCTTGAGGAAAACAGGCAGTACCTGGAAAATGCATGAAATATATCTTCGCCCTCCTGTTCCATTCCCCTCCCGTTGAATCTTCCTAGAAGATGCGGGCACTTCCAGAACGGAGCACCTATCTTCCTGCAGCCCATGTGCAGCACAGCATAAGGGGGCAGAGTGGAAGGGGGTGGGGATTGCAAAGAAGGGCTGTTGGTTATTGCTACGTATGATAGAATTACTAAGACAACATTGTAAGTCAACTCTACCTCAATTAAAAATAAAAAGATAGAATTTAGCAGGTTTTAATAGTAAAAAGAAACCCTTTGCTTCTAAGCCCACAGTTTTCAAGAGCCTGAAAACGTTCTGATTTTGAATGAAGTGTTGAAATAGCACCTAGGAGGAAATGGCCTCGGAATCTCGAACTTTGTAAACCCAAACCTTTAACGGGAGGACATAAGGTCTAATTGCAATCCTTTGTAACACCATCTCATGAGAGGGCCTTGCCCTGTGGCTGCAGTCCCTTGTCAGTCCTTCTTTCTCACATCTGGTGGGTCAGCTAAACACTCAGACCCTGGACCAACAACATCAGCAAACCTGCAAACTTGTTAGAAACAAATCTCGTGGGTCTCTCCCCAGACCTACTGAATCTCTGGGAGTAGGGCCCAGCATCTGCATTTTAACAAGGTCCCCTGGCACTTTAAAGTTCAGGAATCAATGACTTAAAATATTATTGCTCTTTCTTCCGACTTCTTTGTTTTCAGCTTGTTTATGATATGATATGCTATGCTTTGCTGATATATGATATGATATATGAGATGTGAGTTACTCCTACAGCTCCCCCATGAAACCAGAGAGATGTGAGGAAGCAAGGCCAGTGAAGTCACACCAGATTTCAAGAAGAACGTTCCCAAGAAACCAGAGCAGGATTCTCTACCTCGGCACTGTTGACTTTTTGGTAGTGGTACCTTTTTGTTGTAGGCAGCATCTGGGCATTGCAGGGTGCTCAGCAGCATCCCTGGCCTCCACCCACTAGAAGGGTGCCAGTAGCACCCTTCATGTTTTGCATTGTGACAACTAATAATTGTCTTGGAGACTTTGCTAAATGTCCCAGGAAGGGGAGCAGGCAAAATTGCCCACCCGCTCGAGAACCTCCGGCTTAGAGTAATGAAAAGCGTGGGAGTCTTCACAGGGGGTTAGCTGGGAAAGGGATAGTTTACCCTTGGGCGTAACCAGGCATAACCAGGGCAAGAACATATGCTAATGCTGCTTGTCAGGCCTGGCTAACATTTTATGTGCATTACTTCTTTCTATCCTTACAACAAGCCCATAGGGCAGGTACTATTTTCCCCACTTTATGGATGAAAAAAACAAGGTTTAGAGATTAAGTCACACTGATAAGTGATACACCAGGGATTCAATCCCAGGTTCATCTTAACCATTATGACATAAGGCCCATCATTTACTTATATGTATCTCTGTATCTCTATGTGTATCTGTCTATCCATCTATGGCTCTGTCTGTCTTTCTCCATTTATCTGCCAAATCTCAGAAGGACTGGAGAAGAGAAACAGTCATTTGTTGGCCAGAGCCCAAGTGTGACTTTGAAAACACTGAAGCTGGCGGGAAAGGCAGATATCTAAGTGCGTTGTCTTCTCCCACACAGGCTCCACCCCACCCCCCATGTGGCCCTGTCCCCAGGAGCCTTGGCCCTCTGCGTCCTTCCTCCGCCTCGCCTCTTCCCTTTCCTCGGTGGAAGACAGGTCCGCACATGTTTTGTGCTTCGTGTCCTCCTGTTGGAGCCCCCCTGCACACCTGCCCGCCAGCCCGGGGCTTGGATATCAAAGACTCCTCTGTGGAGGGCCTGGCGAGCAGCTCGCACCATCAAAGGGAGCCGCCAGGAGAAGAGTGCAAACGGCCCGAGTTCACACAAAAGGGCAAGCGGGTCTCTCCTGATCTGGAGGTGCTTAGCATTTACGAAGCCCCGTGGGAGTCAGCTCGGGGCGGGGTGTTGGAGGGAGCACAATACACTCTGGATCTGGGTTTCTCCATCTGTAAATTCAGGGGATGGGACCAGATGGTCTCTAAGGGAGGATGTACCTTATAGGGCAGCGGTTTCTCAGGCCCGGTAGTGCATCAGAATCACCTGTGGAGAGCGGTGCCCGCTCTACCGGCCCTCATTTCTGATTCACTGGGCCCCATGGGCCTCACGGCTGTTAAAGATGCCAGATGACTGCAATGCGCTGCCAGGGCTGAGGACGACTGCACCAGAGGAGAGGGCTTGGGGCTGCACTGAGCTGGCCTTTGGGCCCCAGCTCTGTCGTTGTGAGATCCAGAGGCATTTACTTAATGGCTCTGGGCTTCAGTTTTGCCCATCTGTAAAATGGGGATTAGGATATCTACCTCATAGGAATAAAACAATAAAATTAGATATATTGGTAAAGTGACGGTCTGTGGCAGGCATGCAGTGAGAGTAGGCTCCCTTCTCCAGCCTCCTTTCTGACACTGTTATGCAGTGTGGTGCATTTTTCTTTTTTTAATTGGACTTTTACTGTGCACTGGTTTAAGAAAGCATGGGAACCAACTTCTTTTTGCACTCTGTTCCCAAATACCGATCTTTTCATTTTATCACTCCCGTAATAGGGATTGCAATGATCTTATGTGTGCAAAGTATTTGAAGGTGAATGAAAGGAGGTTATTTTAAGAAGTATTATACACACTACTACTATATATAAAATAGAGAAACAGCAAAGACCTACTGTATAGCCCAGCGAACTATATTCAGTAGCTTGTAATAATCTATAATGAAAAAGAGTCTGAAAAAGAATATGTATATATATTCATATATATATATGAATCACTTTGCTGTACACCAGAAAGTAACACAACATTGTAAATTAACTATATGTCAATTAAAATATTAATAAGTAAATAAAATGGTGATAATAACTGTCCCCATCTACCTCATAGGGTGGTTGTGAAGATTAAATATGTTAATATATGTAAGCATGCCTGATGCAGAGCATATGCTTAATAAGTGTTACCTTATTATCTCAAAGGCCTCTAATTTGTGGAGGGGAAAAAAAGGAAGAAAAATATGAGAAAGGGAAGAGAGGGAAGAGAGAATTTGGAAACAACTCACCTATTTAAAGTGTGCAATTCATTGGTTTTTAGTATATTTGCAGGATTGTGCAACTATCACCAAAATCAATTCCCAAACTCCTTTTTTTTTTTCCTGCAGTACGCGGGCCTCTCACTGTTGTGGCCTCTCCCGTTGCGGAGCACAGGCTCCGGACGCGCAGGCTCAGCGGCCATGGCTCACGGGCCCAGCCGCTCCGCGGCATATGCGATCTTCGCGGACCGGGGCATGAACCCGTGTCCCCTGCATCGGCAGGCGGACTCTCAACCACTGCGCCACCAGGGAAGCCCAATTCCCAACCGTTTTTAACACTCTTTACCCCCAAACCCTGTACCTGTTAGCAGTCATTCCCCACTTCTCCTCCTCATCCCCAGCCCCATGCAATGTGAATCTACTTTCTGTTCCTGTAGGTGGCAAACTCTTCTTAAACTGGGATTTAAACTGTGCCTTCCTTCCCTCGAGGGAAGTTTCCTACTTAAGTCTTGCATTAGTTACTTACAGCTGCAGAACAAATTACCCCAATATTTAGCAGTTTAAAACAACATGCATTCACTTTCTCATAGTTTTTGTGGAGCAGGGGTCCAGGTACAACTAGGCTGGGTCTTCTGCTTCAGGATCTCTCATAAGGCAGCAAAGTGTTGGCCAGGGCTGTGGTCTTAACTGAAGGCTCAGCTGGGGAAGGAACTACTCCCAAGCTCACTTACACCATTGCTGGCAGGACTCGGTTCCTTGAGGACTGTTGAACTAAGAGCCTCATTTCCTCACTGGCTGGTGGCTGTAGGAAACCGTGAGTTCCTTGCCATCTGGGCCTTCCTGACATGGCAGCTTACTTCACCAGGCCCACGGGAAGAGAGCATCTGCTAGCAAAACAGAAATCATATCTTTTGTAACCTAATCATGGAACGGATATTCCCTCAATGTTACTATGTTCTTTTGGTTAGAAGCAAGTTACTCAAGGGTAGGAGACTACACAAGGCTGTGAATGTCAGGAGGTGGGGAGTGTTGGGACCATCTTGGAGGCTGTGAACAAAAGCCCTATCCTGCAACCTTCCCATGAGTTCTGTAGGCTACTCAATATCTTTTTCTTTTTTTAAATATTTGTTTATTTATTTATTTGGCTGCACTGGGTTTTAGTTGCAGCACGTGGGATCTTCATTGTGGCAAGCAAACTCTTAGTTGCAGCATGTGGGATCTAGTTCCCTGACCAGGGATCAAACCTGGGCCCCCTGCATCGGAAGTACGCGGTCTTAGCCACTGGACCACAAGGGAAGTCCCTACTCAGTATCTTTTTAATACATTTCTTTTTGGCTTCAGATAACTAGAATTGGTGACACTTATTTGCATACAGACCAACATGTTTGTCGCTTACTGGTCTGTAATTTTGTGATTCTGGTTTCTATTGCTTTAGCACCTTTCTCTATGAGGTGAAAATCACTTGGTAAAGTTATTGGCACTGCTTATTACTCCTTTTTTTTTTTCCGAAATCATCACTTCTGTGTCTGAGCACTTTAATACCTTAGAGCCAGCTAGCCAGAATTCATCAGAACTTGTTTGGATATTAATTTCCACAAACATCATAGATGACAGGTTAAGAACGTCTTGTATTAGCCCTGTCAAAATAGAAAAAACTGAGTCCTTTTTATGGAACAGGCCATAAAGCCTCACATCCAGCCCAGGGTTTTTGCAGTTTATCCTCATTTGGACTATGAACAGAAGGTTGCTTTCTTTCCTAGAGATTCTGCAGAATTTTAGTATCAGAAATCCAGTGCATACTGGCTTAAGCAAGAAAAGGGAATTTGTTGGCTCACATCACTAGGAGAAATACTGGGGAGGCCCACAGGATCAAAAGAAGAGCTATAGAACTCCAGGGCCTGCAACCAGTGACTCAATGCAGGCAGTTATCCTTCTAGCTCTTGTGGAGCTAGCTCTGTCCATCATCTTCATGACTTGCTTTCTGGGCCTCATTCTTTACTATTACAATCATGCATTGGTTTGTGACCTTTAGTCTTTAAGCCAGAAGAGAGAAAAGTTGGGTCAGGTGTTTATTCCCAGGACAAGGAAGATGGGATATAATGCTAGGCCAGCCCTGGGTCACATAGCCACATTCATGTTGCCAAAAGAAAGACCATGAAAAACCAATAGCCACTACTGCCCAGTACAGGCTCTGACTCGAGCCCATTGTCAGTGGCCCAGACATGCACAGACCAACCATGTAAATGACCCCTGAAATATTGGAGATCCTAAAAAGGACAAGACAATGCCATAGTCCGTGGTAAGGCCCTGTCTGGGAATCATGGATTGGAGAGATTCTATTTGGCCAATATATTTCATGGAGTCTGGGAATTCATCTTATTATAGCCAAGGTCCAGTGTCTTAGTCCACTGGCAAAAAAAAGGGTCACATTGAATTTTTCCATTATAGATTTCACTTGTTCCCTAATTGCTTGACAGTTGGAAAAAAGTTATTAGCAGAGCCATGAAGGCCAGGGATGACATGGAAAATAGCTGTCCATTTCATGGACTCATGACCAAGGTTAAATTACAATAACCAAAAAGGTCAGAGCTTTTTATTTACTGCTACTTTCTGTGATTTATGGGCAGATTGTTGTTTTTTGTTTTTAACCTTTCAAAGAAGGAATGATTTGTCAAGTTCATGAAAACCACATGTACTCATACTCATTAATCTTAGTGCCGAGGGTGAGTCTAGTTCTTAGACCATATACATATGGATTGAGATCAAGGTTAGTCAGACTTGACTTTTGGAAGATGTAACAGTGTGCTCCCTGTAAATATGTGTATCGACACTGATGTTACCCTAGTAATTCTCCCAAAGAAGTCCTACGGAGGGTTCCCTAAGAACTTGGCCTGGGTACCATTCACAACTGCTCAGGGATGTACTCACAGCTGGTCACTTGGTCTTTGGCACTTCTTTATGGAGGGCCTTGTATGTGCTAAGTGCCAGAAGAAGTTGTGTAGGATTGTGTGTAAGCCTGATCCTGCCTATGTATAGCCTGGTTTAGGGCTCTCCCCTCAAGTAAGGAAGCAGCTCACATTTAAATTTAAATTGAGATCCAATATTAAAGGTGTAGGGTGTAGAGAAGTGAAGATAAAACTAACCATTTACCTGGTTGATGTCTCCCTGAGACAAAGGAGAGTACAGAGGGCAGGTACTCTGCTCTTGGTTCAGACAGACTTGGGTTTGGCTCTTAGCAAAGACACTCCCTAACCTTGTGACACTGGGAAATTAGTTAAGTTCTTTAAACCTTTGTTTTCTCAACTGTAAAATGGTCCTAATAATAATACAAACCCTATAAGGGTCGTTTGATGTGTTTTAATAAGATAATCCAAGTAAGACATTTAGCGTTGTGTGGGAACATTGCTTTAAAACCACTAGAGTAGTTGTAATAATCTTAGGAGTTGTGATTTTTTTGGTCCCTTGGGGTCTCCTTCCTACCGCGCACTCAACCTTTCCCAAGTGTCGTATAAAGAGCAAATCAACACCACCACCTAGGGACAACATGGGCAGAGGCTTTAGAACTAGGCTGACCTGGGTTTATATGCAGGATTTAACTCTCAGAGAGCCAGTTCCTCAACTGTAACATGAGATGCTAATACATTTTATAAGGATTAGAGATAATATATTTAAACGTGTGACAGATAATAAGCTCCACTGTAGTTTGGCTCTAAAAAAATTCCCCCCCGGCCATCTTTACCAGCTCAGTCATAGTGATGGTATAAGTGAGGAGCTCTAGAAGACAAATCTCAGCTGTCCTTGGTGTCAGTTTTAGCCTCATTCTTACTGGCCCTGAGCCGGACTTCATTGCTTTAAGTCTGGCTTGAGTTCCTTCAAACCAAGGAAGCCCTGAAAATGGGCACTGAAAACGGGCACTGTTGTTTAGAAGTACACTCTTCATAGAACTCATCCTGCCATGGGTGCCAATTAAGAAGTAAGATAGAGAGCTATCTCAGCTCCACCGAGAGTGGATGTGTAAGAATTACAAAGGCACACTAGTATGGTTGTGATTTTGTATCCAGACTGGCAAGAAACATTTGCAAATAGAAGATTCCTTTGATATAGAAAAAATGATGTTCCAAGGTCAAAGTTTCTTGAGGAAAGTTCTCTCCACTTCCGCCTGTACTGGAAAGCTACGAATCAATAAAAAGTCTGCATTTCCCTAAGTTACTGATTCTTCACATTGCAGATTCTTCCCCTGATACCATTTCACACAGGTTCCTATTCAGGAGAGAAAAAAGTTGGGGGAAATTTGAAAGCACTGACATCTGCTGACATTCTCCCTGCTTGTGTCTTGCAGCCTACTTCTGCTTCCTCCTGACTGCTCTGGGTGTGACAGCTGGTGCCCATCGCTTGTGGAGCCACAGGTCCTACAAGGCCAAGCTGCCCCTGAGGATATTTCTGGCCGCTGCCAACTCCATGGCTTTCCAGGTGGGGATGGAGGGTCCTTGCTGCCGTAGGGACCTAGAGCAGGTGGCAGTGTGGGAGGAGGCACCCAGTGGGGTGGACATCCTCCATGCCCACTCTAGGCCCAAGCACTCCCTGCCTGTGTCAACTTTTTATCCTTGTAGCTTTAGATACTATAAAATGTTCCTGGGGGCCTTAGAGCACCAAGGCATGCTAAACTACAGAGGAGGTAAGGAAATTCCTCCCTCCAGAGTCCATGCCCTAAACATGACCCGAAACCCTCAACATCTGTCTAGCTCTGATGAGGGCCAAGTTCTGTGCTGAGCATGCTCTATGCATATCACCTTTGATCCTCACAGTAACCGCACAAGCTAGGTGTTATGCATGCCCCCATTTTACAGATGAGGAAACTAAGGCTTAATGAAGTTAAAGAACTTACCTAATTATCTGGCTAAAAATGGTACATCCAGATAGGCAAATGCAGTTCTGACTCCAAAGCCACTGCTTCTACAACACGTATTCCTGAAGTCACCCTTTAAGATTGTGGTGAAAAGTCTATTATTCAATGTGGATTTGGAAGACTCAAGATTTAAGTCTTACTCTGATGGTTGCTAGCTGTGACTCACTCATCTCCAGTTTCTTCATCTGTAAAAATAAGAATATGACTTTATTTTCAGAGTTGTTATGAAATCATGATAAAAATGTAAATGTGGTCACAACTGTACTAGGATTGGGCCATATCCTTGAGGAGTGTGCCAGTCCTAGGCCATTTCCCACCACCTTGGGCACTTTCTGAGCTGCTGAAATTTTGGTTTGATCATGAATCTCTGTTTTCCCAATTCCTCATCTGATCCAGGCAGGGTGGGTGAGAACAATTTGTTTTCAAAATTTCTGCCAGTGTTATGAGGGCAGATGATTCAAGTCCTATGTATTTTCACCCATTAGGAAGAAATGGAAATTCCCAAAACTGCTTTAGGGTCCAGGGAAACAGGCGACTCAAGAGCCTTTCTGTGACCCTCAGACGTGCAGGTCAGGTGGTCACCTATGCAACAGGCCTCCCATCCCTACAAGACAGCCTGACGCTGAGCATTTGTCTAAGTTGCCCTGTGTCTAAGAATTCATTTCCCAATTTTAGGCTTCCCTCCTGTCTGAGCATTCATAAAGCAAAAAGGATCCAGCACAATACATCACTCGGGGATCACAGTTCATATTATGAATATCTACCGGATAATTCAAGCACAGTTGGGAATAGGCACCAGGGTCCTAGGAGGAAGCTGTTTGCACAAAGGAGCAGCTGGCAGATTCTCGTTTTCATGTTCTTTTGTTGGCAATGGGAACTATGCTGCACTTTATTTTGGCTTCAACAATCTTAGTTCAGTGTTGTGCTTTACTTATCATAACAATGGATTATGATAATGATAAGTTAGAACTTCATTAATTTAGGTCTTAGATGCTATTTAGGACTTAACTCAGTAATTTTCACTTATTTTGTTCAAGCAGTTTATTATTTTTAGCCTTCAAGTACACGCTCATGTAGTTATAAAGCACCTCTATTACCAGAATTTTTTCTGACATATATAACTTGAACTTGAGAATCTAAACCTCTTTTCCAAATGAAACTGTTTGTTTATAACTCAATTTTTGAGAACCTAAGTTTCCTTTACAAAACATCACATAACAGAACATCACACTGTGATTTTAAATTTATTTTGGGGGGAAAGTATATTGTGGAGGAAAGTATCCAGGTCATTGAATAAATTCAG
Organism: Aethalodelphis obliquidens; assembly: GCF_003676395.1. Lineage (NCBI taxonomy): Eukaryota > Metazoa > Chordata > Mammalia > Artiodactyla > Delphinidae > Aethalodelphis > Aethalodelphis obliquidens. The sequence goes on along the minus strand of NW_020838003.1, from coordinate 10,190,911 downwards.
GCCATTTGCTGGATATATGCTTTTGTGCACAGCTTTGTTCCTTCATCTGCAAAAATAGGGGGGAGCTAATAATATTTACCTCACATGGTTACTGGGAGGATGAAATAATGAATAATACATGCCTAGCTTATAGTGGCACTCAGTGAATATCGTTCCCCTCTTCTTTATGAGATTTGGCATACCACCTCATTCCTTTCTGTATTTTTGTGCCTATCATATAGAAAATACTCAGTGATTGTTAAGTGAATGAATAGTTTTATAAAGTATTTTCATAAATCATCAAATTTGAACTAAGCATGCTTCCTCCAGGCCCACATTCGTAGTGGATTTTTTTTCATTAATTCAGCAAATATTTATTGAGCACCTACTATGTGGCAGGCACTGAATTAGGCATAGTGGGCACAATGATTTGTAAACACAGTCACATCCTCACCTTCATGGAGGCTTCCATCTAATGGGATATTAGATTTTCCACAGTTTCCCAGTGGAAATAGTGCTTTATGGGTCTGCAGTTTTATAACAATGTCACTTAGACCTAGATGAGAGGTATCTGTAAGATCAGCAAAGGGCCAGCTTCCATACAATGCCTGTATCAGAGGGAAATAATTCAGTCAATTCAGATCATTTAACCCTAGGAAGAGAACCGCCTGGGAAAGTAAAAAATGTGCTGTGATCTGCCAGTCTAGGGTACTGACCTACAACCCTGACTTAATGCAGAGTCATTGATTCAGGTTACCTTTGATATCCCCTTGGGTTTTTAAAGATAGTTTAAAAGGTTCTCTTCCACTTTCTTCCATCAGAATGGTCATGCCTTTGGCCAAAATGGACCAAGTCATGCCATGGTTATCTCTTAGGATCAGCAGGGCTTTTGCTAGCTGCTGCAAACAAGATCTTGATCATTAAGAGCAGTGGTCTTTTTGGCACCAGGGACTGGTTTGTGGAAGACAGTTTTTCCACAGATGAGGGGGAGCGTGCATGGTTCAGGTGGTAATGCCAGCAATGGGGAGCCATGGGGAGTGGCAAATGAAGCTTCGCTCACTGGCCCCCTGCTCACCTCCTGCTGTGTGGCCTCATTCCTAACAGGCTGGGGACTGGTAGCAGTGGATGGGGACCCCTGATTAAGAGCAGTTTTAAAATTGTGACTGAAACATTTGAACTTCCCTTTTCTCTTTGTTCTGTAGAGGACGTATGTATGGCTCAGAAGGCAATAGTGGGCAAGGTGAGGTACTTTTAGTCTGAAAAGATGATGATGGGGCAGGAATGCCAGACAAGGAGCTGTAATAATCCTCTGTCCCCTCCACACCCTTGCATTCAGCAAAGACCTCCTGAATTCCTCTCTCACCTGTTCTCCTTCCTTACCAGTAGGTTGCAAGTCAACCCGAAAGCTGCTTGCAGACTTCTTGTAATTTTCTCCTAGTCAAATATGGACCCAGGTAAGGGATTCCCGCCATCCAGTGGTCTCCAAGAGTTCAGTTTTCACAAAGTAGCCAGGACTTTGGATTTGTGTTGTCATGCTCATGCACACACCCCTTCTGGCTGCAGCTGGGTGTCTTGTGAAGTCAGTCCAACCAAAAGCACCAGTAGATGCTTCAGCCTCCTCCCTTACTGTCCACATTTACTCATCAGATCCTAGTAAAGAGACATTGGATTTCAAGCTGTAAGGGAGCTAAAGAAATTTAGTCTGAGTCCCCTTTGTTTTACAGAAGGATAAAGAGAGGCCCAAAGAATGTCAGTGACTTGTCAAAAGTCACACAGCTAGTTAGTGGATAGACCAGACTGAAACCTAAGTCTCCTGACCACAGCCCCCCACCCCCACCCCACGCATCTTTTGGCTTACCCATGGATGTTCTTATGTGATGCCCAACCGTGTGATTTGTAGACAACTTTTAATTTGGTCTTGTTCTTTATCCACCCTGACATCCCTGTCTTTAACTGGTATATTTAGACCATTCACATTTAAAGTGATTATTGATATAGGTGAATTAATATCTACCATGTTTCTGTTTGCTATTCATTGCCCTTATTCTTTGTTTCTTTTTTTTTTTTTGTCTTTCACTCTTTTTTCTGTCTTCACTGGTTTTATTTGAGCATTTTATATGATTCTATTTTCTTTCCTCTCTTGACATGTCAATTATCCATCTTTTCAAATTCTTTTTAGTGGTTGCTCTAGAGTTTGCAAAATACGTTTAGAACTAGTCCAAGTCCACTCTCAAATAATGCTGTACCACTTCAGGTACTGCACTAGTATTCCCACTTCCTCTTTCCTGTCCCTTATGACATTGCTGTCATTCATTTCACATATCCATAAGCTATAATCACCAAATTCATATTTGCTATTATTATCTCAAGCCAACTGTTATCTATTAGATCAGTTAAGAATAAGAAACTTGAAGATTTTATTTTAACTTCATTTATTCATTCTCTAACACTCTTCTTTCTTTATGTAACTCTAAGTTTCCAACCTATGCTATTTTCCTTCTCTCTAAAGAATTTCTATCATTCCTTGCCAGGCAGGTCTACTGGTGACAAATTTCCTCAATTTTTGTTTGTCTAAGAAAGTCTTTATTTCTTCTCCACTTTTGAAGAATAACTTTGCTGAGTACAGAATTCAAGGATGTGTGTTTTTCTTTCAACATTTAAAATAATTTACTCCACTTTCTTCTTGCTTATATGTTTCTTAAGAGAAATCTGGTGTAATTCTTATCCTCACTCCTGTATAGGTAAGGTGGTTTTTTCTCCCTTTGGTTTCTTTCAAGATTTTCTTTTTGTCTTCAGGTTGAATATGATATGCCTAAATATAGATTTTTTGCTATTTATCCTGCTTGGTACTCTCTGACCTTCCTGGATCTGTGGTTTGGTGTCTGTCATTAATTTTAGAAACATTTCTTTCAGCCGTTATTACTTCAGATATTTCTACTGTTTGTTTGTTCCTCCTTCCCTTTTGCCCACTCTCCTTTTCTCTCTCTCTTTCCCTCCGTCCTTCTTTCTTTCCTTCCTTCCATACTTCTTTCTTTCTCCTTTGGGTATTCCCATTACACACAACTTATACCTTTTATAATTGTCCTACAGTTCCTAGATATTCTGTTCCATCTTTTCTCTTCACATTTCAGTTTGGGAAGTTGCTATTGATAGCAACTTAGTCTTCAATTCAGTGATTCTTTCCTTAGCCATGTCCAGTCTAGTGATGAGCCCATCAAAAACATTTTTCATTTGTTACAGTTTTTCTGACTTCTAGCAGTTTCTTCTCATTCTTTCTTAGAGTTTCCATCACTCTGCTTATATTACCCATCTGTTCTGGCATGTTGTCCACTTTTTCTATTAGGGCCCTTAGCATATCAATCATAATTGTTTTATTTATTTATTTTTAAAATTTATTTATTTTTGACTGCGTTGGGTCTTCGTTGCTGTGCGCGGGCTTTCTCTAGTTGCAGCAAGTGGGAGCTACTCTTCGTTGTGGTGCACGGGCTTCTCACTGAGGTGGCTTCTCTTGTTGCGGAGCATGGGCTCTAGGTGTGTGGGCTTCAGTAGTTTTGGCATGTGGGCTCTGTAGTTGTGGCTTGCAGGCTCTAGAGCACAGACTCAGTAGTTGTGGTACACGGGCTTAGTTACTCCATGGCATGTGGGATCTTCCAGACCAGGGCTTAAACCCATGTCCCCTGCATTGGCAGGGAGATTCTTAACCACTGTGCCACCAGGGAAGTCCACCATAATTGTTTTAAATTACCAGTCTGATAACTCCAACATCTCTCTCGTATCTGAGTCTGGTTCTGATGCTTGTTTTTTCTTTTAAGATGGTAATTTTTTTGCCTTTTGGCATACTTTGTAATTTTTTGTTCAAAGCTGGACATGATGTACTGGGTAACAGGAACTGAGGAAATAAGCTTTAGTGTGAGGTTTTATGCTTATCTGGCTAGAAATTAGGCTGTGTTACCTTGTGCTATAGCTGTAGTGGTTTCCTCTAGTGGCCTTGTTTTTGTCCTTCCTTTGCAGTCTCTGGGCTTTCCTAGAGCCTTCTTCTTAAACAGGAGTTAAGGCTTTTAGTTCTTTCAGTCAAATCCCCTGTTATTGTACAGGAGCCCTACTGACATGGAGGTGAGGGGGAACATCCTCAGTCCTGTGACTAGGTCTCAGTCTTTTGTTGAGCTGGAGCTGAGTATTTACCTCCCCCCAGGCTAATCAGGCTTTGGTAAAACCCCAGTTGATTAAGCTCTGGTAAAATCATTTCTCTTGAGGACAGATCTTGCTAAGGGGAGCAGAGAGATCTGCCTTGAATTTCAAAATGGTTACTTTTCTCCCCCTCCTGCTGGAAGAGCAAGGGGATTTTTGTCAGTTGATCATAGTGAGAACCTGGTAGGGATCCTGGAGGTAAAATTCATGAAAGTGTCGGGGCGCCTGGACTGCCCCCTAGGAGCTTTTAACTCTCAAGCTCGTCCATGCTAAACCTCCAGCAATTCATCAATTACACCTTAAAGTATTCCTACCCATCCTGGCACCAGCTGCAGACTTTTCCTCTTAGACCTCTGCTCCTGCTAGACTGTGATTCTCCGTAACTGCCTGTCCATCTCTCTAGTTTTTGGTGCAGCAGTTTGCCCCATGACCTCAATTCTCTGGATCTAAGAAGACTTGTTGATTTTCAGTTTATTTGGCTTTTTTTTCTTGTTGCAAGGATGGAAGTAAATACTTCCAAGCGCTTTACATGTCAGACTGGAAAATGGAAGTTACCGTGTGATTCATAAATACGTCAAGTGAAACACAGGGTTATGGGCCATGAACTTTGGCAGGTATATAACAACAAAACAGCAACAATTATTGAGCCCTAACTACATACCAGCACTTCACTATGCATTTCAGTGATCTGACAATACCCGTACAAAGTAGATACTGTCATTTTCCTCATTTGATAGATGAAAGAAAGAGACTACGTAACCTGTCCAAGGACATACAGATTTAAGACTAAGACATATAGAAGGGGGATGCACGTGCAGGCAGCTTGACTCCAGAGGACACACTCTCACTGCAATGCCCTAATGCCCGTCCCAGGATCAAAGTGTCTATTCGTCTTTTCATTTGGTAAATACGTGCATTAAGCATCATTCCCAGCACTGGAGAAAAAGATGGACAAGGTCCTTATCCTCATTAATGTGTATATTCCAGTGGGAGAGAGAGCAAATAAATAAGCAAACGAATAAACAAGTTTATTCAGAGAGAGAGAAGAAGGTGAAGAATTTTTTTTTTTTTTTTTTTTTTTTTGGTGCGCGGGGCTCTCTCTTTT